>NC_135634.1:12146000-12470500 GCF_053574225.1 Canis aureus
GTCTCTCTCTTTCTCTTACGAAGAAATAAATAAAATCTTTAAAAAAAAAAAAAAGACCCTTGGCCTTTGGTGACTTTGGAAGATGTAAGAATGCCCACTTTTTCCCAAGTTATGTGTTTTCAGTGTAGATCTCCCCATACAAGCTAACTGCTACTTGACTATTTTTCACTGGGAGACCAATCTTTTCTCATTCCCAGGTAATTGTTGCCAGTGACAACAAGCCCAGTTATGGCAGGTACTGGGCTTTTGACCAGGGTCCTTAGGAGCTGAATAGCCAATAGGGCTTCCAGGAGAGTACTGAATTAGCCAGACTTCCCCATGGTCATCAGCAGCCTCAGACCACTGCAAACTAACCCCTCCCCCTGGAGAGGAACCAGGAAACTCACTGTCTGGCCTCCTGGGTTTCTTCTTCTAAATCACCAATTATCTGAAAACCACATAAAGCATTTCTAATAGTGAGTAGGGGGACAGAGAGAAGCTGAACAGACTCCTCCTTCATTTCCTTCCTGGGAAACATGAGAAGTGGGAGATAAGTATGTGTTCATATCACCTAGGTATCAAGAGCCTAGGTTTTATCCCCCCTTAATCTCTGTATCCTTGGGATTCATCACAGTACCTAGCACATAGTAACTGCTTAAGAAATGTTTTCTGAATAATGTCATGTGTGAACATCCAACTACGTGTTCAGTAAAGTGGTTAGGCATGCTGGATTCTGAATTCAGATTGCCTGGGGGATTCAAGGTCAGACTCCATCACATACTGTGTGACCTGGAGTGAACTGCTTAACCTCCCTGGAATCTGTTTCTTCATCTGAAAAATTAATATAGTAACAGTACCCACTTTTTAGGGCTATGGGAATTAAATGATTTCATACATGTAAAGTAATTAGACACGTGCTTAGCATACAGTAAGTGCTCAATTAGCATCAGCTTCTTGGAAGGAGCATTACAGATAGGATCCAAGTCATTCTCAAAGCCAGACAGTCCAAGAACTTTTCTTACTAAAAAGGAAAAAAAGAAATATGATGAAGTATGTAAGTATACCTAAGTATGGGTGTATGTACATGTGTAATCAGATTTTTGGTACTCAGAGATTAAGTCCTTTCTGCCCTCTTGACAGTAAAATGCCCTTTATTTCATGAAATGATCGTGATAGCAAATGGTTATTGTTGTCCTTACTATCTTGGCAAATCAAAGTATATATTGCTTCCCCAAGTGCTTTTGAAATATTGCTGGTCTGTGAATACAGATGCCTGGGAAAGACTTGGTTATTAGTGAGGAGACGGAGACCCTTGGGGAGTCTCTCACTCATGAGGTTATATCATTGAGGACAGTGGTTCTCAAGCTTAGCTGCATTCTATTGTCACCTGGGGAGCTTACAAAAAAACCCTGATGCCTGGGTCTGACCCCCTGGGGTTTCAATATAAGGAGTCTGGATATCAGGACATACAACATAGCCAAAGAGAGACAAATAAGTGATCTGGAACAAGGAGCCAGACAGTGGCCATTTATTTATTTATTTGTTTATTTATTAGTTCTCTAATCCAATACATGCTCCTCTTTTCTTGTATTATTCCTGGAGTGGAAAATGGACCAAATAAAAACATATAGGAGTGGAGAAGCGTCAGGAATGGAAAGAAGTGGCAAAACATTTGTTTTGCAATTGATTAGCATTTTGAAACCCCATCTCATCAACCACCTTCTCTCTTTATAACATGTAGGTTCAAGAATCCCCTGATTCCTAATTATGTTTGATAAAGCCTCATCCTCTTCTTATTTGATTTAAAAATGGCTTTCCTAAAAATAATAACACAATATAAGGAAAATAATTTCTCAAAATCTTCTAAAGAGTCTTTGGTATTCCTCTTCATGCCATGATTGTGACATCATCTAAAACATTTAGTCACCCAGAAATGTTCTTCCTCTCAGCTTTTAAAATTCCTTATATATTAAGATATATTTCTAATTATATTTCAAATAAGAACCAGATGTTTTGAACACTTTACTTTGAAACCCCTTCTTGAATCTTATTTAAAAACTATTAGGTGGGGGTGGCATTTTGGCTCACTCTTCTCCTGCTCTTTCTGTATATTTCCCAAAGATTTAACATTCTCAGATATTTGGCTTGGGAATTTATGAGTTTGCCTCTAATAGAAAATTGTTTGTAGCATTTGACTTTTCTCAAATGTGTGAAGCCAAGTGAAGGGTTAATTTTGCAGGTAGCAGTGTTACCAGTTCTCTGTAACAATCTTAGAATTAGAAAGTTGTGTTTGTTTAGCTGATTATTCCCTTCTCTTCATCAACCCATGGTCTTCACCTTTCTTGTAAATGGAACAAGCCTGTTTTGTTTTAATACTCACTGTAACTTATGCCGTATCTTGCCTCAGGCATGCTTACTGCTCATGTAATAGGGAAGTGCAAAATAATACGGGAACAATTAGCTGTAACTTAGAATAAAATTTCTTTTCCTCCTGGGATCTTGCCAAATCACTACTGGTTAGAGTTTATATGTGAGCCTAGATTAAGTTCCCACATCTTGAATTGTATGGAACACAAGACTCTCACTCTTCCTGGGGGCAAATGCTGGGCTCTAGGTGTGAAGGACGTCCAGCAAAGGCAGAAAGAATAGAAATAGAGACTCCCATGTTTTCAAAGGTCACAAGACTCTCACTCTTCCTGGGGGCAATTGCTGGGCTCTAGGTGTGAAGGACGTCCAGCAAAGGCAGAAAGAATAGAAATAGAGACTCCCATGTTTTCAAAGGTCAAGACCACTGCTGTGTTTCTTACTCCCAACCAAGGTTCCTGAAAAGGAAGAGAGATCAAAGGGACAGGAGCTCTGTGAGGCTGACTTCAGGGGCCTATTACTCTGTCCAAATGTAGCGTCACGGGGAGTCAGGTCTGGAAAAGACACCTTGAGTTTGGCCTTTTTTTTTTTTAAAGATTTTATTTATTTATTTGACAGAGAGTGAGAGAGAGCACACATGTGCACAAGCAGGGGGAGCAGCAGGCAGAGGGAGAGGGGGAAGCAGACTCCCTGCTGAGCAGGGAGACTGATGTGGGTGGGGCTTGATCCCAGCACCCTGGGACCATGACCTGAGTTGAAGGCAGATGCTTAACCAACTGAGCCACCCAGACACCCCTAGATTAATCTTTTTCATTTACTATGGGAGCCCCTCATGTAGAAAGACTCAAGACTCAAGACTATCTGCTCCTCCGGCTGGTGTACAGAGTGGAGTGAACTATTTAAGTCTTACACTATTTGCTCCTAGAACATGCCAGTACAACATCATGTTTGGCCCCTAGCTTATTTTCCGACTTCATCTTCTGCTTTGCTCCCTCTTTCCTCCACCCCTTGCTGTGCCTGGGATGTGCTGTGCCCTCCCAGGCCTCCCTCCACCCTTCCCTCCTCTTCTGGACCCAACGAATTCACAGCCAACGCTTGAGACCCAGGTCAAATGCCACGTCTCCAGCACAGCCTCTCCTGGCGCCCCCACTCAGCTAGTCGTGGTCACCTCTGTGTACCCAGGTTATTTTGGCACATCTGCCTTCGCATTTCATCTCGTCATAATGTAAAGTTTGGTTCACAGCTGTGAACTCTGCAAGGATGAGGACAGTGCCTTTGTGTCCCCTTGGCCCCACAGTGATGGCTCCTAGGAGAGAGAAGATATATTTGCTCCGGGAGGAGGGGGAGGGTGGAGAACACATGGAGTCCTGGCGATTCTGCCTGTCACTGAGTGACCACCCTGTGCGGAGTGAGAGACCACACAGTGCTCTCACTCCCTTGCTGTGCTCCTCAGATGATGCAAATGTGAGTGTGTGAGTGTGAGTCTATGTCATGGACCTCAAGCATATGGCAACTATACCTTCCCATGTCAACTGAAGTCATGGTGATCCCTTCCAAGACCGGAGGCAACACTGGCTATTAGGACACAAGTGAATAGACTGCCATCATTTATGGGCAACTTAAAAGACTTTCTAGGGCTCCCTGGGTGGCTCAGTGGTTTAGCACCTGCCTTTGGCCCAGGGCGCGATACTGGAGTCCTGGGATCGAGTCCCATGTTGGGCTCCTGGCATGGAGCCTGCTTCTCCCTCTGCCTGTGTCTCTGCCTCTCTCTCTCTCTCTCTCTCTATCATAAACAAATAAAATCTTAAAAAAAAAAAAAACTTTCTAGTGTAGTTCCAACCATATCTGAGTTTGGCCTTGCATGCCAGAGAATCCAAACCCACTATAGCTGCTAAGAGGTAAGGAGTGAAGGCACAGACCAGATAACTTTTTAGCACCCTCTTTCTCTAGGGGGAAAACAACAGAAATTTAAAAAATACTCTAAATACATAAGGATGGTTTATTTAAAACAAAAGCCACTGAAGAGTATGGCATTAGCTCAGATGTAGAAGGGTGTAATGCTTATTAAAACAAGCAGAACACATCCTTGCTACCTCCCAATGGAGATCTTCAAAATATATATATATTTTTTGGCAGATGCTGCCTCAGGCTGACAGGTACATATAGCACAGGACACATAGTCCCATGCAGCAGCCTGTAGTCACAGCAGTCCTTCCCCTCACATTGGCAGACAGAAGCTTCTGCTCTACTGTTTTCATTGGGACCTAGGCAGATTTGGGTCCTCAGCTCCTGAACTGGAGCTGGAGCTGGAGCCAGAGCCACAGCCTGAATCATGATTTGAGCCTTGCTCTTGGACTTCACTGACAGAGCCTGAGACCCGTGGTGATGGGGGCATAAGTACATTTTCCCATCTTGGGTTGGGTGATGTAGGTAAGTCAAATGAGCTTGTAGTTGACACTCTGTGGGATCTTGGGCCTGACCTCCTTAGGCTGTACGAGAGCCTTGAAAGTGCATATCTCTCAGGAACTTGGGTCCACTCCCTTGAGAGATTCATACCTTTGTGACCAGGGTTAATCAATGCTATTTCTGTACCATTTTCGGGACTGGTTGTGCATGGTGTGATTCTTGGACTTGGCTATGTGTGCATTGAAATCCAAGGCTCCCAAAGGGCATGGGACCTGAAGAGAAAGAGGGAGGCTGCCAGGACATCTTCAATCTTGGAGCAAATTTCGTTCTATGAACTTGTGAGTTAGTGAAACCAGCTGCACTTAGTAGACTTAGGTATGCCTCCATAATTAATCATTTCCAACCTCCTGTAGATTCTGAGTAAGGATTATTCCAGAACATTTACCCCCAAAGAAGGACTTTGCCCAACTATCTTGGCCCCAAACAAACTTGTTTCCTTTGACTCTGTTTTTTCTTCATGTGTAGTCTTTCCATTCATTCTTTGGTCTAACCAATGTTAACTAAACACCTAACATATACCTTGCTTGGCCTCGTGTGTGCAGGTGTAAATGAGTCTACCATGGTTCCTGGGGTGGGGAGGGGGGGCGAGAAGAACCTTAAACCAATGCTTACAATGAAGAATGCTGAGGGTATTGTGAGGAAGACAGGTGTTCTACAAGGCCCCATGGAGCCCACCTTCTCTCCATAAAGCCTGTGTCTTTCATCTTGTAGGCATAGCAGTACACCTGTAAGCAAACCCTGTAAGGTTTGCTTTTTCTTAAGTTTGTTGTTTTTGTTTTTGTTTTGTAAAGCTTAGTGAATGTAAAGTATCTAATAAGTACCAATCAATTGTACTATTATTTAAAAGCCAGTTTTTTAAAGCTTTTTTCTATTGACAATTTGAAAAGAAGAGTGTAAACATTTGTAATATGTAGTTCAATTGGCTACCAATAAATTAAGGCACTAAATAGCTTCTCAGAAACTAGGCCTACTAACTTCCTTCTTTCTTCTCCTTGATTAAGTAATTAATAGGGGCACCTGGGTGGCTCAGGGGTTGAGCGTCTGCCTTTGGCTCAGGTCATGATCCCGGAGTCCTAGGATCGAGTCCCACACAGGGCTCCTCACCGGGACCCTGCTTCTCCCTCTGCCTATGTCTCTGCCTCTCTCTCTGTGTCTCTCATGAATAAATAAAATCTTAAAAAAGAAAAGAAAAGAAAAGAAAAGTAACAGCCAGCTACTGGAAAATATCCAACAGGACCCTCGATTCTCCATGCCTCTGAAGGTGTGATAATGTTCTGCCACAAACAAACGTACGTACGCAAACATGCATCCTAGTGACCAGAACGAAGGCCATCCTCCAGCCAGGTCACCTCTCAGATGATGTGAGGGCCAGCCACCCTGGAGGGAATCATGCTAAGAAGGAAGGAGCTACCTCCAGGCCAGGTATCCTCTTTCAGAGGATTATATTATTTAACTTCACGTGAGTCTGTTCAATATGGTGGGGTGTGGCTGTACGGTTCACTCTTTGGCTATCAAATCCTGTCAGTATCAAGGCTTGTCTCCCAAATTCCTAATTCCATGAATGCTGCAAACTTTAATGGAGGCGGTGTGTCCTTTGTTCTCCTCTTCATGCCAAGGAAGATGGATTTTCCAATCAACTTTTAGTGAGCCAGTGCCTCTCGACTGTGAACTTCAGCAGGGCTTCCTGTTTTTCTCTCTTTAGGTGGGAGAGCATGGCTAGAGGGGGCTGAAATTGGGTACATATCTTCTCCCAGGTCAGTTAGACATTAAAAAAAAAAAACATAACAGGTGAGGCTCTGGTTAAGTCATTTCCCTCAAGGGCAGGCCTTGCTAAGAAGAACCCAGTGCTCTTGATTATTTCAAAATAGTTCCTTTTCCCCTTCTCCCTCCAGAAACAGGAGATTTTTTTAGCTGATATTCACTGTGAAAACCCAGTGCACCAGGAGCTAATATTACCCAAGGTGGAGAGGCTGCTTGGTGATTGGGTGTCCCTCGAGTATTTATCTCTCAGATTTGTCCACCCTGAGCCTCCGGCAACTCATCAGTGCAAGTTTTCCTAGACCGCCCTGGTTCCCAGGGAAGTGTCTGTGTCTCTCCAATTTGGTGGGGGCCAGTTTGCCCTTTGTCCTCACTTATCTTAAAGATTTAAGAAAAGTTGCTGACTTTTTAGCTTGTTCTTTTTCTTTTTCTTTTTTTTTTTTGCTTGTTAGCATGGAGTATCAGCTTCTAATCGTATGGGCTGGATCTGAAACCAAGACTCCAGTGTATTTTTCTCCTACCTATCCACAGAGCAGTCTGAAATAGATATGAGAATTTGCATAACTGAAACTCTGGTCATTCATTTCAGATAGTCTCTGTAATCTTCAGAGTTCAGAAGAACTTTCTAGAAAAAGTTAATTGTGTTTTTGAAAAGGGTTAAGTCCTCCACAGTTTGGGCAGAGGTAAGAAATCAGATCATGGGGTGGGAAGGCTTGCTTCTGGTAGAGCCTTTCTCTCATGCTCATAGTTTAATTCCAAATCGGTGTGATGAGAATGCTTTCTAGTCCCCCAAGGTGAGGAGGGGAGCAAGGATTTTCCCTCCTCACCCCTCTGGTCCATCAAATCCCAAATTCAAGTTCTCCTGGATTGGTTTCATCCTCAAGACAAAAGGAGCTCAAAATTCACTTAACTCTCTGGGCTCCTTCTCCGCGCCCCCACACACACCAGATCTCAACCTAGTAAATTCCTTATTATTATATCTGGGGTTTTAAGAGGTTTGAATTTTTTAAATGTATTTTATGTAGCATTTTTAGTGATTTTAAGTGGGAGAGCTGTTCCAAATAACCTACCCAAACAAACCTCATCCTAGAAAGGGAAAAATACTCTATTTTCTTAATAGAATTTATTAATCTGAAAATTCTCTCCTTACTCTGCTAATCATCTGACAAGTCCAATGAGATTATACACTCCATTACATTCAGTCTTGATCATTTACATATCTTCGAGGCTTGACTAGTGCCCAGCACATGGAAGACATCTAATAAGTGGTCATGACAGTAGTAGTAATAATAATAATAATAATAATAATAATAATAATAATAATAATAGTGAATTTATAACAGTAAAGTCACAAAAAGAGCTTTTTTAAAAAAATGGAATCTCTACTCCCAACATGGGGCTCGAACTCACAACCCTGAGATGAAGAGTCACATACCCCACTGACTAAGCAGCCAGGTGCCCCCTAACAGTAAAAGATCTTAAACATGGACATATTTAGTGTCTTAGCTGACAGCTCTGCTCCAGTCCCCCCTTCTCCAGACCATGTGGTGGGAGATTTAACTTTGGAGAGCTTATGCTCTCGACTTTCAGTAGTGCCCCATTGCCTTTCCCACAGAGACTATTTCTTAGCTTGGTATCCATACAAGTCTGGCCATAAACTAATTTTCTATTCTTTTTGCATCCTGTGTTCTCCCCCAAATCAGTCTACTTGGCATTTTCCAAACATGTAACACAACTTTATGCTCACTAATTCCCCTGCCTTGGCTGTTCTTCCCATTACCTCGTCCTTCTGTTCCAAACCTTCTATTCCTTTGACACACCACTCAAATTCCACTTCCTCTATAGTTCCTTCTCTCATACCCTGGCAAGAATTAATGTTCCTTTCTTTAAACTCCCCAAGTGTTTTGGGCTTCCTTATATATCTCTTATCACATGTGCTTTGCATTATAACTATTTCTTTACATGGATTAATGCTTCCCAAAAAAACTTGATGGTGCCTTGCACATTACAGACACTCAACAAATATGAATAGAAAAATGAATCACCAAAACAGGCTTAGATTGTGAACCTCGAATAATACCAAACAAGGGGATGTTTGTCTACTCCAGCCAGAAATATCTTATCTTTCAGACTCTGGGAGATTTGTAAATATAGTAGGGTCAAACAGTAGCCATATCGATGGACACTTATTTATTTTTATTTCAAATTATTTCAAATTATTACTTTCCATCTGTTTGGCACCTCTTACAGAATGGCTTGGGGGCCCATTGTTCTCCTTTTCTCTTTTTTTCTTTTAAATTCTAAAGCACATGAAGAATTTCATCAAAGGATTCACTTAGAGAATCTAGAACTAAAAGTTAATTCTAGCAACACCCACACCAAATTGAGTCTGACTCACGTTTCCTATCAGCAGTTCCTGTAACCTTGCTGAATTTCTCATTTGTACTATTACTTCACTGAATGCCACAACCCTGAAAAACAGAGACCCAATATAGCATTTCTCTTTTTTCCAGAAGCTAGGTTTTACAGGTGGAAAATTTAAGTTATAAAATTGAGCATTCGAAACACTGCATCTTCAGCATAATGGGGTGGTTTTCTTCTTCTAAATAGGAATTGGCAACTGTTATGTTATCAGTTATGTTAATGCAACAGGCTGCATTATTGCATTTCATTGACTACTAGGAATCTTCTAAGTTCTGCAGAAAAGTACTTGTGGTGAGTGTATTCCCTCCCATACTCTTTCAGAGGACTCACAGGGGGAGGACTATTACTGGATGTATTGCCACGAATACTGCTACTGCATGAATCAAGGAGATACATGGGTCTGTATTAATGTTTTCAAACCTCCCTGCGGTTCAGAAGAGAAGTTTAAATAACCAAAGGAAATGCCCCAAGAAGTAGTATGCTTGAATTAACCTCAAACTAAGGGAAAACTAATCTGATAAAAGAAACACTTTTGCAGATCACAAATGGATAGCTTTAGGAGGAAAAAAGAGGACAAAGGATAGATGTAATTAAATTTCAGAGAGAAAAATTCTCTAAGGCAGGAATGTCATGGGCCAGGAAATCTAAATTGGATGGCAGAAATCTGAAGAAGACCCAGGAAGTCCTAACGGAAGGAAGGGGTCAGTGGTGAGGGATGCCAAATAATGCTTGATAGAATTTCAGTCTGTTTAAAGGTTACATCGGGTAATGTCTCATAGGATTCCAAATCTGACATCTTGTTGATAATGTTGGAGGCATCTTGGTGTGGAATGTGTTGTATCCCAACGAGGTTATAGGCCTCAAACCCATTCTTCTCATAATCACTGCCAGAAATCCAAGCTTCTCTGTTCAACCCAAGTTACACCCCCATACTACTGCGTTCATCCTCAGTTGGATCCAATCCCCAACCCAACCTCCCCTCTGGCCCCTTACTCCCCCTCCAAGTAGAACCTCCACTTCACAATCAGCAAATCCCTCCAGCTCCACCTCCATTTGTTCCCAAGCACCCAGCTCACCCTGAGAATGCTTCACTGTAGCCCAAAAGTGTGCTGTTTGTCACACACCTCTTAGGACTCGGGACCAAAAGCAAAAGCTGTGCTTTCCTGGGTTGCCATTACCCTTTGCAGGCCATGTCTCTGTCCCTCTCTGTTGCACAAACCCCCGCTTTTTGAGCCTCATACCATTCACATGCCACCTTCACACACAGACTTCCAGAACACACCGTTCGCATTTCACACACACACCCTTCCTGTGCTCAAGGCTTTAGTTCCTGGCTGCCTGTCTTCCTTTCCACCCCAACTCCTACAGAATTTTTGGCTTTTTCAATGTATGTGGTGATGACACACCACCACGCTGGCCTCTTAAACCTTTGACCACACAACTGTCTTGAAAGCAGCCACCACAGCCAGGTCACAGGTGGATGAGGTCCTCATATTGCCCCATCTCTAATCCCACATCTCTCTCACCCACCACACCTTCCCACCCTCCGATCACTCCTATTCAAATACCTCCACCACAAAGTCCTTCAGTCCTTCAACTGTGTGACCAGCGTCATCCACTGACACTCATTCTCCCCTGAGGGGCTTGTCTCCTAGTCCATGGAGAGAATGGGAGCTTGGGAGGGGACCTCCCTGCTCTTCCCATCTCCAAACTGGCAAACTCATTAGCACCTACATCTGGTTCCCTTCTGTCTTACCGGTCTGGTTTATGCTGTCCTACAACACTGCTCTGCTTATCCACAGGACCATTCCAATAGCTTACTGATATGTTTTAATATCTACATTCTGAGAAGGAACTTTTCTCTGATGTGCTGGCAGGCTGACGTTGGGTCATGCTGGCTCCTAAGAGTCAACTGTTAAATTTTCAGGGGTTTTGCCAACTCTTTGGCATTACGTTGGTAACTTGGAATTGGCTCTGCTGAGTGCTTATACCTTGACAAATGAAGCCTTTGGTTTTCCAACAGGGGTTTTATTAAATATCTACCAGCATAT
The DNA here is from genome assembly GCF_053574225.1 of Canis aureus. Lineage (NCBI taxonomy): Eukaryota > Metazoa > Chordata > Mammalia > Carnivora > Canidae > Canis > Canis aureus. Next base: position 12,157,043 of record NC_135634.1, read on the forward strand.
TCCTGTCCTATCTTTCATCCCCCTGCTGCTACCAATGGGTTCTCTACTGCTCCTCCCATCTTTGTCCCTGTTGAAACAAGATTTCTAAGAGCAGTCCCAGCAATGAGTTCCTGTCACCTCTTCAAACCCACTCCAATCTAGCTTCTGCCCTGACAGAGCCACTCAGCACCCCCACATTCCAATCCAAATAATACTTGTTCAGTTATTTTACGGGAGTTTTGCATTCAACTTCCCTACCTACTTCCTCCTTCTGGAAAACACATTCTTCTCCTAGCTCCTCTGATACCACACTTTTAGTGTTTCTGTTGCCTCTCTTGCTGTCCTTTTTTCAGAATCTGTTGCAGGCTTCTCTGTGCTTCCCTCAGACATACATGCAACTTCTAAATGTTGGCTTCCCAGGGTGGGGTTCTAGGCTCCCTTACCTCCACTGTGCTTTCTCCCCACATAACTGCATCCTGTCTCATGACTTTACACACTGAAGATTCCTAAAAGGATACCTCAAACCTCTGTGATCTCCAGATTCCTCCATAATGGCCTATTTGACAGTGGATGCACACTTTGCTTTAAAAGTAACGTGTCCTGGGGCACCTGGGTGGCTCAGTCGGTTAAGCGACCAACTCCTGATTTTTGGCTCAGGTCGTGATCTCAGGGTTGTGGGATCGAGCCCCATGCTTGGTAGGGAGTCTACTTGGTATTCTCTCTCTCCCTCCCCTTCTGCCCTCCCCCCACCTATAAAAAATAATAAGGGGTACCTAGTTGGCTCAGTCAGCTAAGCCTCTGACTCTTTATTTTGGCGAGGTCATGATCTCAGGGGTGTGAGATCAAGCCCCAAATGGGGCTCCATGCTCAATGCAGAGTCTCCTTGTCCCTCTCCCTCTGCTCCTTCACCCCCACAAATAAGTAAGTAAAATCTTTTTAAAATGATAAATAAGGGATCCCTGGGTGGCATAGCGGTTTAGCGCCTGCCTTTGGCCCAGGGCGCGATCCTGGAGAGCTGGGATCGAATCCCACGTCGGGCTCCCGGTGCATGGAGCCTGCTTCTCCCTCTGCCTGTGTCTCTGCCTCTCTCTCTCTCTCTGTGACTATCATAAATAAATAAAAATTAAAAAATAATAATAATAAATAAAAATAAATCTTCAAAAAAAGGTGGCATGTCCTGATTCCTTCACAACTTGGCAATCTAGTCCCCACCCCACCCCCACCCCTACCCCTATTCCCCACTTCAGTAACTAATGGTATGTTCAGTCATTTGCCTGAGCTGGAAATGTGGCCATCCAGAATTCCTCCTTCATCCTCATCCCAAGGCATCAGCAAGGCCTCTGTGTCTACCTCCTGGGTATCCATGCATCTCAACTCCCCCTGCCTCTGTCCACGGCCAAAACCACATAGTCTTCTGAGTCATCCTCACACTCATGTCTTGCCTGCATTACTTATTGGCCTTCCCATTTTCACTGTTGCCCTGCTCAATACAACCTCCACAAAGCAGCCAGAGGAAACCATTAAAAAAGACAGTCCTGAAAATTAAAATGGCCTTTAAAAACTTCAAGAAGGCATGGAAAAGTAATTATTTCACTCTTAAAATGGCCAATTCCAAGAATGTATATAAAATAAACTACCAATAAAAGTTTTTTACATTGCATAGAAATAAACAAACTTATATGAGATTTCAAGAGGGAAAGTATGACAGAAAAAATTGGATGGAAATTAGTTTGATGGAAATTATTTATATTTTAAATTTATAGAATTTTCAGAGGCACCATCTTATCTCTCTTCATGTGAAGAAACAATGTTACATTAAATTAGACTTTGAAATAAGAGCTGTCATTTTGTTTTATTTTTATTTATTTATTTTAAGGTTGTTGTTTTTTTTAATGTAATCTCTACACTCAACGTGGGGCTTAAACACAACCTAGACATCAAGAGTTACATGTTCTACCAACTGAGCCAGCCAGGCACCCCTGAAATAGTAGCTGTCATTGCTGTCAAAACAGCAATACATGCAAGCAGAATTTTAAAATTCAAAGGTGGAGGGACGGGTGAAATAGGTGAAAGGGATCAAGAATACCCTTACCTTGATGAGCACTGAGTAATATATGGAAGTGTTGAGTCACTATGTTGTACACCTGAAACTGGCACTGTGTTAACTATGTGGGAATTACAATAAAACAGAAAAAGAATTCAAAGTTTAACAATATCCTTGCAAATGATGACCAAAACCTTTTGTATATATGATACCAAAACAAAGCCCCTCAATGTAAGATCTGCCTGAAATTATCTAATCAAATAAAAATTACTCAACTAATGTTCACCCTTTGGGATGGTATAAGAAGAAAATTTAATCTTACAAAGTTCTCATATATCTATAGACTTTGTCAATCTACTTTTTAAAACAAATCAACTACCGTCCTTAACCTTTCCTGTACTAGCCTGAAAATTAAAATGGCTTTTAACAATTTCAAGAATACATGGAAAAGTGATTCTCTTACCCTTGAAATTGTCAGTAATTTTTCTTTTGAAATTATAGAAGTTTTCAATTAACCCAGAGATTCCAAATTCAGATCATCTTTTTAAAATGGAAAACAGATTGTTTTAACAAGCTACTTAAAACCTTCCTATTACGTCTCAGATAAGATCCACATGCCTCTCTTAGAGGGCCCTGCAATCTGACCTTTACCATTCTCTCAGCTTTATCCTGTCCTCCTTTCCCTCTAACTCTGCCAGCATCAGGTACACTGGCTTTCTCTCAGTGGCTGGGACACCTTCTTCCTTTATGAGTAGTGGTGTTGGTGGAGGTGTTGAGAATTGGTTTTTTTGTCTCAGGACCTTTGCACAAGCTCTTCCCTCAGTCCAGGGACTTTCTGCTGACTTCATCTCATCTTTTAGAGCTTATCTTGAATAGCATCTTCCCAAAAAAGTCAAGCAGGCAGGGAGGGGGTCCAGTAGAGCAACATGAACAAATTAGGCAAACAGTCAGCAGTCAGCAAGTTGACTCTCTCCCTCTCTCTCTCTCTCTTAGAGGGAGGGGAGGGGCAGAGGGAAAGAGAAAATCTTTTTTTTTTCCTTCTGTAAGATTTTATTTACCGATTGATGAGAGATACAGAGAAAGAGAGAGAGGCAGAGACAGTCAGAGGGAATAGCAGGCTCCCCACAGGGAGCCTATTGTGGGACTCGGGACTCAACCCCGGGGACTCTGGGATCACAACCTGAGCCGAAGGCAGACGCTCAACCACTGAGCCACCCAGGTGTCCCAGGAGAGAAAAAATCTTAAGCAGGGAGCAGCTCTTAAAAGCCTGATGCAGGGCTTGATCCTATAACCCCGGGATCATGACCTGAGCCAAAATCAAGAGTCTATTGTTAACTGACTGAGCCACTCAGGTGCCCCTCACCTCTCTTTAAAGTGAGTACTACCTTACTTTTTACCTTACTACCTTAAATTAATTGTCTGGTTGCTAAAGTAACACTGACTTGAATTTGTCATCTATTTACCAGTTTCTGGAGGGATGGCTTTGGCTGAGCACCTGGGACCAGTACAGTAGTCAACAGCAGAGAAGCTCTATGGGGCAGGCTCATGTTCTTCCAGTTGCCAGAGGCTTGGTAGTTACTAGATGGTCTTTCAAAGCTCTGGTTTCTCCCTTCACAAATGTCAGCCAGTCCCATGTTGTGGGTCAGTTCCCCAGAAGCAGAGCTGAGGTGGGGATTCTTGTAAAGGTTGTGTATCGGGAGGGAGCCCTCAGGAAGAATGTGTAGAGAGGGAGAGAAGCAGGAAAAGGAAGAGGAGCAGCTAAGAAAAGATGTGGTTTCAGCCCAAGTCTAGCCCCAGCCTGATCCCACAGATGCTCTGGAACATGCATGGCACCACAGCACTGTTCCTCTTCAAAGCAGAGTCTAGGCTTTTATATCTCTGCACCAGTCACTCATTGGCTGGGGGCACCTCAGTGGTGGGGAGTACAGGGAACCTCGCAGATCTTGAGGTGGCCTGTGTCTGTACCGGAGGCAGTCGTGAGACCTTAACAGCCAATGCTCAGCAGTCTGGAATACTCTCCAGGTAAAAGAGACCTGGGTGGGGAACAAGAAGCTATGGATCATCTTAGGGCAGGATTGCTCAACCTTGGAAGTCTTCACAATTTGGGCTGGATAATTCTTTGTTGTGGGCAGCTGTCCTGTGCATTGGTAATATATTTACCAGCATCTCTTGCCCCTCTCCAGTAGCCGTAGTGTGTGTGTGTACACTTGTGTGTGTATGTGTCTGTGTGTGTGCAGTGGGGAGCCTCAGCTTCTCTGAATATGACTGGCTGAACAAAGACTAGGTCAAGGCAGAATGAAAAGAAGGATCAACAAAAATCTGCTAGCTATTTAACAAACAGCATTAACAGTTAAATGACTGACTGACCATGAGTGTTAAGGGAGAAGCTGACTCCTAGGTTTCTGGCTTTGGCAAATGTGGGCAGGGCAAAGAGAGCAAGTTCTGAGGAGGAACAGACCAGGTAAAATTTGGACACTTGGAGTTTGACCTGCTGGGGCTTCCTTGCAGACACATGTAGAAGGCACTCATAAGTCTGAGTCTGGGCTGGGCTGGTGCACTCAGTCTGAGAGTCATCACCAGCAAAGTCAAGGACAAAATCAGTTGGCTAGGGAGAAGGTACTTGGTGAGAAATGAAGGGGGCTGAAGGCAACCTTCACATGTAGGGGAGAGAGGGAATATGAGATGGTCCCAAAGGGGAGCCAGAGAGCTAGAAGGAGAAGCAGGGGTGAGTGAAGCCATAAATCATAGAGACAGGTAAGAGAAATAATTGTTCTAAAAAGAAAGATACAGTCCCTCAGCCTGTCACTAGGCTCCATTTCTCAAGGACGTTAGGGTTTCATGAATTACCTCTAGAGTATAGTCAAGTAAAAATGGCATTCAGGCAATTTGTTGGCCTGTATTTCTTTCCTATTAGGCATTCCCATTGAAGAAAAACAAAACACCTCACCTTTTAATAATATATTTTGTAAGGTGAGTGTGAACATACCATACAAACTCCCCATATAGCAAACAAATCTTCTACAAAGGTAGTCCAGAGCCCACAGCATGGTGCAAGCAGCAAGAACTGGGAACGAAGCCTTTGTGTCTAAGCTCTTGCTATGTGTCCCCTCTGGTGAGTCATTTTGATTTCATTTGGTTTATTCATTATAAAAATAGGTGCTTATGTGAAGCGACCTCCCGGTGTCCTTTCTACTCAAACATTCTAAGGCTCTAATCAAATCCACACACATTTATTACATATACATCAGCGGAAGTTCCATCCTATTGTATGTACATCAGAACAGTGATGCATAAGCCCTACAGAATAACCCAGGGAGGTTGTTAAAGTACAGGCCCCCACACAGAGGATACTGTTGCCTAAAAGAATCCCACAATCCCACCCACAGAACAGAGGGAAATATTTGCAAATCATATATCTGATAAGGGGTTAACATCCAGAATATATACGGAACTACTACAATTCGATCACAACAACAAAACACAACCTGATTTTAAAATGAGGAAGGGATTTGAATAGACATTTCTCCAAAGATCTACAAATGGCCAGTAAGTACATGAAAAGATGCTCAACATCTCTGGTCAATAGGGAAATGCAAATCAGAACCACAATAAAGGACACCTTGATGACTCAGTGGTTGAGCGTCTGCCTCTGGCTCAGGGCATGATCCCAGGGTCCTGGGATTGAGTCCCGCATAGGGCTCCCCACAGGGAGCCTACTTCTCCCTCTGCTTGTGTTTCTGCCTCTCTCTCTCTCTCTCTCTCTCTGTCTCTCATGAATAAAATAAGTAAATAAATAAAATCTTTTTTAAAAAGTATTAAAAAAAAAAACCCACAATAAGATACCACCTCACACTCGATTGGATGGCTACTATTAAAAAAAAAAAAGATGAAAATAACAAATGTTGGGAAGGATGTGGAAAAATGGAAACCATCATGCATTCTTGCTGGGAATATAAAATAGCAAAACCACTGTGGAAATAAAAGTTCCTCAAATAATTAGAAATACTATTACCATGACCCAACAAGTCCACTTCTGGATATCTGGATAAATATGTATACCCCGGAAAATTGGAAACACGGTACTACAGTGATATTTACACAGGCATGTTTATAGCAGTAGTATTCACAATAGCCAAAAGGTAGAACTAACCCAAATATCCACTGATGGATGAATGGATAAAGAAAATGAATGGAGCACCAGGGTGGTTCAGTTGGTTACAGCTCAGATCATGATCTTGGAGTCCTGCTCAGCAGAGAGCCTGCTTCTCCCTCTCCCTCTGCCCTCCATCCTGCTTGTGCCCTCTCTCTCATACTCCAACTCAAATAAATAAATACAATCTTTATTAAAAAAAAAAAAAAAGATTCTCTCTTTCCCTCTTCCCCTCCCCTTCCCCCATGTGCTCATGCACGGGCTCTCTTTCTCTCTAAAGAAAAAAAGAAAAAGGAAAAAGGAAACATGGCACATACATACAGTTGAATATTACTGAGCCTTAAAAGTTAAGGAACTTTTGACATATGCCATAATGTGGATGAGCCTTGAGGACATTATGCTCAGTGAAATCAGCCAGTCACAAAAAAACAAGTATTGTATGATCCCACTTATATGAGGTGTCTGCAAAAGTCAAATTCATAGAGACAGAAGGTGAAATGATGGTTGCCAGGGGCTGGGGCAAGAGGGGAATGGGGCGTTGCTTAATGTAGACAAAGTTTTAGTTCTGCAAAATGAATTGAGCTCTGGAGATTAGTTGCATAACCATGTGAATGTACCTAATGCTACTAAATCATACACTTAACAAGGTTTAAATGATTTTTTAAAATTTCTATGATAGCTATGGGAGAAAAGTAACAAAATAATGGTAAGGTAACAAGTTTATCAATTCAAACTGGTATATTTCCATATTTTCTTAAAGCCCAGCTATGCTCTTACAGTAATCAGTAATAGCATATTATTTAAATTTGGAGAGGGGTTTTTTGTTTTTTGTTTTTTTATTGAGGGGGATTGTTTTAAGACCTCTTTGTTCTACACACAATTTTTAAAGACAGCTGTTAGATTAGAAACTTGGAAAGAGATATCACTCCAATGGAGTGACACTTTTCATTTAGAATCCCCTGTTCCCCTAGGATGGGGATTACACCTGCCTGAAGTATTCCCAGCCAGGCCTCGCCACTGCAAACCACACAGACAACACTCACATGTTTCAATATTGAGTTGTCTACTGAATATCTTCTGAATGTAGTTTCCAATTCCAGATGAATAAGACTTCCTCAGAAAACTGATTTTATGATCAGGGTGCTGCCTCTTCCCAGAAAAAGGATGTCTTCCCACACAACCTCCATGCCATGAGGATTATGGAGAAGGCGGGTTCCTCAAACAGAGAGCAGAGCCTGATTGTACGATCTGACCTCACAGAAAAGCAAAACTCCCATACAGGCTCATTCATTCATTCATCAAATACTTATTGTGTACCAGTGCTATGCAGATCACCAGAAAAATCACTATTAAAAATGAGAATAGAGGGATCCCTGGGTGGCGCAGCGGTTTGGCGCCTGCCTTTGGCCCAGGGCGTAATCCTGGAGACCCGGGATTGAATCCCACGTCGGGCTCCCGGCATGGAGCATGCTTCTCCCTCTGCCTGTGTCTCTGCCTCTCTCTCTCTCTCTGTGTGACTATCATAAATAAATAAAAATTTATTTAAAAAAAAATGAGAATAGAGTTTTACTAAGGCCATTTTTATGGAGGCATAATTCACATACAATGAAGTTCACCCTTTTGCATATACAATCCTATGAATTAACAATGTATATTGCATAACCACCACCAAAATCAAGATACAGAATATTTCTATCACCCCAGGAGGTTCTCTTGTGCCCCTCTGGAACCAAGCCCTCCTATCCCCTCAGCTCCTGGCAACCTGATGTTTGTCCTTACAATTTTTGCCTTTTCCAAATGTCAAAAAAATGAAATTACATAGTATAGTAGCTTTTGCACCTGGCTTTTTCCAGTTAGCATAAACCTGTTGTGACTCCTCCATATTGTTGCCTGAATCAGTAATTAATTCCTTTTTATTACTGAGTAGTATTCCATTGTGTGGATATAGCACAATTTATTTACCCATTCACTAGTGGATGAACATTCAGGATGAACATTCAGTTGTCAGCATTATGAATAAAGCTGCTACAAGCATTAGCCTATGAGTCATTGTGTGGACATAAGTTTTCAATACTCTTGGATTAATACCTAGGAATGGCATTGCTGGGTCATTTGGAGAGTATATGTCTAAATTAAGAAGAAACTGTTTGTTTTTTAAGATTTTATTTATTTATTCATGAGAGAGAGAGAGAGAGAGAGGCAGAGACACAGGCAGAGGAAGAAGCAGGCTCCATGCTGGGAGCCCGACATGGGACTTGAATCCGAGACTCCAGGATCACGCCCTGGGCCAAAGGCAGGCGCTAATCTGCTGAGCCACCCAGGGATCCCCGAAACTGTTTTTTTTAAATGGCTCTACTCTTTTGCATTGCTACCAGCAATATATACAAGTTCCAGTTGTTCTGAATCCTCACCAGGCAGACAAAGTTTTTCACAAATATCAGCCTCTTTCTTATTTAATTTCAAATCTGCAGTGGTCATGGTCACTATATCATCAGCAATGTGTGACTTTATCTTCAAGCTTCTTGCTCTATAGGCAAGGGCTCAAAAGTATGTACTGTTTGGTTGTTTCCACAATTCACATTTTTCTTTATGAAAAGGTACTATAAAAGTGCCTTAATGATCTCATCAGGTTTAAGAAATTACAGCAAGGAGAGTTAGCCATTAGCAAAATAGAAATGGACACAGAATAGTATATGCTTAGTGTTAGAAGGAATCTTAAAAGCCTTCTCTGTCCTGGCCCCTGTGGGATGCTTGAATCCCATCTGACTATGTCTCTGGCAAGGGGTCATCCAGGTTCTGCTGCAATCAGTTCTCTTTTGGAGGATCTCATTTCCTCCTATGGCAGTGTATTAATCAGAAGTCTGTAAAAGATACAGTCACCAGAAATTGTGTCAGCTGTGGACAGTCACTATCATCTCAGGGTTCATTGGTCCTCATCTGGGGCATGGGGGCCCACATCATTCCAATCCCTACTTTTATCTGACATCCCTTCAAATATTTGAAAGCAACTCTCCTGTCTCCTAAAGTACCTCCTCTCTCCCAGATTAAACATCACTGGTTCTCTTGACCATCCTCATCCAACATGATTTTGAGGCCCTTCTCTATCCTGTCCCCCTCCTCTCAACAGATACAGCTATATCTAATCTCTTCCTAAACTAGGCAGCTCAGCACCAATCCCAGAACTCATAGGGGCAGCAAACATGGGGTAGATTCTGACCTAGAGTCTCAGAGGCACTTTTTTGACAGAGGTCTCCAATGCCCCTGCTGAACTTACCACCAGCTATTATTAGCCTAGCTACTTAGTCAAATCTTCCCCAGTCTGTATTTGCAGACTTAAATTTTCGGAGACTCAAGAGAAGGACCTAAAATAATTCTCATTATAGATTCATCCAATGCTTCAATTTGCTAGGGCTTTCGGTAACCCTGATTTTATAATCACATTTACTATCTTAACCGTGTCACCGCCAAGTCTGATAAGCAGATCTACAAAATCTTTGTTCAGCAATGCGTATTTGTTGAGCACCTATGATGTCCTATGCACTTGGGCAGGCACTGTGAATACAAAGATGAATTGAATGGGGCTGTCTCTGGAGAAGCTCACAGTAGATGAGCGGGTTGTGAACCACACTGAAAGCATCCCAAAGGACTCCATGAGTGTAATCATCAGAACTAGAACTCTGACTAGTCACTAACTCATCTACTTGCACCAGCCTCCAAACCAGACATCCCCATTTTGCCCACACGGCTGGCATAAGAAAGCCTGAAGAACATTTAGAAATCTAGATATGCTATGTCTGTACATGACTGCTGAGCTCGGGGTCAGAGTATTCAGAGGGATGAGGACCACAGTCTGCTGTGAATTGTGTTTAGTAAGTGGCTAGACCACACTCTCACCACATCCCCACTGTCCTCATCCCACTTATCCTAGTCTCAGGACAATACATAAACTTATTCACATGGCCATCAGGATTACTGAAAAGATACCATAGGATGGAGTAGATAATGAGCTCCTGGAGTGGCCCAGTTTAAGGTAAATAGGTAAATAATACAGGGGAGAGGAATGAATGAATACCCTATACAGGGGAGATGATATCCTAGGGTTTAAGCCTTATTTCAGAACAATAAATCTCGTGTGGTGCAATTTGGGCAGTGTCCAAGAGGCTGCTGGAGCTCCTAGGAGGTCCTTCTTGGACTGTGGAGATGGGCAGTCTGGGTACTAGGTGAGTTTTTGCAGGAGAGGAGGAGAGAGGTGCCTTAGCACTCGTACCCCAGAGTAGCTCCCTCATAGAAGGGAAACGACAGCGTTGAGCATTCAAACTTCAGGTAGGAGAAACACAAACCTTTTAGGTGAAGCATACTTGACAGCCATTTTATTGGACCCACAGAACATTTGTAGTACCTGGTTCGGATTGTCGTCCTGTCCGCTTCCTCCCCCCCCCCCCAGGCCACATAGGGCAAAGGTTTACATAAGTGAAGAGGTTTCCTTTCACACTAAGAAATCACAGAACCACAGATTCCCGAGGGTGGCTTAGGTCACTGACAACTCTGATCCCAAGGAGCAGACCTTCGGAAAAGTCCTGCTTCCTCAGGAAATTCTTCTTCAGCCTCCTCTTCCAGAAAACCCCCTCACATCAACCCCCGCTCCAGAAAGGCTTCCTCCAATGCCCAGGAAACAGGCTTCTGATCCAGAACGTGTCAAGTGCCAATGAGTTTCAAGGTCAGAGTTTGAACCGCGGGCTGTTTACCCCTCCTTTGCCCTGGGAGGCCCCCCGCCCCCGCCCCCGCCCCCATCCCTCCTTTAGCGAGGCCCCCGGGAAGGACACCGCAGCTGATTTTCCCTGCGGCCAGAGCCCCTTGAACTCCCTTCGGCCCTGTTGTTTACTCACTTCTCGCAAAGTTTCTGAAGCTGAGCCGCGGCTCCTCAGATGTTATTTATCTTTTCCTGCGAGGGACTTGTGACAGTCCAGGGTGTCGTGTATCCTGTGAGATTGTTTATCACCCAGCCCCGCCGCGCCGGGCGGCCCACTCGCCAGCACTTCACGTCCCCGAAACCCCGGACTACGTGAGCGAGCGAAGGGCGGGAGGTTCCGAGGGGCGCCGGGGTGAACCCTCGGAGGGGTGAACCGTGCGGCCACGTGTCCTGCGGCGAGGGCCGTGACCCCGGGCGCCCAGGTGACGGCCGCCGCCCGCGGCTCGGAGCGCTCGGCCCCGGTGCTGGGGGGGACCCCGAGGCGCAGCGCCCCCGCCGGCTGGGCTCTCGCGGCCTCCGAGGCGAGGCGCGGCCCCTCGGCCCCCTGCCGGTCCCGACGCGCGGGGGCGCTCCCGCCCGGCCCGGCCCCGCCCACCCCGGCGCTCGCGCGGCCCAGGCTCGCCCTCCGCTCGGGGTCACCGGAGGGCGCGGCCCGGCGCCCGGGGAGCCGCGCGGGGGGCGCTCCCTTCTGCCCGGGACTCAGGCCCGCGGAGGATTTGAATGAGCCCGTGGTTGGGGGAGGGGGGCTCGGGGGGACTCTTGTCTTTTCCCTTTCTTTCCATTTCCATCCTTTTCTCCTGGTTTTCCTGCCCTTCCCTTTTCCCTTCTGTCCGTTGGGCCTTTCGTTTATTTATCCACGAGAGACCCAGAGAGAGGCAGAGACCCAGGCGGAGGGAGAAGCAGGCTCCGCGCAAGGAGCCCCACGCGGGACTCGACTGGGGACTCCGGGATCGCGCCCTGAGCCCGAGGCGGACGCCCAAGCCCCGGGCCCCCGGGCGTCCCTCTTTTGGACCTTTCAGAGGGCCAGGTCCCCTCTGCCGTCTTTAGGAGCGTGCCCCATGCCTGGGGAACGAAGGCAGGACGGAAAGGGGCCGTGCCCTGGCTCCGCCAGCCCGTCCTTACACCACGCGCGCACACACACATGCACACTCACACACTTATGAGGAAAGATCAAACGCTCCCGGCGGCCCGAGGTCTGTTTTCTCAGGCGTCCTTCCCCCATCACCGCATTGTTAGCGGGACAATGGGCTCCTGTGTCAGTCTTGTTGGCACCAGTTTTGTACGATGCAGGAAACAGCATTTCCTCTCCGCGCTGGAAAATTAACTTGGATCGTGCTTTTCCCTTTTTATTGAGAATCCGCACACACCCCGGGAAACCCGAGCTCCCGGAGAGGGGAAGGAGCGGCAGCAATAGACATCCCAAAGTCCTGCCCCAGCCCGTCCCCTTCCCGCTCGGCTCACGGCTCCAGGCCTCTGCCAAAGGAGGAAACTCCCGGCGCTGAACAATGAGATGGGGCTGGGTGTCTCAGCAGTGACCCTCCCACTGGGGCCATCAGGAACGACGGTGCCAAACGTCAGTCACAGCCCTCGTGCAGCCCGTGCTATTTGTAAGGGGAACTTGGCAACTTCAGCTCCCAGCTGCCCGAAGACCCTCCCCAGCGCCCCCCCGCTCTGGAGGCACTAGCGGTGGGCTCCAAAGTTGCCTAAGTTTGGGCCTTGGATGGAATTGCCTAGGCGGTCCCAAAATGTACAAATATGAACAACGGTTGGGCCCACAAAATTACTAGTAAATATTGTCCTGCTCCAGTTAGAACTTCTATTTTGGTATTCAAAATACCAAAGAGACTTTGCCCTGTCTCTTCTCTTTTGGACTAACAGGAGATTGCAAAATCATAGAGGCAGAGAGGAGTCTTCTTTGTCTGCAATTATCACTGTAAATGTTTACCAAAAATGTATACATTTGTGACTGCCCTAGCTAGCCCTACAAGCATCTCCTATTGCTCACTACATAGGCTGGGTATAATGACGGCTGATTGCTGAAAGTACCCATAGAATTTATACATGTATATAATTTACACGCTGTTTTCTGTACATTACACGTGTATACACCCATTCATACGATACATACCGTAATATGTGTTGAATAACTGCAATACTTTTACCATCCTGATCCCCCTACCTTGCTTTTGATGGCAGTCTGCAGAGAAGACAGCGGTTCCATCTCAAATCTGTTATAGGTGTACCTCCCCTTCTCATTAATCTTTTGCAACAAATTCTTCAAACATGTTATGGAAATTTAATTTTTGAAAATGTTATTTACTATCAAATTGTGAACTCTCAACCTTTTTGATAGTACAGCAAAATTGAGCAGAAGGTCAGATTTCCCATATACCTCCCCTGCCCCCCACATATGTGGAGCCTCTCCCACTATCAACATAACCCCGTAAAGAGGCACGTTTGTTAAAATCCATGAACCTACACGGACACACCATTATCACCCAAGTCCACTAGGGTTCATTTATGGTGTTGTGTAGTCCATGGATTTAGATAAACGTATAATGACATGTGTCTGCTATTATAGTATCATACAGAGTAGTTTCCCTGCCCTAAAAATCCTATGTTCCATCTGTTCATCCCTCTAAACCCTCAGTTTTTGAGTTAATCATCATGCCTAACTTATGTTAAGATCAAAACAGAGAATGTCAACAAAGTACTTTGAGGACTTTGTATCCTATATGAGTCAGATATAAATCAGGGTTACAGGGGCTAGTAGTCTATTGTTGGCACTGGCTTCCAACACTTCAGGTTTAGATCTGCTTTTCTTCCTGACCATCCACACTTACCCATTCTTCCTCTTCCAGCAGCAAGAGTTAATGGTCTGTAAAACAACAACAGTTAAATATTTAAATCCTCTTGGGAAGCACTAAAAAGAACCCTTTGGGACTCTTTGTAATGTGAAAATCATTCCCAGTTGCTCAAGTCTCAGTCCAGACTGAACTGGATAAAAGCCAAGGCTGCTTAATGCTTTGAATGAATGAATGATTGATCATATTCTATGTTTTTGTTTACATGTTATTTTATTTGTGAGCTTAGAAAAGAGATTATACCTTTGTAGTCTGAAGAGATAAATTTGAGGAGAAACAGGTGGAGCGATCTCTAAGAAGGTATCAATTAGGTGCATCCTAATTGCTCAACAAATATTTTGTAATAATAAGAAAATTGGTTGGCTCCTGTGGTTAGTCTAGATGCATTGAGACTTATGCAGCACAGTGTGCAAAAACCTGTATGGTACTATGAGTTTGCTTCTTAAGAGGGTCCTTACTGCTTTTGCAAAATACTGTCCATGAAAACATTGTCGCTCTTTTCTTGCCAAGGATTTTTGATAGAGCTTGTAACTCTGATTTGAACCTACCGTAGTTTTCATGTATTTGTTCCAACTAGACTGTGAGTCCCTTAAAGGATCACCCTGGGCCTGCTGGTGTATCATTGTTTCCTACACCTAGAAATGGATCAATAAATAGTCTGATGGTGATAATAGGGATAAACTAGTAACCTGTGTAAAATGAATGCAGAGGTCAAAAGTCATCATGTAGCAAATTAAATGATGTCTAATGCCCGCCCTCCAGTGGCAGCTTTCCAATGGAATTACATGGATGCGCTTCAAGGGACTGGTGGAGAAGAACCTTCTACTTGAGTGACTTTCATATTTGCAATCCCTCCATTGAGGACCATTTTACAAACATCTGTCTCAGACGAATGACAGCAACAGGCAAAGGCAGATTGCTATCGTAAAGCTACTAGTAGGGGAAACTATTTAAGATTGAACTTTCCCTGTCACTAACCCTTAAAACGCAACTTTCTGAACATGCTGAATGCTCTATGAACTAGAAGAAAAAAGACAAATTTTCAGAAAAGAAATGTTCAGAGCTGGGGAAAATGATGGAAGGTTTTAATCCTCTGTTCTCTTCAATGGAAATAGTTGTCTGCACCCAGATTCCTAAGGCTCCATCTGTCCACACCTCCTACTGGGGTTTCCACCTACATCGTTGCTGCCAGCATCTGAGAGGCAGGTTGCTTCTCCCACAGCCTTCTCACAAAAGGATTGGCCCAAATTTAAGCTAAATAAGTCAGGTGCTCACTGAGCTCTGTAGCTTCTTTGATAACTTTCAGCTAGGAGGATTTCAGGGCTCCTTAGCAGCTGGCAAATGCAGAATGGTGGCATTTCAGCTTGCTTCCCAATGGACTATTCATGCTGGCTTAACCTGTGTGGGTGACTAGGGATGAGTCTTTTATGTTCCTCATGGATTGCTGAAACATATCAGTAAAGCTGTTCCTTGGCTCCAGTCGAGAGAAGTCTATATGAAATTCTTCAGGGAGCTAATACCATGCCCTCTATTGCTACTTTTGGTGCCCATCACTGGCCTCTATTTCCTATTCTATTCCTGGGCTTCTGGTCTGGTTCTTCACCAGCCCTGAGCCTCCAAGTTCCTATGCAGGTTTCCTGCCTCATAATCTTTTCCTTCTAGGACTGTTACTAGGTCTCTTTTCTAGAACTCTGGTCCCGAGGTTGAGGCCTGGTTGAGAGCCCTTACCAGACACTCCTTGCCTCCACCCATCCTAACTTCTTACTGAGGTCTTCGGCCTATGTTTACTTCATCTTAGTTTCCTTTCCCCATTGCTGATTAATTTTTTTGGACCTGACCTAAGGATTCTGATGATCTATGGGCACCCCTCTGACACAAACATCCTCAGCAGGGCTGGATTCTCTGAGTCTCTGTTTTCCTCTTTTCTGAGGCTTTATTTTCTTTCATTGGCATCAGCTTATCATGAGTATCTGACCACTTCCCTCAAAACCTTTATTTAAATTAAAATCAATATAGGGTCATAGTCATAAACAGAGATGTGTGAGTCACAACAAGACTTGAAATACCCTGTTATGTTTGCAAGCACCTTGTAGGTGTTAGAATGCCAGGCCAGAGTCCAAGTCCGTTTATTTCCTCCTGGGTGATCTGCTCACACTTTAGGCAAGCTGCCATCTGGAGAACAGTAGTAGCTTAGATTTTCAAATGGCTAGATTCTCCCACAAGTTTGATTCACACAATCAAAGAATGACTCAGCCTTTAAAAGCACATGCCTTTAATGAATTGCACATACAAAAGAAGAGTCCTCTGATACAGAAATGCTTGGTGTATTAAACATTCTTCAAAAATCTTAAACATGAATGTTAAAGAGCAATATGTGGACCTCCTAATTTTAGTAACATCTGGATGAAAGATAGTCATGAATAAAATTCCATGACATTGTCACCAATCTCTAGCTGTGTTCAATCTCTGGTCCTACATGGATGTATTTGAGTGGAAAATATCTTTTTAACTCACCTCAAACTTTTCAGCTCTATACTCACCTCTCCCACCAGCCCCCTTCTGGTGTAAACTGGGTTCATAATAACAGAAAGCTGTCCCTCACCAATGTAAACGGAGCCTTTTTATAAAAATGCCTATTCTGCCTCTCTCTCTCTCTCTCTCTCTCTCTCTCTCTCGCCTTCTTCATTTCCTTCCCAAGGGCTCTGAACGAAGGAGAAAAGTGAAATGACAGGTACAGGTCAGCAACAGGAGCACCATGGTAGCCTTCTTTCCAATCAGAAGAATTTACATCATAGCCATCTTTCTTTATTTTTTTTTTTTAAGATTTTATTTATTTATTCATGAGAGACAGAGAGACAGAGAGAGCAGAGACACAGGCAGAGGGAGAAGCAGCTCCATGCAGGGAGCCTGACCTGGGACTTGATCCTGGGACTCCAGGATCACGCCCGGGTGGAAGGCAGGGGCTAAACCGCTGAGCCACCCAAGGATCCCCGTGGCCATCTTTCTTAACCAGGTTCTTTGCCATCTGAAGTCAGAGTTCATGTTCAAGCCTCAGACATGCCAGCACACCTCTCCACTCGTGCATGCATACACACACACACACACAAACTCACATTCACACATGTACATCTACCCATATATACCTTGTCACCCTGTCCAGGGCAAACCAATCCACAGGATTGACTGGGCCATCAAGACTCAATCTCTTAGAAATTTAAATCATTAAGAAATACAGGCAGAGTGAATGAGTAGGTTGACAAATGAATCATTTTAATGGGGAAGCCCTACTGAGCACTTACAATGGGCATTAAGTACACACATACCTTTTCTTTGCAATACCCCTATGAAATATGAACTGTTTTTAAATCTTAATCTAAATCCCTACTACCCAAACCTCCTCTGCAACTTTTTTTTAAAGATATATTTATGTATTTTAGAGAGAGAGAGAGAGAGAGAGAATGAGCGCGTGTGCCACAGGAAGGGGCAGAATGAAAGGGAGAGAATCTCAAGCAGACTCGGTGCTGAGCTGGAACCCAACACAGGGCTTGATCTCACAACCCTGAGATCATGACCTGAGCAGAAACCAAGAGTCAGACACTCATTGGACTGAGCCACCCAGGTGCCCCTGCAACTATTTTTTTTACCTGACTGAGTTGTTTCAGTCAACAGTTGCATTTCTAAGAACCTTCAGAGCTATTGTGGAGAATCTGCAGCCTACTCTGTCTCAAGAATTAAAAATTCTTCTATGTTCTCCTAAATATATAGAGTATTAAGGCAAATTTAGGAAAGAAGATTATTAAAGGAAAGAGACTGTAAAGAAAACTCCAAGAGGGGGATCCCTGGGTGGCTCAGCGGTTTAGCACCTGCCTTTGGTCCAGGGCGTGATCCTGGAGTCCCGGAATCGGATCCCACGTTGGGCTCCTGGCATGGAGCCTGCTTCTCTCTCTGCCTGTGTCTCTGCCTCTCTCTCTCTCTCTCTCTCTATGTCTATCATAAACAAATAAATAAAATCTTAAAAAAAAAACAAAACTCCAAGATGAATAAGAAGGTAACTATTCTGGGATGCCTGGGTGGCTCAGTGGTTGAGTGTTTGCCTTCGGCTCAGATCATGATCCCAGGTCCTGGGATCCAGTCCTGCATCAGGCTCCCCGTGGGGAACCTGCTTCTCCCTCTACATGTGTCTTTGCCTCTATGTATTTCTCATGAATAAATAAATAAAATATTTTTGAAAAGTTAACTATTGCTAAAGATCATAGATCAGGATTACTTCAGAATTATAGTATTAAGGTACCTATAGTTTACAAATAGTGAAACTGCATATTATAGTTTTCCTTAAATTGTTAAGTTAATCACCACTTTAAGTTTGTTTTCCTGTTTTCATTCATATAACTTACCACCTGTGTTTTCTTTTTTTTTTTTTTTTAACACATAATAATATTATGTAACTTTTATGGTAGTAATATCTAGTTCTACCTGTTTGGCAGACACTGGCAGGTGGTGAACAAAATTAGGCCTCAGATTTCTGTGAATGCTAAAAATAGTGAAGAGTCAAGTTTGCAATACTCACAGATTAGTGAATCAAGAACCTGAAGTTTTGCTTTTTAAAAATAGGTTAAAAAATTTTTATAGGCTATTATTTTTTGAATCTTTTAATTGAAGTATAGTTGGCAATGTTACATTAGTTTCAGATGTACACCATAGTGATTCAGCAAGTTTATATATTTTGCTGTGCTCACCACAAGTGTAGCTGCCACCTGTCATCTCACAACACTATTAGAGTATAATAGATTCTACTCCCTTTGCTGTACCTTTTATCCTGTGACTTATTCACTCCATAACTGGGAACCTGCATCTCCCCCTCATGACTCATTCTGTCTATCCTCACCCCTCCCGTCTGGCAACCATCAGTTTGTTGATATTTATGGGTCTGTCCTAGGTTTTTTCTTTTTTTTTTTCTTTTTTTATTTTTTTTATTTGTGATAGTCACACACAGAGAGAGAGAGAGAGAGGCAGAGGGAAAAACAGGCTCCATGCACCGGGAGCCGGATGTGGGACTCGATCCCGGGTCTCCAGGATCGTGCCCCAGGCCAAAGGCAGGTGCCAAACCGCTGCGCCACCCAGGGATCCCCCCTTTTTTTTTTTTTAATTTTTATTTATTTGTGATAGTCACAGAGAGAGAGAGAGAATGAGGCAGAGACACAGGCAGAGGGAGAAGCAGGCTCCATGCACCGGGAGCCCGACGTGGGATTCGATCCCGGGTCTCCAGGATCGCGCCCTGGGCCAAAGGCAGGCGCCAAACCGCTGCGCCACCCAGGGATCCCTAATTTGTTTTTTATTGGTGTTCAATTTACCAACATACAGAATAACCAACCCCCAGTGCCCGTCACCCAATCACTCCCACCACCCGCCCTCCTCCCCTTCCACCACCCCTAGATCGTTTCCCAGAGTTAGCAGTCTTTACGTTCTGTCTCCCTTTCTGATATTTCCCACACATTTCTTCTCCCTTCCCTTATATTCCCTTTCACTATTATTTATATTCCCCAAATGAATGAGAACATATAATGTTTGTCCTTCTCCGACTGACTTACTTCACTCAGCCTGTCCTTGCTTTTTATTTATTCGTTTGTTTCATTTTTAGATGCCATGAGTAAGTGAAATGATATGGTATTTGTCTTTTTCTGCCTGACTTTTCACTTAGCATAATATCCTCTAGGTTCATTCATGTTGTCACAATGGCAAGATCTCATCCTTTCATGTGGCTAAGTAATAGTACATTGTGTGTGTGTGTGTGTGTGTATGACATCTTATTTATCCACTCATCTGTCAGTGGACACTCGGGTCGCTTTTATATCTTGGTTATTGTAAATAACACTACAACAAACATACGCATAAGAGGGTACATATCTTTTTGAATTAGTGTTTTCCTTTTTTTTTTTTTTTGGATAAATACCAAAAAATAGTAGTGCAATTACTGGGTCATATGGCATTTCTGTATTTAATTTTTTTAGGAAACACCATCCTGTTTTCCACAGTTGCTACACCAATTTGTATTCCCACCAACAGTGCATGAGGGTTCCTTTTTCTACACATCCTGTCAACACTTGTTGTTTCTCGTCTTTTCCATTCTAGTCATTCTGACAGAGCTGATTTCTCACTGTGGTTTAGATTTGCATTCCTCTGATGATGAGTGATATTGAGCATCTTCTCATCTATCTGTTGGCCATCTGTATGTCTTTTTTGGAAAAATGTCTATTCAGGTCCTCTGCCCATTTTTCTTTTAAAGATCTTTCTCATTTATTTGACAGAGAGAGAGAGAGAGAGAGAGAGAGAGAGAGAGAACCAGCAGGGGGAATGGCAGGCAGAGGGAGAGGGAGAAACAGGTTTCCTGCTGAGCAAGGAGCCCAATGCGGGGCTCAATCCCAGGACCTTGGGACCACGACCTGAGCCAAAGCAGACACCCAACAGACTGAGCCACCCAGGTGCCCCACCTTTGCCCATTTTAAAACTGGACTAGTTTTGTTTTGATGTTGAGGTATATAAGTTCTTTATATAATTTGAATATTAGCCCCTTATTAGATATATCACTTGCAAATATCTTCTCCCATTCAGTAGGTTGCCTTCTCATTTTGTTTATTTATTTTGCTGTGTAAAAGCTATTTATTTTGGTGTAGTCCTAATTGTTTATTTTTTGCTTTTGTTTCCCTTGCCTGAGGAGACATATCTAGAAAAAATGTCACTGAGACTGATGTCAAAGGCATTAGTGCCTATGCTTTTTTCTAGAAGTTTTATGGTTTTATGATTCACAATTAGGTCTTTAACCCATTCTGAGTTCATTTTGTGTATGGTATAATAAAGTGGTCCAGTTTCATTATTTTACATATAGTTAGCTGTTCAGCTTTCCCAGCGCCATTTATTGAAGAGACAGTCTTTTTCCTGTTATATATTCTTGCTTCCTTTTTTGTAGGCTAATTGACCATGTAATCATGGATTTATTTCTGGGCTCTCTATTTTGTACTATTGATCTACGTGTCTGTTTTTATGCCAATACTGTTTTGGTTACTATAGCTTTGTAGTATATCTTGAAATTTGGAATTTTGTGATACTTCTAGCTTTGTTCTTCTTTCTCAAGACTGTTTCAGCCATTAGCAGTCTTTTGTAGTTCCATACAAATTTTAGTACTATTTGTTCTAGTTCTGTGAAAAAATACTGTTGGTATTTTGATAGGGATTGCATTGAATCTGTAGATTATTTTGGATAGTATGGACTTTAAACAATATTTTTTTAACAATACTCAATCCGTGAGTGTGAAATGTCTTTCCATTTATGTTGTCTTCAATTTCTTTTTATCAATATTTTATAGTTTTCAGAGTATAAGTCTTTCACCTCCTTGGATGAAAGTTTATTCCTAATTATTTTCAATGTAATTATAAATGGGATTGTTTCCTTAATTTCTCTCTTTTCTACTTTGTTATTAGTGTATAGAAACACAACCGATTTCTGTATGTTAATTTTGTATCCTGAAACTTTACTGAATTTATTTATTACTTCTAATAGTTTTTTGGTGAACTCTTTAGGGTTTTCTATGTATAATATCATGTCATCGGCAAATAGTGACAATTTAACTTCTTCCTTACCAATATGGATGCCTTTTATTTCTTTTCTTGTACGGTTGCTGTGTCTAGGACTTCCAGTACTATGTTGAATAAAACTGAGACTGGAAACCTTTGTCTTGGTCCTGATCTTAGAGGAAAAATTCTAATAGTCTTTATTTTTATAAGCAGATTTAGATTCACAGCAAAATTGAACAGAAATTATAGATAGCTCCCATATACTCCCTAACATTTGCTCTCATGCACCCCCCCACACACACACACAGCCTCTTCCACTATCCACATCCCCTACCAGAGTGATACATTTGTTATAATTGATTAACCTACATTGACATATCATAATTATCCAAAGTGCATAGTTTATAATAGGGTTCACCCTTGGTGTTGGTGTTGTACATTCCACGGATTTGAACAAATGGTTAAGGATATGATGCTACCATTATGGTATCAGGCAGAGTAAGTGGGTCCTCTGGCCCCAGAATTCTCTCCTCTTTGCGATTCATCCCTTCCTCACAGTGCTAACACTAGTAACTACTGATATTTTTACTGTCTCTATAGATTTGTCTTTTCCAGAATGTCATTTAGTAGGAAATATACAGTATCTAGCCTTTTCAGAATGGCTTCCTTCATTTAGTAAAGATTGACTTTTTAAACCAGCAAAGGAGTCTCTTGCTATCAAACTCCTATCTTTGTATTTTGCCTCTAAAACTTGTTCTGGCTGCTTTCTTCTGCCCTGTGATGGTTAGATATACATACCCATGTCACTCTGTGTCCCTGGAACATTACCTCAGAGCACTGAAATGGCAGAACTTTCTGTCTTTAATTATATAAAGGACAATGGAACATTTGTAAACAAAACACATTCTTACCTCCACTTACCAACTAAAGGCGACCTGGGCCCATGGGGCGGGGGGCGGGGGGCGGGGGGGCGAGCATTTAGAATGTATGTCTGGGGCCATAGGATAGTAGACTTAAATACTGCCATTTAAGAATCATAAACATCTTGTAAAAATAGATCTACCTAACATGCAAAAAAGAGCATGTCCTAAAAAACATTATCTATGCTCTCTAGATTAATTTAGTTAGAAAGTATTTTATTAATGCTGTTGAACCTAAAGGAAAACTATATAAAATTTGTGTTTTAATAGATCTTAGTCTCAAAGATTCAAAGTAATTCTCCACCATAATAACTAAGTGGCTATTACCCCAGGTCATCTTAGGACTTAATGATTTGGTACAATCATAAAGCTAGGGGGTCCAGAGCCTCCATCTCCAAATAGCTGGACCTCTCAAGCAGGGACTCTTAGGCATATAAAGATAGTGGAACCCCCGCCTATCATGGAGTTCTTGGGGGAATACATTGAATAACATGTTAAAATTAAAACAATATATTCAATAATGATGATGGTGATCATAATAATTGTTACCATTTGAGTGTCACTGTGTGTTACTCACTAAGCCACTTATTTTGCATATTATCTCATATAATTCTCACGATGAGGTTAATACTCCCATACCATGATTATCCTCATTTTACAGAGAAGTAAACTAATATTCAGAGAGGTTAAGTACTTTGCACCAAATAGAGGTAGATCTGGTTTTGTGGGCCAACTGCATATGCAATTTTAGAGGCTACCTTTAAGAAAAGGAACTCAAACTCATGAAAACAAATTGAGTGAGGACCTTGGGTGAGGAGGTCCAGAAGCTTAAGCTTCCAACATAATTGGCCTCTAGCCCAAGATGACTCAACAAGGAAATGAGAGCCAGATTTGAGTCCAAGCAGTATGGCATCAAAGATCACGACATTACCTCTCTTCTGCTGCCTTTATTCAGGTGAATACATAATTCAGGTAAAATTGTATGCCATCGCAGACTAGCTTATTGTACAGATAGGTGAAGAAAGGTATCAAAGTTATGAGAAACATGATATGAAATTTTTAAATAGAATAAAATCTTTAAATAGAGGAAAAGTTCCCATTAATTTGGTATTTTTCTGAAAATTGCTCAAAACCTCTGTGCGGTGTCTGAGTACCAGAGTTTCACGAAAACATGGTTTATAACTTTTGGCCTAAACTATTCTAGAAAAAAAAATACTTCCTACTTCTTTTGTTTCTTAATGTCCAATTACTATATATTCTTAGGGTTATACTCTTACATTGAAAAATATTTTTAAAGTCCCTAAATGTTACTTTCTATTTAAGTGTACAACCCTAATATATAGTTTAAATTGAACACTTAAGGACGCCTGAGTGCCTCAGCAGTTGCGTCTGCCTTTGGCCCAGGGCATGATCCTGGAGTCCCGGGCTCCCTGCATGGAGCCTGCTTCTCCCTCTGCTTGTGTCTCTGCCTTTCTTTCTCTGTCTCTCATGAATAAATAAATAAAATCTTTTTTAAAATTTATTTTAATTAATTAATTAAACAGCTAGTTCAATAAAGAATGCTATGGGAAGAGATGGGGGTTATAAAGAAGGGAGAGGGAAACGGAATTGGGAAGAATTTTTTTTTCAAGATTTATGTATTGGGCAGCCTGGGTGGCTCGGCGGTTTAGCGCCACCTTCAGCCCAGGCCCTGATCCTGGACACCTGGGATCGAGTCCCATGTCTGGCTCCCTGCATGGAGCCTACTTCCCCCTCTGCCTGTGTCTCTGCCTCTCTCTCTCTCTCTCTCTCTCTCTCTCTGTCTCCCATTAATAAATAAATAAAATATTTTTTAAAAAAGATTTTATTTGGAATCCCTGGGTGGCGCAGCGGTTTGGCGCCTGCCTTTGGCCCAGGGCGCGATCCTGGAGACCCGGGATCGAGTCCCACGTCGGGTTCCCAGTGCATGGAGCCTGCTTCTCCCTCTGCCTGTGTCTCTGTCTCTCTCTCTCTCTGTGTGACTATCATAAATAAATAAATAAATAAATAAATAAATAAATAAATAAATAAATAAATAAATAAAAAGATTTTATTTATTTATTCCAGAGAGACAGAGAAAGAGAGCACAGAAGGAGGGACGTTGGGAGAGGGTGAGAGAGAATCCCCAAGCAGACTCTGCACTGAGCCTGGAGCCCAACGTGGCACTCAATCCCATCACCCTGAGATTATGACCTGAGTCAAAACCAAGAGTCAGATGCCTAACCAATTGAGCCACCCCAGTGTCCCAGGAAGGTTTTTTAAGTGAATAGTATGCAGATAGATGCTCATTATACTGTTCCTATAACCCATATTTTTACCATTTTTTAATAATTAACATACAATGTTATTTTAGTTTCAGGTGTGCAATATAGTGATTCAACAAGTCTATGCATTACTCGGTGCTCATCAAGATAATTGTCCTCTTGATCCCCTTCACCTGCTTTCCCCATTCCCCCATCCCTTTCTCTGACAACCGCCAGTTTGTATTTAAGAGTCTGTTTTATGGTTTGTCTCTTTTTTCCTTTGTTCATCTGTTTTGTTTCTTAAACTCCACATATGAGTGAATCATATGGTATTTGTCTTTCCCTGACTGATTTATTTCACTTAGCATTACCTCCTCTAGATGCTCATTATATAGTTTTATTTTTTACCCTTTAAAATAATTGAAATATAATTGACATACAGCATTGTATTCATTTCAGGTGCACAACAAAATGATTTGATATCTGTATATATTGCAAAATGATAACCATAGTAAGTCTAACACTCATTGCCACTCATCTTTTTCTTCTGATGAGAACTTTTAAGATCTATTCTCTTAGCAACTTTCAAATATGCAGTATAGTGTTCATAACTATAGTTACCATGCTGTACATTACATTTTATAACTAGAAGCTTGTACCTTTTGACCCTCTTCACCCATTTCACCCACCTACCCCTGCCTCTGGCAACCACCAATCTGTTTCTGGTATCACTGAGCTTTTTTTTTTTTATTATTTTTGTTCTTTTTTTTTTTTTTTTTTGCTTAGATTCCATATGCAAGTGAGATCATTGGGATTTGTCTTTCTCATCTGATTTATTTCACTTAGCATGATGTTGTTGCAAAGGGCAAGATTTCCCTTTTTATGGCTGAGTAGTATTCCATTATATATCTGTACCACATCTTCTTTATCCATTCATCCATCTATGCACACTCAGGTTGTTTCCATGTCTTGGCTATTATAAATAATACTGCAGTAACAGGGGGGCATAGATATCTTTTAAAGTTAGTATATTGGGCAGCTCGGGTGGCTCAGTGGTTTAGCGCCACCTTCAGTCCAGGGCATGATCCTGGAGACCTGGGATCGAGTCCCACGTTGGGCTCCAGTCCCACATCGGGCTCCAGTCCCACGTCGGGCTCCAGTCCCACATCGGGCTCCCTGCATGGAGCCTGCTTCTCCCTCCATCCGTGTCTCTGCCTCTCTCTCTCTGTGTCTCTCATGAATAAATAAATAAAATCTTTAAAAAATAATAAAAAAAATAAAGTTAGTATCTTATTTTTCTTGGGTAAATACCCAAAAGTGGAACTTCTGGATAAAATGATTGTTCTATTTTTAATTTTTTGAGGATGATAATGTTTGTATTTTGGAACTTTAATTTCTGTGTGAGACCAAAGGAAGAGATGCATTTTGTTCAAATTTAAATGTTATGTAGCCTACTATCTGATGTGTCCTATCTGGTCAATTTGTTTCATGATTAATAGCTTTATTTGACACGGAACCTAATATAGGTATTCTGTACAAGTTGATATAATACCCCAGTGCATTTCAGGGGATTCTGGACATAAAATGAAAAGATATTTGCAAAGGTCTTTGAGGGGCTTGGGAAGGAAAGCAAGGTCTATCTTCATTGGACCCTAAGGTGGACAGGGACTAAGTGTCTTTAAGGATTCTAAGTTGTCCAGCTCTAAGCTCATTTGAGGAACAGACCTGACGAATATTTGAGCTCAAAAACTTACCATGTGTATTAAAAAAGAGAGAGAGAGAGAGAGATCATGTTAATGAAGATATTAATTTGCCTGAAAAATCAAAAGACATAAAGAAAAGAAGAGAAAAGAGAAAAATAGACTCAGTTTTCTTTAATCATGAATTGTACCTATAGAGTTCCTGGTTTGGTATCAAGCACCTAACTAGTTGTTTTCTTTATTATCCCTAATTTCCTCTGATATCAGAGGAAATATGCCTATACAACCTTTCAGAGCAAGGCATTCCATATGTTTATTTGCTATTAGTATTATTAATAATATTATATTATATATTATATTATATTATTAATTCATGAGAGACACAGAGAGAGAGGCAGAGACATAGGCAGAGGGAGGAACAGACTCCCTGGGAGGAGCCTGATGCCAGGCTTGATCCCGGGTCCTGGGATCACGCCCTGAGCTGAAGGCAGATGCTCAGCCACTGAGCCACCCAGGTATCCCTATTATTTTCTTAAAGATTTATTTATTTGTACTTTTTAGAGAGGGTATACACGTGAGTGGGGGGGAGGGGCAGAGGGAGAGGAGAGAGAGAATCTCAAGCAGACTCCCTGCTGAGCACAGAGCCCCAGAGGGGCTCAATCTCACAACCCTGAGATCATGACTTGAGCCATAACCAAGAGTCTGATGCTCAACCTACTGAGCTACTCAGGCGACCCCATATGTTTACTGTTAATACAGAGTATTGATGTTTTATTTGGCAGACAGAGCTATCCATAGGATGGTTTGTATTGAGTTGGGCTCTTTCTGCTTCTTTGCTCATTATTGAGGACCTGGCTCTGAAGAATTTGGGTGTGGGGGGAGTTGGTGTTGTGTGAACATACACTGTTGGTTCAGACATTACTTGTGTCCTCATTCCTCGGTCATGTGGTCCATCTTTATAACTTATGTTCCCCTTCAAGATAATGCTTCATAGTTTGTCTAGATTGATTTGGAATTAAAATGTTGAGAATGGGAATA
The DNA here is from genome assembly GCF_053574225.1 of Canis aureus. Taxonomy (NCBI): domain Eukaryota; kingdom Metazoa; phylum Chordata; class Mammalia; order Carnivora; family Canidae; genus Canis; species Canis aureus. Next base: position 12,184,317 of record NC_135634.1, read on the forward strand.
GTTTGAGTTGCTCAGTGACATATAGTCTCAGAGAAGTAGCCTTCCAGGCTCTATCCTGCCAGATGAGCCTTTGTCATAATATTTCCACCTTCAAGTTTCATGGTGGAGACATGATGGTAAAAAGTCTATGTGCAGACCAACTACACTTTTCACAACTTTATGGATTTAAATAATGTCCCTACTGTCTTCTTTCCAGCTTAAGGAATCCCTGTTCTGTACCTAATATTCATAAGTGAAATTAGTTGAGAGCTTTAATTCCTGTACTTTCTTTATTTGACTTTGGAATCAAAATTATGGCAACATTATTAAAGTAAATTAGATATCTTTCTCTTCTCTAGATTTGTTTTGTGAAACAAATTAGATGAGCTGATAGTGGAATATTGATTAAATCGTACCTAAGACCCTATGTGTTGATATGTATTTTGGGTGGCAGAGTGTATAGAAAGGAAACAATTTTGGGGGAGGCATTAATTCAATCTCTTTAATGGTTATTGATCTATTTGACTTTCCCAATTTCTCTTGAGTCAAAAGTTTTAGTTTAAATTTTTAAATTAAAAATAAAATAAAATAAAATTACATTAATTCAAATTTCTATCACCATTCTTAATATTTTGATATATATACTCAACTGTTTTTGAGGGAAAAAATTGTTATTGTCAACATAATATATGCCCAAAGTATAAAAGTGAGTCTTTTTTTTTTACTGTTTTATTTAGTTATTAAGTTTTTAATTTTAATACCAGGATAGTTAACATACAATGTGACATTAGTTCCCAGTATACAATACAGTGATTCAACCATTCTATACATTACTTGGTGCTTATCATGATAAATGTACTCTTAATCCCTTTACCTATTTCAGCCATCTCCTACCCCCACCCCTCCCCTTCTGGTAACCATTGGTTCATTCTCTATAGTTAAGAGTCTGTTTCTTGGTTTGGTTCTCTCTGTCCCTCTCTTTTTCCTTCCTATGACTATTTGTTTTGTTTCTTAACTTCCATATATGAGTGAAATCATATGCTATTCATCTTTCTCTGACTGATTTATTTTGCTTAGTGTAATACTCTCTAGCTACATTGATGTTGTTACAAATGGCAGGATTTCATTCTTTTTATGGCTGAATAATATTCCATTACATAGTCATATTCCATTATATATATTTATATATATATTCCATTTTATATACATATATATCATATATAGATACATACAATACATACATACATACCACATCTTCTTTAACCATTCATCTATCGGTAGACGCTGGGCTATTTCCATATTTTGGCTATTATAAATAATGCTGCAATAAACATAAGGGTACATTTGCTTCAATGTGGATGGAACTGGAGGGTATTATGCTGAGTGAAGTAAGTCAATCAGAGAAGGACAGACATTATATGGTCTCATTCATTTGGGGAATATAAAAATAGTGAAAGGGAATAAAGGGGAAAGGAGAAAAAATGAGTGAAAATATCAGAGAGGGAGACAGAACATGAGAGACTCCTAATTCTGGGAAACAAACTAGGGGTGGTGGAAGGGGAGGTGGGCGGGGGGTTGGGGTGACTGAGTGATGGGCACTGAGGGGGGCACTTGACAGGATGAGGACTGGGTGATATGCTATATGTTGGCAAATTGAACTCTAATAAAAATAATTAATTAAAAATAAATAAATAAATAAATAAATAAATAAATAAATAAATAAGCATAGGGGTGTATGTATGCCTTTGAATTAGTATTTTCATATTCTTTGGGTAAATACCCAGTAGTGTAATTGCTGGATCATAGGGTAGTTCTATTTTTCATTTTTTGAGGAACCTCCATACTGTTTACCACAGTGACTGCACCACTTTGCATTCCCGCCAACAGTGCAAGAGGGTTCCTTTTTCTCCACATCCTTACCAACTTGTGTTTCTTGTGTTTTTTATTTCAGCCATTCTAACAAGTATAAGATGGTATCTCATTGTAATTTTTACTTATATTTTCCTGCTGATGAGTGATGTTGAGCATCTTTTAATACATAAAAATGAAGGTTTTTTTAAACCTACTCCAAACCTCACCATTAGGAAAAAAACCATCATTAACTAGACCAACATTTATTCCAAACAATGTTTAATCCAATAATACAAATAAAATGCAGATAGAAAGACTGATGAATGATGGATGAATGGATATTTATAAATACTATTTCTAGATAAATAGGCGTAGTTATAAATTTGTTCATTTTATCTAAATTTATTCAAGAAAAAAAGATTAAAGTGAAACTGAATTGCAGATAAATAAGGGACATAATTCTTTTAAATTTTCCCTATAGGGATACCTGGGTGGCTCAGCTGTTGAGCATCTGCCTTCAGCTCAGGGCATGATCCTGGAGTCCCAGGATCGGGTCCTACATCGGGCTCCCTGCATGGAGCCTGCTTCTCTCTCTGCCTATGTCTCTGCTTCTCCCTCTCTCTCTCTGTGTCTCTCATGCATAAATAAAATCTTTTAAAAAATAATAAAAAATAAATAAATTTTACCTATAGGTTAAGAAGAAATTTTTTTAAAGATTAAGGTATTAAATCCCTTGTGATTTTTTAAATTACTTTTTTTTTCAAATTTTAGACAGTATCAGTTGACTCCCTGCCATGAAAGCAGAGACACTAGTATTTTATTTCCTCTCATTTTCCTTCCCCTCCTGATCTTTGCTCCAATTTACAATATTTACATTCTAAGTAAGTAATGTATTTCCTGTAGCTGTTTACTACACATGTGTATATATATTCATGTCTTCAAATGGATTTAGTGTTCATCATAAATCCTTCACCATTGTTTCCTCATTCCTGAGTTCTTCTATTTGATTAACTTTTTTAATTGGCTGGGATTTGTTGTCAAGTCATCTACCTTTTCCATGAAGCATCATAGCATTGTATTTCTTGAATTCCACCATTTTTGAGAAATGTCAGCCCCTGCCTTTCTACTTGAATGACATCCTGGCCTGGTCCAATATCCCTTCCCTTAGAGCTTTGAAGGCAGTGCCCTGCTGTCTTCTGCCCCTGAAGGTCATGAGGGGAGCCCTATGGTCAGCTTAGTTTCTCTTCCTTATAAGTAATTTGCTTTTCTGACCAAATACTTGATAAATTCTTTTATTCTTAAAGTTCAACAGTTTCATTAGAATATATCTCTTTGGTGTTGTACCGTATTAAATTTCCCTGAAATAGGATTTGATCTTTTGGTCTGCAGAGTCAGGTTTTTATTTTATAGAATTTTTCTTACATAATTTGAATAAATATTCTCTTTACTTTTTAAAGATTGTTTTATTTTGTGATTTTTCACCTATCCTTTGCTTCAGGGTCGTCAGTTATCTTAAATTCGAATAAGTTCTTTGTTTTCACTTCTATGAATTCTTACTAGTTGCTTTCATATGGTTGTCTTTTTTGCATGTATTATTTCAAATATTTTAAGACTTTCCTTTATGTTAATAATCAGATTGTCAGTGGTTATCTGTCTGTTCTTTCAGTTCTTAATTTCTATACCTATTATGTAATGATGCTGTTTGGATATCAATGGGTTTTCTTGTGCGTGCAAATTCTTTTTAAACATTTTGTTGTTTCAAGATATTAGGGTGGGCTAGGTTATGCTACAGTAACTAATTAACCACCACTTCTCAATGGTTTATCACTTAGGTTTATTTCATTCTCATGCAAAGTTTTCCAGGGTAGTTCCTTTCCAAGATAACTCAGAGCCCAAGATATTTGCATCTCAGAAGCCTTGTCACAGGCTAAATTGCCTTGGCAGCCTTGGCAGGAGAAATGACAGGGTGAAGAGCTCATATCTGCTGACCTCAAGTTGTCTGAAATTGGCCTGGAATTGACACACGCCGTGCCATTTACATTTATTACTAGAATGTACACTTTTTGCCCAGAATGAATCAGATGGTAGTTGTAGCTGCAAGAAAGGCAAAGAAATGCAAAATATCTGTGGGCTGGGAAGAAGGAAATGACCTGAGATGGAGTGAACATTTAGCATTATCTTCTCCACATTTACCATACCATCTGCGAGCTCTTGTTTTATTGATTCATGGATTAAAAAAAAAAAAAAGAATTATTCTCTAATGTGAAGAGATCAGGAAGAGTTTTCTTTTTTTATTTAAGTGAAGTTTTCTCCTAAGTTTTTTGGCGATCTTGTGCTTGCTTGTTTGTTCCCTGCCTTCCTCTTGCTTTTTTTCTTTGATTCCCTCAGACAGCATATTTGCATAGTTGTCACGCTGGTTTTTTCCCTTACCTTGAGCAATTCTGTCCAGATCTTGTATTTTCTCTGTTACAAAGTGGGTCACTTCTTTTACTCCTTTTCTGCTGTATCTAAAAAATTTGTATCTCCCTCAAATTATAGTTTGAGGGTTAAGCTTTGCATATTGTATTCTTTTAATAGGAATAAGAGGGTAGTGGGAAGGAAAGAGTTTATCTGGGGTGCTAAGCCAGTATTTGTTAGGCTATATGATTGTTTTCTCTCTCCTGAGATCTTCTTAAAAATGCTAGACCCAGGAATCCCAGTGCCCCTGGAGAGGGGCATCTCTCCACTGGAGAATCTCAAATTCTCAGATTTGAGACTGTTTTTTGGGATATACTCACTTGTTTCTCTGTTATTGCTGTTTGTCAGACAGAAGGGGGTGGGTGAAGACACTTGCATAGCTTGTCCTCCCCGGTGGGTATGCAAAGGGTTTATCAGTAAGAATTCTTAGGATTTCTCTACTCACTGGTATGGTTTTGGGTGAAAGGGTGGAATTAGAAGTCTAGCCTTGCTGTGCTTCTCAGCCCTGCTCCAAAGGTCCTGTCTGTCCGTGGCTACTGGTATCTGACATGTATTCCATTAAGCTGTAATTCTATTCCTGCCTGTTTGCTGTTATTGCATATTTGGTGGATGGTTTTCATGGTTTTTTTCTTTTTCTTTAGCTATTAATGGAGGGATATTCATTGGTATAAATCTCATCTCTCATTTTAACCAAGACATCTCTTCAGCCCAATTTTGTATTTTTTTCCCTACAAGTAATTGTGAAATTCCCTTAAGCTTTAAAAATGATCTGTATACCACATAGTTCAGAGTTTTCTTGTGATTTTTAAAAAACTGTACCTGTAGATTTAGCACTTTGTTTGGCTCCTTTGTCTTTGCTAATAGGTAGATATTTTGGTTTTCTCTCTTTTTCTTCCTTACCAATTCTGCTAAAGTACTGTCTAGCTTTTGGCTTCTTTCTTTCTTTTTTAAAGATTTTATCTATTTATTTGACAGAGAGAGAGAACAAGTAGAGGAACTGGCAGAGGGAGAAGCAGGCTCCCCACTGAGCAGGGAGCCAGCTGTGGGCTGGATACCAAGACCCTGGGATCATGACCCGAGAAAGGCAGACTCTCAACCCAGTGAGCCACCCAGGGACCCTAGCTTTTGGTTTCAAAATTACAATAACAATAGAAAATCTACAAAAGCTTAAGGTATGTTCCCTGCCCCAATGAACTTTTAACAAAGGTGTGAAGAGTAGAAAAATTAAGATTTAAGTTATACATTATCAACTAGGAGATAAAATTGTAGTTTTAAGAATTCAGAAAGCAGTCAGGCAGGAGTAATTTATTAGTCTGGTAGGGCAACCATAACAAAGTAACACAGACTGAGTGGCTTAAACAACAGACATCTATTTTCTCATAGTTCTGAAGGCCAGAAATCTGAGATCAAGGTTTTGGTCCCATTGGTTTCTTCCTCTCTCATTGCCTTGTGGTTGGCCATCTTCTCTCCCTGTGTCTTTGCATGGTCTTCCATCTTTGTCCTTTTTTTTTTCTTATAAGAACACTAGCTATATTGGATTGGGGCCCACCCTAATGACCTTATTTCATTAACTTTAGTAACCTCTTTAAAGACATTATCTCCAAATACAGTCATATTCTGAGATCCTGGAATTTAGGATTTCAACTTAAATTTTTAGGGAATGCCATTCAGCCCATAACAAGTAATCAGGAGAGACTTAGAGTAGTCAGTGTATGTAGGCTGAGAGATGAAAAAATATAGTGGCTTAAAAAAGACAAAAGATATGTTATTATTTTCTCATGAAACAATCTAGAAGAAATAGGTGGTGCAGGGTTTCCTCTGCGTCATCCAGAGACCCAAGTCTCTCTTGGTTGTTGTTCTACCATTTTCTAGAGAATCGCTCTCACCTAATGCCCAGAACTTGACCGGCATTCCATGAATGCTTGTGGAATACGTGAATGAATGACATAGTGTGTTCTGGGGCAGTGAATGGGCTATCATAAAGGAAGTAAGAATCTTGATAGAAACAACTAAGCAGGAAATATGATTAGGGGGATCCCTGGGTGGCTCAGCGGTTTGGCGCCTGCCTTCGGTCCAGGGCATGATCCCGGAGTCCCGGAATCGAGTCCCACATTGGGCTTCTGCATGGGGCCTGCTCCTCCCTCTGCCTGTGTCTCTGCCTCGCTCTCTCTCTCTGTGTCTCTCATGAATAAATAAATAAAATCTTAAAAAAAAAAAAAAAGGAAATATGATTAAATATATATGTCTGGCCAGATTTGAGGAAGCCTTGAAAGTCAAAAGGGACTCATAGGGGATTGAAACTGAAAGGGATGAAGCAACTCCAACTCACTCATTTTATACAAATGATGAAATTGAGGCTCAAGAGGGTGAAATAATTTACCCATATAACTAATAAGTCATGCTATCCAGCACTATAACTCATTTCCTCTGATTTCCAAGTTAAGGTCATTGCTTTTCTACCATAATAGGCAGAAGGTGGATACTCTGCTGTTTTCCACATGGAAGTGATGTAGTGATGTAATGTATGCCACGTTTTAGGAAGGTCAATTTTTATGGCTTTAATGTGATATATTTCCATATATCAGTGACTATCCGTGTACTCACTGCAGCTGACATTGATGCTTACACAAAAGATAATGTATCTCCCTCTTGGTTGTTAAGAGACCACTGATCTTGGTCTAGTTGGTAGGAGCTGAAAGGAGATCCTTTGTTCTGGGAGACTGAGCATTCTACCTAGTATGTATATGCACGGCATGCAGGGGTGAGTGTGGAAACTAATCCTGATTGGCCAAAGCCAGTCAAGGTAAATCTGCTCCCCCTTGCCAATGATTGGTCTAAAGATTGACATATGACCCATTTCTGGCCAATGAGACATAAAGGGGATTCTGTAGGGCAGCTCCTGGGAAATTCTTACATAATAGATAAGAGCCAGCAAGGAGCAGACACCTTTGCCCCGCTGCTTGCTTTGAATATAGTTGCGCAAGTCAACTTGTAACCATAGGCAATATCGGAGATGGCAGCACATAAAGACTGGGACAGCTTGCTTGGGTACTTTGTAACATTATGGGATTATCGTGTCCAACCTGGAACTGCCTTCCCCAGGCTCCTTGCTATGTGAGGTAATTAAATTTTGTCTTTATTGCTTGTTAATTTTAGTCAGGTATACTGTTACTTGCAACCAAAGCATGCCTAACCAGTACAGGCATTATATTTTCTTTTTAAACAAGCATTTAAATGCCTAAAGACATCCTCTTACAGTTCCCTATAGTTTCTTTTCTTTTCTTTTTTTTTTTTTTTTAAGATTTTATTTATTCGAGAGAGGGAGAGGGAGAAGCAGACACCCCACTGAGCAGGGAGCCTGATGTGGGGCTCAATCCCAGGACCTTGAGATCAGGGCCTGAGCCAAAAGGCAGACACTTAACTGACTGAGCCACCCAGGGGCTCCTCCTCCTAGTTTCTAAAGAAGAAAGTACAAGATGAAAATCAGATCTGTGCATCCTAGGGGGGTGCAAGGGAGAGAGTGGCTGACCGGAGTGCTCAGGAAAGTCTTCATGATGCATATGGCACTTGGGCCAAGACCTGTGTAGTGGGTGAGGGCAGAACAGGTAGATGGAAACCGTCAGTGCATGTCACATGCAGGTGGAAGGTCCCAGCATGAGCAAATGAGGATGAGTCCTTTGGACATCCTAGAGGACTTGGATTCCAGTCTGCATTGAAACTCCTGCCAGAAGGAATGGAGCCTGTTTCTCCCTCTGCCTGTGTCTCTGCCTCTGTGTGTGTGTGTGTGTGTGTGTGTGTGTGTGTCTCATGAATAAATAAATTAAATCTTAAAAAAAGAAAGAAAGAAAGAAACTCCTGCCTGAAGGTTACAGTTCTCATGGATCCCACAGAAATCTTGTTCTTTCAGTCTTCCAGCACTCCCTGAGGACGACTGACAGTGAAGCCAGGTGCCTGTTGGAGTAGGAAGCTCTGCAGAAGAGCAACACATCGTCAGTCCTCATGGACTCCAACTCTAGGCTGTGATGCGGGCCTTTGCTCTTTGCTGGGTGGGTTCCCTTTGTTCCTAATATACCTTCCTCCTGAGCCTGAGAACTTCGTGTCCTCTATGGTCAGAGGTCCTCTTCATTTTGGTGTCAAGGGACCAGACCAACAGTCTAGAAATTTCCTTCATGGTCCTAGAGCATTCTAAGCTAATGGTGCTCCTGGTAGCCTCTTGCAAACTTTTTAACTTCTAGGTGTGGTCAGGCTCCTTAAATTGCCTAACACTATTAATGATGACAAATACCATACATGATAAAATATAAAATCGTGTTTTTAAATGACTCTTCATCTGTAAAACTGGACACTGTAGCTATAGAAGAAAAATCTGGTTTCTCATACTGATATACCACTAGCAATTATGTGGCCTTGGTTGGATACATCACTTAATATTTTGGGACTTCATTTTCTTCATTTTTAAAGAGATGAGTCACTGGGGCTTTTCTAAACTAAAATCATACTTTCAGTGGTTGTTTATAATTGTTGCTCTTTCTAGATACTGAAATTACAGGATTCCTATTTTGTTTTTTCCTACACTACCATTTTTAAAGTGGGAGAACATTTTTTTTTTTTAAGATTTTATTTATTTATCCATGAGAGACACACAGAGAGAGGCAAGAGACACAGGCAGAGGGAGAAGCAGCCTCCTGCAGGGAGCCTAAAGTGGGACTCGATCTTGGGACTCTGAGATCACAACCTGAGCCAAAGGCAGACGTTAAACCACTGAGCCACTCAGATGCCCCAAGTGGGAGAACATTTTAAGCACAGAGAACCAAATAGGCAAAGGCAGAAGCAAGCCACAGCTTGCCCAGCAAAGCAAGGGGAATTGTGGCCATGGGAGGTCAAAGCAGGTCAGCAGCCTGCCTCCTTCTGTGTCATCCAGCTTATTTACTGCAGCCCTTTACCTGTGGATTCTTTGTGGGCCCAGAGCTCAATGGGATCATGCGGAATCTTTGAACAGGGACAGGGGTAGAATATCCCGTGGGCTCTGGAAGGGCAGGCCTCCTCCACTGCTGACCTTGGGCTCTGGAAGAGCAGGTCTCCTCTACTGCTCACCTGTCTGAGCCTCTAGTAGGTCCTGATACTGATCACAATCAGTTTCAGTTCTGCTGAAGGAAATTAAAGGAAGCTTTTAACCACACCCTACCCTTAAGGACCAGCCCCATGGTGGCAGCGGTGATCAGTGAGAAACTCAAGGAAAGGAGATCTCAGGACAAAAGGAGAATGGGGAGGCTTTCTCCCAGAGGAGATTCTCCCCTCACTGTCCACATTGATGGGTCTAGGTTTTTGCTTATTAAAGGAGCTGGTGGATTTTCTTATATAAACCTTAGGATTTTGTGCTGGAGCTTCAGTAGCAGAGGCCCCCGGAGAGAGAGGATGGGCAGCTGGACCAGGCCAGAATGGAAAGGACAGGAAGCAGGGAAACAGGACAGTGTGACCTGGTCCCCGCAGAGATGGCCATGAAATGCAACAGTTCCTCAGAGTCACATCCCAGCAGACAGACATGGGAGGGCTCCTAGTCCAGAGGATGGGGCCAGCAACTGGAGGGTCTCCAACACTGTCTTAGGGCAAGGAGAAGAGGGTCTACCCTTTATGGACAAAGCTATAGGTATAGCCAATGTGTTCAGACAGGCAAGGCCCAGTCCTAAGGGAGATCTGGAATGTGAGGACAGAAGTGCAGTCTACCCCACAGAGACAGGTGTAGGAGGATCAGTGAGGGAAATTGCAGAAGGCCATTACTAAGGTCATGACAACTAACATTTCCTCAGCGCTTATTTCGATCCAGGCACTATTATAAATTCTTTTCTGGATTCCTCTTTTAATATTCCCAACAACCATCCTGTGTCATCCCTGCTATGCAGAGTAAGGCCCTGGGCCCCAGAGACATGAAGTGGTTTGCTCAAGGTCATATATCCAGCAGGAGGCCGAAATCCCCAGCAGGAGGGCCCTGGAAGCTGCTGCACACACAGACCCTATACCAGGAGGAGCTCTTAGCTCTCCACTCAATTTTGTGTTGTTTTCTGAGTTCAGGTGGCCTTCTGCCCAAAGGTAGTGACCTTCATCTGAGTGAGATATGAACTGACTTGCAGGGAGAACCATCCTTTCTTCCTCTGATTTATTAGACAATCCTACACTGACCCAGTGGACAAAGCAGTGGGTCTTCAGGAACCAGCTCCCTCCTTCTGTCTAATAGGCTGGTTTTAAGAGACCAAAAGGGCAGGAGGACTGCAGGGGGAGAGTCCAAGTACAAGCATATCACCTCTCCACCTTTTCCCTCACTGTCAGATTGGGTGGTTGGAGTAGATCATCTATGATGTCCATTTGTACACTAATATTCTATAATTTTATGTTTATCTCCACCAGTCTTGTGGAATCTCTGCAACCATTGGAACCTCTCTTTTTCATATGTTCTAGAAAAAAATGTCCAGTTGTCTTGCAATATTGTCTTCCTGTTTCTAAAATTGTGTCGGATGCTGGCCAACAAATCCTTTTCTTTAAAAACATGGTTTTTAAAGTCCTTTAAGCACTAATACCATCCACAATCTTTAATAAATACCATGAAGAAAAGGGATTTTCAAAACTTGTGCAATTTTCTTTTCTTCGTCATTAGACAGTATTTTCCTTTTAAAGAGATTTTCCTATTTTCTTTCTTCATTTTCATTTTTGATCTTGTTTTATATTTATCTGTGTTAGTTCTCAACACAGCAGTACTTTTCAAATTTTAAAACTATAAGCTGTCTCTTCTGTGGTTGCTTTACATTAACTCATACCTCTTTATCAGTGAACTTTGGATTTGTGGACAACTCCTGCCAAGGACACAGTTCCTCACAACTATGAAACAAAGCTCTGGTCACTAGGTGGTATTCACTGTCCCTCTTTTCTAACTTCACTTTTTTCCTAGGCTCATATCTTAAAACTTAGTTTGAGCTGATAGTTTGTCTTTTCAATTTCAGATGCGGAAAGAAAAAGGTATTTTATTAAGAAAACATTTTAAGGGCAGCCCTGGTCGCTCAGTGGTTTAGTGCTGCCTTCAGCCCAGGGCCTGATCCTGGAGACCGGAGATTGAGTCCCACGTTGGGCTCCCTGCATGGAGCCTGCTTCTCCCTCTGCCTGTGTCTCTGTTTCTGTCTCTGTCTCTGTGTCTCTCATGAATAAATAAAATAAAATCTTTAAAAAAAAAAGAAAGAAAACATTTAAAATATATACATAAGAGGGGGGCCTGGCTGGCTCAGTCAGTAGAGCATGCAACTCTCGATCTCAGTGTTGGAAGTTCAAGCCCCACATTGGGCATAGAGATTACTTAAAAAATAATAGTAAAAATCTTTAAGAACTGAACATCTGCATAAGAAAAAAGAAATCCATATAAATTATATACCCACGATCCAGCTTCACATTGTCAATATATAGCCGATCCTGTTTCATCTTTACTACTCTTGGATAATTTTGAGGCACATCTCAGACATTTTATTGTGCCATCTGTGATTGCTTTAGTCAATGAAGAAGGAGAATTTTATTTAATTAATAAACTATTATTTGGCTGGGATTTACATTTCAGCAAGAAAAACCACACTAATATTCAGTTGATGTTTTGGACATTGATATGCTTTATATTTAAAAGCAAGATTTGTCTGTCATATCTTGACCCTAACTCTTTTTCTCTTATGTTGATAAGCTAGAGTAGCACCCCAAAATACAGAAACAATGGGGCAGCCTGGATGGCTCAGCCCTTTAGCACCGCCTTCAGCCCAGGGCGTGATCCTGGAGACTAGGCACCCTGCATGGAGCCTGCTTCTCCCACTGCCTGTGTCTCTGCCTCTCTCTCTCTCTGTCTCTCATGAATAAATAAATAAAATCTTAAAAAAAAAAAAAAAGAAACAATGATTCTGAGGAGACTTTCATTAGAAACGTCTAGACACAAAGTTATCTAACAGTCTAAAAATTGGCCAAAAGCAGTTTACAATGTGTCTTTCAAGTATTAATTGGAAGCTGTGTTCTCATTTTAGCTAGAAGTCAATTTTATAGATTCTTTTTTTTTTTTTTAAGATTTTATTTATTTAGTCATGAGAGGCACAGAGAGAGAGAGAAGCAGAGACACAGGCAGAGGGAGAAGCAGGCTCTCCGCAAGGAGCCCTGACCCGGGGTTCAGGCCCTGAGCCAAAGGCAGATGCTCAACCACTGAGCCACCCAAGCATCCGCGGAATATTCTTTGTCAACAGAAAAAAACCTAACGCCACTTACAATACTCAATTTTCCCCTCCACAATAGGATTAGGAGAGATTTGGGGGTCTCACCTTCATACAAATGGACAATTTGCCAGAGTTTCCATCTGCCGATGACTTCTAAAAGTGCCCCCCGTGTTTCTGCGTTCCCACCCACCTCTGGTTCAGGTGGGCCTGTGGGGCTTGGGCAGAGTGGCCCAGCTCTCCGGCTTCTCCGTGACTTCCGCTGAGACAGAAGTCTACCTGGGAGGAGCCTGGAAGAGATGCAGGAAGGAAAGGGATGGTCTTCCACTGAAGCTGCCAGCAGGCCTGCCCTGAGGCTGTGCCTGGGGTTAGGAGAACTTTTGAAAAAGGAAGATTGAAGATGGATAACTCTGCTGGTCACCCCTGCTTACTCAGAAGTGGAAGAAGTTAGATTCATGGCTTTTAATAAACTTCCTAGTCATAGCCTGGCCATTACACAGAACTTGGACATTAGATATATAAGATATATAAGATTTAGATATATGAGATTTTTGACCCTGTGTTAGGGTCCAGCAATCTGATGATGAATTTCACTTCCTTCAAATGTTTGGACCTGAGCCAGATTATCACTTCAAACCCTGCCTTGGCTCAAGAGGAAATAAAGTAGGTTGCTTTCCATTGCCCACTCACCTCACCATGGCTGAAGCCAAATACTTTCTACTTCTCCCCTCCTTCCTCTTCCTCTTCTCACCTCCCCTGCTCATCTTCCCTCTCCCTCCTCTCCTTCACCCTTCCCCTTCTTTTCTTCATCCCTACACCTCCCTTTCTTCCTCCCTCCTGCTCTGCTTCCTCCTCCCCTTCTCTCCTTTACCACACCTTTCCCCTTTCTTTCCTTGCCCTCCTCTTCCCTCTTCCTCCCTCCCCTTGTCTCTCCATTACTCTCGCCCCTCCCTCCTTGCTCTCTCATTCTTTTCCTCCCTACCCCCCCCCCCCCAATGTCCCCATCCTGTCCATGCTCCCTATCTTTGAGTCCTCCTGGGATCCTGGAGTTCTCTCGGGCCCCTCTGTCTCCTTCACCTGTACCCCGAAGTTAATTTCCCTCTCTGTCCCTTCCCTGAACTACCAACCAGCCTCAAAAAGATGCCAAACCCCTGAATAAATCAAAATGAGATAAGCAGGAGCAGTACCAACTTATGTGAAGAGCTGGTGGTCAGGAAGAAAGTGAAGTATGTGGAGCAGAAAGGAGAGGAATGAGGATGTTGGCAGCCACTGTCCCCTGAGAAACTGGATCCGAGCATAGCAGCATGTCACATCAAACCATAAGTGTGCCTGCCTGATGAGTTCAGCAGAGCTGGCTACTTGAGGTCGGTGTGTGTGTGCTTCTCAGGCCATGTGTTGAGTATACATGCATTGTGAGGTTGGGGGTGAGGGTTTTATAAGATCAATCGGTTCTTGTACCCAACGGTACACATATATGCTGGGCAGTGCGTAGCCACAAAGTATAATTTGTCTTTGCTCTGAAGTACCTAACACATGTGAGGGTAAAATTTTAATTGAGCTCCCCAATCTGATAAACTGAGCAGCTCCACACTTGGTCCACTATAGGAAGATGAGGCATTGGCTCCCCTGCTGTCCCTCACACTGATGCTTCCACACTATTCTTCAGTCTTGAATATGAAAGCTGTTGGTTTTACCAACACTGAGCCCCTGAATAGGGACTAGAAAGAATCCTCCAGAGAATGTTTGTAGCTGATAACAAGAGAGAGTGTCTGGTTTTGCAGGAGATGAAATGTTCTTTTGTATGTGAGCAGGAAGCAAGCAGATAGTCTACTTCAATAGCTTTTTATACCCACCAGGCATGTTGAAATTGATCTTTTCTATCGTGATTATCTATAAAACCTCTTTCGTTAGTGGTTTAGTTAGAAGAGTGCCAGTAACCTATTCTCATTCAAAGGCATTATCTCTTTGGAGGGAGGGGAGCTGAGAGCCATACCTTTATTCCCCATTTTTGTTTTGATATTCATTTGACTAAATATTAAAATTTAAGCTAAAATGAAATCTTGAACAAAACCTTGTGACAATTGGTAGTATCTTGAATTCTTTGTGAGGAGGCTAACACAGCCACCGAAATGAGAGGTCGGAAAGAAACTGTGGACTATAATTAAAAGCCTGCAACCTTTCAAAAGAATAGTTGAGGAATTTGTGGAGGACCACTCTTAATGCAGGATGATTTAGGCATAAATGAAGTTAGATTGATTTGACCATGACTCTTCTGGCTTTATTTATTTGTTTCTTTTTTAAGTGTAATTGAGCAATATATTAGTATTTTGGGGTGGTATCTTATAAATACAAAGATTGCTTCAGCTGGCCATCAAATATCTGTTGTGGCTTCACAAACTCGATGTAAATTTACTTCTGGCAGCAGGTGTATACAGTGCTGTCTCTTTGGGTGTTTACAAAGTCAAATGGCATTTTTAAAGTTGAATTACATTTTTGTAGGTTGTACTATGGACTCCTGTCCTCCAGAGTCAGCTAAGTGTCTGTCCCTCCTGAGCTCTCAGGGCAGACCATGAGGACCCTAGCCCCCTCCACACTGTGATCCCTGCACTGTATTGTTATGGCCTCTTTAACCTGCCAACCTTCTCCCCAGATTCTAAGTCCCTTAGAAGGCAGAGAACTATCTTCCCTTCCCAATGTTTGTAGCCCCAACACAATGCCTGCCCCCTGTGAAGTGTTGCAGAAGGCCAATGCTGATGGCTTCTCCTTGGGAGGGAGCCTGGGAGTGACAGGCAGCTCTGAAACGAGGCAGAGGGGCACTTTCACACTCCCAGTGTGTCCCAGACTGTGACCTGGGCTCAGGGATCTGTGGGAGAAGGATCAGCTGTCAGCTTCCAGCAATCCGTACTTACTAACTGTTCAGGGGATGCTGTGGTTTCCCAGGGGCGGGGTTTGGTAGAGGAAAGGACCCAGGGAGAGTGGTGAGGAACCCTGGAAACATAGAAGGGGCAGGTGAAGCCAGCAGGGAGCAGTGACTCCACGAGGTCTTCGACTCAGGCTCCGGGGCGGGGGCGCCAGGTGTGGGTTCGTTTCCTGCACGGGGCGGAGGGTTGCAGGGACCTATCCTTGCTCCTCCAGCCATAGGTGTGGCAACTTCGAGGTTGCCCAACGTTCCCAGGCCGGGAGGAGTCCAGACCTGGTCCGGTTGAGGAGTTATCACAGTCCCTTTTTATCAAGACCGACCAATCACCTGGCAGGTTCCAATAGAACTATTTTTCAAACTAGCGGTGTTTCCAAAGACAGGACTGGGCTCTCTGTGGAGTCTAGGACGATTTCAGCCTTTGAGGTAATGGAGACATAATTGAACAACGAGGAATTAATGTCATTGCAAATGATCTAGTGCCTCAAGTTCATTTCATGGGTTTTGTTCGAAGAGCAGCAGTCACTCATCTTGCGTGGCCAGCTGCCGTCAGAAAGATTTTGTTCTTTTTCGAGAGTATTTAGGAAATAAAGCTCAAGTGCTCGGCCCCTGCAAGTTGAAGGAGCAGTTTCACGCCTCAGCTTTTGACAAGGTACCACGATGCTATTCGTTGTTTTGCTTCTAGGAAGCGGAGGGTTTAGGAAACGACTTGGGCGGGCGCATCCCCGCGGCCGAGAGGACACAGACGTGCTCCCCTGGGACCCGAGAGGCTTCTCGGTCTTCCCGAAGGTGCCGGTCCCTGTGCGGAGGGTCCCCGGCGCCCTCCTAGACGCGCGAGGACACTCAGGGGGGTCTGGGGTGGCGGGGCCGGGCGGGCAGGACGAGGACGAGGAGGGAGCCGGACTGCGCCTCACTCCTCCGTGCCAAGGACACCGTCGCGGGGGCGCGGCCGGCTTCCCACGGATCGGACTTTCCGCCCCCGGGGCCGGGCGGCGCAGCTCCAACCCGGTCCCCCTTCCCCGCTTCGGGCGGCCCCCAAAGGCTGAGTAAGCGGGCGGAGGGAGGGAGGGGGCAGGGAGGCTGCGAGGATTTCCTGAGCGCTGCGGGGAGGAGGAGGGGACCCGGGCGGGAGGGCCGGGAGCGAGGACCCTGAACCTGCCGCGGCCGCCTCCGGGCCTTGCAGCCGGCGCCTCCCCGCGAGCGCTCGCCCGCCGCCCGCCGCCCGCCGCGCCCCCGCCGCCCGCCCCCGGCGGCCCCCGCCCCGCTCGGGAGCCGTAGGGAATCGGGTCCCGGAGGAAGAGGGTAGGTGGGGAGGCGGATGAGGGGTGGGGGACCCCTTGACGTCACTGGAAGGAGGTGCCGGGGTAGGAAGTGGGCTGGGGAAAGTTTATAAATCGCCCCCGCCCTCGGCTCCTCGGAATCGAGGTCCGCGGAAGGCTCGGAGCGCGCCTGGCGGACACTCCTGCGGCTCCTCCCCGGCGGCGGCGGCGGCGGCGGCGGCTCGGAGCGGGCTCCGGGACGGGCTCGGGAGCGGGGGCGCAGCGGCCGGAGGACGCCGAGCTGCGAGGATTACCCGGGAGGTGGTGGTCTCCCCGGCTGGAGCCGCGGCGCGGGGACTCGGGGCGCTCGGGGCGCAGGACCGGGGGGCGCGCGAGCCGGGTTCGGGCGCTGTGGCCCGCGAGCAGCGCGGGGACCGGGCGGGCAGGCCGCGTCACGCTCACCATGGTCAGCTGCCGGGACACCGGGGTCCTGCTGTGCGCGCTGCTTGGCGGCCTGCTGCTCACAGGTGAGGCTCGCGCGGGGCCCGGAGGGGGCGGCAGGCGGGCACACCCTGGGGGCCGGGGCCGGGGCCGGGCGCACGCGGGGAGGGGAAGCCGCGGCCGCCAGCAGCCAGCCTCGCCGGGAGCCTGGGACCCGGCTGTCGAGGGCACGCCCGGGGCGGTGGCGCCCTCGTCTTCCGTCGGGCAGGCGGTGCGGGCACCTCGGGGAGCGGCTGGCGGAGGCCGGCGGGCATCGCCGCCCCGAACTGCTGCTGGAGCCGAGCTCGGGGACGCGTCGGGTGGCCTTTGGCGGCCGCAGTCGCCGATGCGGGCCTCCCAGCCCGGCAGCCCGGGCACCAGGCTTAGGGGACGCCGCGCCCCGGACCGGCCCGACCCCCACAGCCTGCTCCCAGGCGGCCCGGCGCGGGTCGGCGGGGCCCACCGGAGCGCGAAGCCGCGGCTTCCCCAAGGTCCGCGAGGCCGCCGCGGGCTGCGCCGAGGCCCCGGCGTTGGTGCCGCTGGGCACCGGCCAGCACATCTTGCCTCCAGCGCGGAGGAGGAGAGCCCACCCGGACGAGGTCGCGGGCCTGCCAGGACCAGACAGCTCCCAGGAGATGGCAAACGGCTGGGGTCCAACGACCCACTCCGGGTCCCCGGGCCCGAATGCCCCCAGGAATGTTCAGCAGCTTCTGCTCCCCGCGGCGTGGCGACCGCCGGGCCGAGCGCGCTGCGCGCCGCCACCCCAGTGGGGCCTCCGCGGCGGGTCCAGCGCAGGTCGCCGACCTGAGTGAACCTGACCGACCAGGGCGCTCGAGAACCAAATACCGTTAAGTTTCAGGACTGCAGGCCTGATCTCTCCATTCCGAGAGAAGAGAGGGAGGACGGTTTGGACCAAAGATGCGGTCTGAGGAATCCGTGAGGTCCACCCCTTGGCTGGGGATTCGGGAAACGAGCGGCAGGACCGCCCGGGGCCAGGAGGTTACGCCGCCCTTGGAGTGGAGGTCCCCCCGCTCGGGGTCAAAGCCCGAGGGGACCTGGAGTCCCAGACTCGCCTTTGCTGCCCGTTGGGCTGAGAGGCCAAGCGCCCTCCGGACCAGTGCCCCCGGGCGCAGAGAGCCTTATTTCCGAGTGCCTTTCTTTTAAGGATCCTGGAGAGAAGGTAAAATAATGAAATGAAATACAGTAGCATTGAAAAGTTATTGTAGTCCTTCCGGGGAAGGAAAAAGTCAGTAGGGCTGGGCATATCTTTTTAAATGCTTGTTAAACCCTCAAAGTACTAACTTAAAAAAAAAAAAAAGATTCTTTCTCAGTGGGAGGAGTATTTAGATCGTCCGTTTCTGAATAACAATAGTTGCAATTAGATTGGCGAAACCTTTGAACTGACCGGCAGGCGTTGTCCTAATGTCTGAGAACTTGCTGTAATAAGTTGGGAAAGTCGGTAACAACTATTTTTTAAATGAAATACTGCTTTTCTTTGACAAAAATACTTTTTTGTTGTTGTTTTGAAAAGCCGCTTACATTTAAGTATAGTTGCTCAGAGCGCTTAAATAACTTCTGAAGTGCCTTCGCCTTTTATGTAAAGGTAAATCCAGGTAAATTCCTGTGAATCCAAAAAATGGAGGGAAAAGTGTGTGTTTCATTGCTTTTCTGCTTCACACATAAACATCTTTACTGTTGTTTCAAAAGCGGTAATCACCAGTATAGTTCTGTTGGTGATTAGGCGCAATTTAAATCAGTGGAAGCTTATCAGAAACCTGAGCAAGATTCCCTTGAGATCTTTTTAAGGTTTTATTTTCCTTAAACGAGGCAGAAATGTTAGGACTCTTCTGTGACTTAAAAAAAAAAAAATTGTTTATGTGTTACAACAAGAAAGCAAGACAAAACATTAGCAAGGTGAGAACCTCTTTACCTGCTGGTTTAGGAGTGTGGTTTCACTGGTTGGGATGCGTAATTGTTAAAGCATGGCTTTGTAGACCGCCGGCTTCTGGCTGGTTAACAGACAAATCACAGTAAAACAGTCAGCTGCTTTCCTTGTAAATCGCATCAGGGCTTTCAGACTGAACTGAGGGCTAGTGGTGTCCAGAAAGAGGCCAAGTCTCTGCCTTGTGGTTTTAATCAGGAATCTGCTCACCTTCGGGTGCTCTCTAACCTTTGAATATTTGTGAGTTATTAATATTTTGAGCGTGTGTGTGAATGTGTGTGCATGCACGGAGGTATAAAATAACCAGAGGCTCGGTCAGACAAAAAGATAATGCATTTCCCCCTAAAGATTACATTTACCTTCTTCCAAATACCTTGAGAAATTAAAAGATGACTGCAATTCAGATATTTTCAAGTCTTCTATATTGCGATCTTTCTCTCTAAAAATTATACCTCCCTTCCTCTGGCTCAGTCTCATTTTTCTTACTTTTTAAGTCACCCTGTCCATGATTAAAGCCACAGACCCCCCCTTTTTTTTTCTGTCCCCATTTTTGGAGGGGGGGGGCGTGTGTTTGAACAGCTGACATTTACAGTTTGCTATAACTAACTGGAAATGCAACACTTCTGAATCTTGTGAGGGAGAAAAAGCTACATTAATAATGTTAAAGTGTGCCTGAAGATAAGACTCATATCCAAATAGAATGTAATAAATCTTTCAAAATAAGGATTTTACATGACATAGTTTTACATGACAAGGTTTGTTGTTTTCTCAAAGGTTTTGGAAGCCACCACACTTTTTTGGTGGTGCTTTTCTGTATTGCATATTTGAAATATTAATTAGTTAGCACCTTTGGCAGTCCTTGGAGTTTTCCATCCGACACGTGTTGCAGATGAACTGTAGGTGGTCACCTGCCCTAGTTCCTTAATATTTTTACCTTGTTTGTTTACTGTTATTTAAATTTTTTTCTTTATCTGTTGAAAATTCTGTAACAGGCTATCCAGCTCCTCTTCCAGGGATAACTCCGTGTATTTTTCGTTTTCTTATGTGAAAGTCAGAAGTTAGAATAGATGCCTATTTCTAAGGCACCTTTCCAAATATTTAAGCGAATGAGTCCAAGGAATAGGCTCAACTTGTTGTGTGTCTCTTTCTCCTCCCCAACGCCTTTATGCATTTGCATATAAAATGGCTGATAAACCCAGTAATGCCAGAGTTGAGTGTGTAAAGAACTGGGTGTCACCGGCTATCAGTAATCACATTGCGTTTTTTTTTGTTTTTTTTTTTTTGTCTTCCATCACCTGGTTAACTCGCTCTTTGATGGGTTGCAAGAGCTAAGCTGTTAGAAGCTGTCTGAACCAGCAGTAATCATAGGCTTCTTTTTCTTTTACAAACAGAATATGTAACTCTATGAAGTAAAACTCTACCTCCTAACTCTGGTTACATTACCTCTTCTAAGGCTGTTAGTCATTTCAACTCAGAAGAATTTCTTGGGTTTTATTTGTTTTTTTGTTGTTTAATTCTCAGTTTTTTGACTCAAAAAGAACTTCATTCTAAAAATTTCAAATTGCAGGGTTGCCCCGGTGGTTCAGCTGTTTAGCGCTGCCTTCAGCCCCGGGTGTAATCCTGGAGACCTGGGATCGAGTCCCACCTCGGGCTCCCTGCATGGAGCCTGCTTCTCCCTCTGCCTGTGTTTCTGCTTCTCTCTCTGTGTGTCTTTCATGAATAAATAAATAAATAAAATCTTAAAAATAAATAAATAAAAATTTCAAATTACAACAGGGATACTAAGCCTCTTATTTAAAACTGGACCTATTTTATATGCTCTTTTAGAACAAACCAAATAATCACTTTGTTCTCCTCACCAGAAAAGTATTGAGACATTCAAAATCCACTTTGAACATATGTAATATAGCAGTTGGAAATATATTGCCAAAAAAATGGGTTTTATATTGACCAAAAAAAATGCAGCGTCCTTGAGAGGGTTTTTGCCAGGTTGTGGCTGATGTTTCCTCTGGCTTGGGAAGTTCTGCAAAGCACGAGCAAACTGAGATGTGTATGCGAGCAGGCCTAAGAATGGAGAGAAAGTGGAAGAAGCCCTCTTGGCACTTGGGTGTTAAATGCAGAGCTTGCTGACTATAGGTTTCTGTTACAGTTGCATGGTTAGGAGTTTATTGGATATCAAGTAAATAGAACTTTTCAGAGTACTTGTCATTGTGGAGAGGTGAGGGAAGGACATGTGAAATGATACCAGACCTTCTTATTTTTTCTTTAAATGAAAATATATTATTAGGAGTGGTTAAAAGCATTAAAAACATCTGTTGCATTGCTTTAAATAATTTAATAGGACAGGACAGTCCATTCCGTTCCAATGGTTTTAGTGTACTGGTGAGGCTTGTAAGGAATGACAAGATCTCCTACCAAATGCTTTCCAGGATCATTGTTGATTCCTCACGCACTTGGGTGCCTTGGAAATTGCATGCTGCTGATGACATTACTGGATTTTATACCAGATTGAGGGAGGGAAAAGGAAATGGGAGGAATGGGGTAATTGAGGGAGGGATTGAGAGGAAAGCCTCTGGTTTAGCATCTGGGACTTCAGGGGGGTTTCATTAAGGAAATGGTTCCATTGAGTCTGCTGAAGATAGTGGACTAGATTTCCTGCATTGCTGCTGGGCGGATGTGGGGGGATGTCAAGAATTCCTGGGGATTTCCCATCAGTCTTGGTAAGCTGGATGCCTGAGAGCCATATCTCATTATTGCTCCTTTTCTTGATTTTTGAGCTCCTTTCGAGACCTGATCTTGTCTCCCAGACATATAGGTTGTGAGAGCTAGATGTAATCTCATAGATCCAACGTTCTTATTTCAAAGATGAGAAAACCCACCCCGGCACGGTAGTCTTCTTCCCCCAGGGGCAGGAGCCGGCTAGTGGCAGACCCAGTCGTAGAACCTGCTGTTCACAGTACAGATAACATTTCTTCTTCGTTTCTCTTTCTTCCAACCCAAGCAGAGTAGAGGTGTTCAGAAATTTGTTGAATGACTTTATTGCAGTGCTAATGTTTCTATTTTAAATGCTGGCATCTTTTGCAAAGATGAAATCTTCCTGTTTTCTTAAAGCCCACAAGGAGCTTAGATTAAGAATATCAAAATTATGGCTGCTTAGTAGTACACTGATCCATATGGTGAGCAAACTAATTCTCCTCGTGACCCTTCTTTTGAACTGCTATGCCAAGCTGTGGCCAAAGTAGTTGCAGCCTACATCACCGGCCTCGTTTCTCCCCACTTCCCTCCACATACTCTGTGACCCAGCTAACACAAACCCTTCCTCACTCAAAGAACTTACTCACCCTTCTCAGGATAGGCCTTGTGCATTTGTCACTCTGTGTTCATACTGTTTGCCTGCAAGATCCTTTCCCTGCCTCCGCATTTCCTCCTCTGCCTTTCAAAGCCTTCCAAAGATCAGAAATCACAATCTCTTTGAATTCCTCCTTATAATTACAGACAAAATTTATGTTTTCTTCTCCTATATGTTCCCTCCTCTATACAGCCCTGATATATATCCTTTCTAGTTCTCACCTTGTGTCATGACTCTTCTGTCAATGTGTCTGTCTCCTTGCCCTCTGATCCCTGGCACCTAGTATAACGCCTGGCATGGAGGGCCTTAGTAAGTGCTAGAATGAATAATTATGTAGCCCCACTACTATTTCAAAGCAGCAAGCTCTCAGGGCCATATATGAATTTGTCCCAGTATATGAATGTACTCCTGCCTGTCCAATTGGCCTCAGTTATAGTGAATTCCTCACAGGGATGGCTCCCCATAGAGAATGTTGGTCTGCAGTGATAACTTTGCAGTAAGTGTCTAAGAGGAAGGAAATCAGCTGGGATCTTCAACTCTCTGAGACCTCTCTCTCTTGTAATCCTCTCTTTTGTCCTGATGCTTTACTGGGGACTCTGCGCATGCCCACAAAATTATAAGACAGTCTTCTCAGAGTGTGTTCCTTGGTTCAGCAGCAGCAGCAGCATCCCCCCGGACAACTTAATGAATCAGAGAGCCTGTATATTCATAAAGTCCACCGATGTTTTGTTTGCACATTAAAAATGGAGAAGCACAGGGATCCCTGGGTGGCGCAGCGGTTTAGCGCCTGCCTTTGGCCCAGGGCGCGATCCTGGAGACCTGGGATCGAATCCCACGTCGGGCTCCCGGTGCATGGAGCCTGCTTCTCCCTCTGCCTATGTCTCTGCCTCTCTCTCTCTCTCTCTGTGACTATCATAAATAAAAATAAAAAAAGTTTAAAAAAATAAAAATGGAGAAGCACAGATTTTAGTAAAGGATTCTTAGCTCTGGTGTCAGGATCTAATTAGTTTTTTTTATCAACCACCCTAGTGATGACCTGTGACCTGTGTGGCTAAGGGACTAGACCTGGGCCAGCTAGGAGCCTCTTTTGGCTCCCACATTGTTCTTCTTGTGTCCTGTCTTCTCCTGGGACACCTGGGTCCTTCTTCAAGACTCTTTTTATGAAATCTTAGACTTGGCTTGGACCTGTAATCCAAGTAAAAACAGAGGTAGTGGGTGAACAAGTAAACAGAGTGAGTGGCAAGATCAAGTTCTTAGAAAATGCAGACTCGGTGAAAAATCATAAAAATGACATTAAATAGATAGCAGTCAACCATAAATAAAAGTTTTATGAGGCATTTGCTTTCAGAAAAAATTATTTGGTGACATCAAGCAGCGAAGGTAAGTGTCCTCTGAATCTTGGTTGTCAGGAAGGCATCACTGTCTCATTATGTCTTGCTACTCTGATAGCACGTTTTTTGTTTTGTTTTGTTTTGTTCTGTTTGTGCTTCTTACTGGGATGAAATTCAATGTGTTTTGTGCTTGTTCTTCCTCGTCTCTTACAGCAAATCTTGGCAAATGCTTTTGTCCTTTCACAGATTACCATATTGCCTACAGGCACTTTTTCTCAGCCTGGTCTTCTAACCTATTTAACTGATGGAGTGTGAATGGATTTCCTTTCAAGCTACAGACACACCCATGTGGTCCCCAGAAGCAAAGCTGTAACAATGGTCAGATGCTTGTGTTGCAAGAGGCCTGAAGTGAACCTTATATAAATGAAAAAAGCCTTTGCTTTCATTAGACACAAAGATGAAAGCATTTAAACTTCTGTGAAGCTCTTTGCCTCTTGCTAGGGCCATGGTCCCCCGTGTTGACCCTACATTAGAATCATCTGGGGAGCTTTTAAACCTACCTTGCCCTGGCTGTACCCCTTACCGATTTAATAACAATCTCTTGAGTGGGAACCAGGCACCAGTAATTTATAAAGCTCCCAGGTGATTTCAGTGGGCGGAAGAGGTTAAGAACCTCCTATTTTATCATCCATCTGAATCACCTGGAGAGCTTGCTGCGTTAGAGTGCTGAGCTCCACCCCAGAGTTTCTGAGGTGGAAAAAATGCAAATTATTGGCCCTTTGGCCTGGGGTGGGGCCAATAATTTGCATTTCGAGCAAGTTCCCTTGTTGTTGCTGTTGCACCTCATGCCGAGACCACTTGTTGAGAGCCACTGCCCTACAGGCTGGTTGAAGAGACCTGGCCACCTTGGAGACCCATGTGCCAATCTGTAAAAGGCTCTAAGTCCTCACTAGACATATAACAAAGTAGAGGAAACTATTTACAAGAATTCCTATTTACAAGAATGCCAGGAAGGGTATGTGTTAGTAGTGTGGCAGAAGGAATATTAGGGTAAAGTGCTTGGGGCACACAACAAACAAAAGTGGCAAAATTGCCTTCTGAGGAAGGTGGATCCGGTTGGTGTGGGTGGGGTATGTGAGTTAGGAGTCAGACTGAATTGCAGGTGTAGACAGTAGAGCTAATAGTAGTTCTTCTCTGCCTTATGCCTCAGAACGCTCAGGCTTTCATCTGTATAAATATTGCTAAGTGTCTACAGGGTCCTACTGAAAGGGCCATGCCATTGACCTGTCCTGGGCACCCAAGTACCTCGGGCCAGCCCTGCCACACTCCGGGATCCCCATGCAATGCGGCCTGAAGCCTCATGATGCTTTGCCTCCATAACTGAGCTGCTTGGCCTGTGTTTCCTTTGCTGGGATCAGTGTCTGCCACTTGGGTGGCTGAATTCTATGTGCTGGTTCTGCTGACTTTCATGGTGTTCCAGAGGTCTGTCCCCACTGGTTAGTGAGAAGAGTTTGCTGCTTGGCCAGAAACAGAGCTGGCCTCTCGTGCAGAACCATGTGCTGGAAACTTTCTTGTGAAACATCAAGAATCCAAGTTGTATCTCCTTCCCTGAGAGCACCTAAGGGTACCTCTGGGGCATTGGAGGCTGAATGCTATGTGTGCTCCACTTGGATGCTTAATGTTCAAATATAGAAAGAACATATCTGGGGCACCTGGGTGGCTCAGTGGTTGAGTGTCTGCCTTCAGCTCAGGTCGTGATCGCAGGGTCCTGCGCTTGGGTCCTGCGTTGGAGGGGAGCCTGCTTCTCCCTCTGCCCACATCTCTGCCTCTCTCTGTGTCTCTCATGAATAAATAAATAAAACCTTTAAAAAAGAAAGAAAAAAAGAAAGAAAGAAAGAAAGAAAGAACATATCCTTTACCCACTCCCACTGCTGAATCACTGCTTCTGAAGGGCTAACTCAGGATTGCATTTGTATCTGTCATCTATTGCTATGTGATAGGTTGCCCCAAAACTCACTGGCCTTAAACAATAATTCATTATGCGTTCTGAGTCTGTGGATTAGGAATTTGGGCGGAGCTCAACTGAGTGATCTTTCCCTCAGGGCCTAGCTGGATCCCTCATGCAGCTGTCCTTCATTTGGCATTGCCACTAGGCCCTTGCCACTGCCTATTGCTGGGTCTCCCCTCCACACACGGAGTTTTGCCATTCGTTGGTATAGCTCAGGTTTCTTTATGTGGAGGCAGGGGCAGAAGCTTCAAGGCCCTTTGAGGTCTGGACTTTGCCTAGACCACTCTGCCCCGTTGGGTTTGCAAAAGCAGGTCCTAACCTAGAGTCAAAGGCGGGGGGGGGGAAGAGGCTCCTTTCTTTTTTTTTTTTTTTATGGTGAAAAATTTATATTTAGATTTATAGCCGGCTGGACTCAGTTCAGATGATCCCAATTTTGTTGGCAACATGCAAAGCATCATAGTCAGGAGCCAGTCGAACATATGCTTTCTTCTCTCCATCAGGCCTGATCAAGGTGTTGACCTTGGCCACATCAGTGTCATAGAGCTTCTTCACAGCCTGTTTGATCTGGTGCTTGTTGGCCTTGACATCCACAATGAACACAAGTGTGTTGTTGTCTTCTATTTTCTTCATGGCTGACTCAGTAGTTAAGGGGAACTTGATGATGGCAGAGTGATCAAGCTGGTCTCTCCCGGGGGCGCGCTCTCGAGGATATCTGGGCTGCCTGCGGAGACGCAGGGTCTTGGGTCTTGGGAATGTAGGTGACGTGCGGATCTTCTCTTTTTTGTGACTGTGCTGCCTTTCAGCACCGCTCTCTTAGCTTTCAAAGCCTTTGCTTTGGCTTCGGCTTTGGGAGGGGCAGGGGCTTCCTTCTTCGCCTTCCGCCTTCGCCATCTTCGTGAAAGGGATCAAGAGGCTCCTTTCTTGAAGGGGGTTGCTGCACCATACAGTGGCCGTGTTTTTCAATCTACCATACCACTGTTGACATGGTTACCTTTTTCTTTTCGGTCTAGATATTAGGCTGGAGTTTGGACAAGAAAATGATTGTGAATTATTCTTTGGCCCTTCTAAACACTACCTGTGATAGAGACAACTGGTCCAATGGAAGAGCTTCTGTTTCATAAATCTTATGATTGCTACAGAGGCCACGGTTAATGTGTCATGCCTTGTTGGGGCTGCTGGCCTCCTAAGAGTACCATAATACCAGTGAGGAAGCACGGCTGATCTTCAGACTCTGAGTGTGGGGAGCCCTGCAGCTTCTCTTGACTTAAATCATCAAATCTCTGATGCAGCATCTTCTCTGGAGGATGTGAGGAAGCTGAATGCTTTGAGGAAAGGGGAAAGGAGTGGACTGACCCTTATGGATGGTTAGGTACTTTGACTTACATATGCAGTTTGACTCAATCCTCAGAGGTAGGGACAGTACTCTCAAATATGAAGAAACGGAGGCTTACATAAATTAAATACTTTCCCTAAGATCACAGCAGTGGTAAGTAAAGCTGGAATCATCCCAGGCTGATGTGTGTGACTGCCAAGCTCCCCTCCTCCTACCATGCCTTACAGTCTAAATGAAAAGGGGAGAAAGAAAAGAACATCGATGAGAATGTGTTGGTCTTTCCCTTCTTTCAAAACTATCTCTCCTTGGAGCTTTGCCATCTCCAAAGAATGTGAGACGCCGCTGCTACTCCAGCCTGAAGTGGCCTTGGGAGATTCCACTGTTGCGTGCAGGAGACACAAGTAAAGTCTCCATTGAGACTGGATTTTAATCACATGGGTTTTCTTATCAAGGACCTCCCAAAAAATTCAAGTCAGAAGAGGATCCCCTTGAACAATTCAAGTCCATAAGAACCTGATTTTTAAAAAGATGATTTTATTTTAAAAAGAGAGAGAGGTGGGGAGGGGGAGAGGAAGAAGGAGAGAGAAACTCAAGCAGACTATGCACTGAGCAGGGAGCCTGGCACCAGGCTGAATCTCATGACCCTGAGATCACGACCTGAGCCAAAACTGAGAGTCAGACGCTTGACCGACTATACCACCCAGGAGCGCCTTTTTGTTTATTTCTTAAGAATATGATTTTATATGGGCTTTCAAACTGCTCTCCTCTATGTGGCTTCACATGAGGTCAGATTACATAAAAGGATGGATAAGCCAAACCAGCACTTTGATCCTGGAAAAGTTCTCATCATCAGTGAGGTCCTGTGAAGAAGCCAGGGCTGCCCTCTGCCAGATTGCTTCCTAGGAATCAATCAAATTGAGTACACGTTCTCTGTGTACCTTTTAGATCCCAGAAACCTCAAAGACTCAGAACTTTTTCTTAATGAGACTGGAGTATAGGGAAGGACCCTAGTGTGTATTTGACCCCCAGAGCAGATGCCATGCATATTGGGGGAGGGGGAGGATGCATGTACTGAGCCCTTCCTAAGCACAGGCTCTGTACATGGTAGCTCAAATGAACTTCTTCATAACTACCCAATGTGCACACTTTTAACTTTGTTTAATACAGATCGAAACCCTGAGGCTCAGAGAAACCATGTGGTTTACTGAGGATTACACACTTAGGAGTGTCTAGCCCAGGATTCAAAACAGGTCATTCTGATTTTGAAATTGGTACTCTTTCCACCAACATGTACCCAACATATCTTGAATGACAAAATCTAGGAATTAAGGAAAACCAGAGTTTGGCTTCTGGGGTTTAGAACGAAGAGCTTATGTTTGTGAGAAAAACACAACTGTCTGAGAGCATTCTCCTAGAGGGAGTTACTTTTCAGTGTAGGATGGACACAACACATGCTTTCATTTCTTTTTTCTTTGTTTCTTTCATCAAAGAAATTTTCAAATATACTATACAAGCAGGGTTAATTATAGTCCTCCTGTTGCACATTATATCTCCAGATGATTTACCTTGTTGATTGACAGTCCTCATAACATTTATCAAAAATGGAAGCATTTCTTTCGAGCCCTGTTGTGTCTTGGATCTCTCCTCCCCCACTAGATCATTCCTTTCAGATATTCAAATCTGCAAGAAGTCGAGAAAGAGGAAGAGTGTTTTACTTCTTCCTTGATCAATTAATTGGAGAGGGGCACTTTTTAATACCAGAATATGGCTGTGTTCATCCAAATCTGAGAAAAACCCTGTCCTGCCACCAAACAGTGGAAATGTGGTCCAACGGGTACATGTCTTAGATGAAAATTATAAGGACTGGTGATATATATACTGTTTGATTTTTTTTTTTTTAATTATTGTTTTCTTTTTCTAAGTTGGCATTAGAGCAACTGAAAGTAGATGTAAACAGAGCAGAAAGGCAGAGCTGTATTAAGGAGATAGCAAACAATTTGAAAAGGCAGTGTAAACTCTTGTTAAGGCATTGCACCTATGATTAATGGTATTGTTTTCTTTTTGGGAAACACTGTTTAGCTCTCTTTTTCCACATAATGTCTCCTGCTGGATCAGATTTTTGTTCTCAGTTTTTTGGAAATGTTTATAGCTTCAAAATCTTTTCCATTGAGAATTCTGCTAGAACTGGACCAAAAAAAAAAAATAAAAAATAAAAAAAGAATTACATGAGAATTGAGCGATTGTATTGTCCTAGAATGGATCTTGTGTACCTATAACTGCTGGAGGGTTAGAGAATATTTGACACACATCATTGATGTTCAAATTAGCAACGATTTTACCACACGCTTCCCCATCCCATTCTGTTCTCAAAACTGCTGAATGAGAAGTAGCCTATGCAAAATATTTGTCACACAGAGTCACTTGGAAGGCAAATGGGAAATTCGGGAAACTAACACAGGAATTTCTCTCTCACCTTAGCCTGTCTCAACTGACATTGAACTTAATAATTCTATATCTGAATACCTCTTTTTAGGGGCAGTGAAATTCTAAAATGTTGAGATAGAGTTGTTTTGGACTTTGAGTCCAAGCAGATGGGCATGGGATTGCCTTTCTGGAATAATTCACTCACCATTTTGGGAGAATGTTAAAGACAAACTTGCTTGGAAATTTCTTTTAAGGATTATATTTTCTTAGAATGTTCTGGAATGGTATGCTTTCTGGTGTGATTTCATAAGGAAAAGCATGGATCATATCAAATTTGATTCTCCTGATGCCTGTTTCATAACCAGTAATCCTACTAGGTCTATGTGCAACTTTCCATGGAATTCAGGCATGTGTAGACTATTTTTTTTGAAGACTATGTTATTTTGAATATTTTAACAAGTCACTTACAAGGTGCTCAAGAATATTCATCAATTAACCCGTTTTTTTATTTCAAGATGTAAGCATAGTTGTGTTCGTTGTACTATATGTTTGCCGTTGACTGTTTTATTTTGTGAAGTTAACTGAATTTTACTGAAGTGAATCACTTAAGTGTAGAGAAGAATTTATGACTCCCTATGCTCAAAAATATGTCCTTTGAAAACAAGGTATACATAGTTATGAGGTGATCTCTGTTTGTTGACTTAGATAATCTTCTACATTTCTTGGTATTCACCTAATCTACTTGTAGGTGACTCATGACCTAACAGGCTACTCAGGGCTGAGAGCCCTTCAAAAGGAAGTACTTGTTTCTGATTCATCTTCCCAGCTCTGAATCCAGTACAGTACCTGGTACACAGTAATCTCTCAATAAGTGCTGGTTGAACTGACTGTAACGTATCATAGCCATTCCTCTGGATCTCACTTGTAGAAGTCATGGTTCCACATTGGTTCACTTTCTAATTACCTTATATGGAAGTGTGGGTGGAGGAGGTTGATGGAAATATGCCCAAGAGCTGGTAGTCCACCTCCCAGCACATCTGTAATGTTGTGTTCCTTCCTGTGAGGGCCATCCTCTGATTCTAGTGACCCCTTTCTTGTCTTTGTCTGAGCTAATCATGTTCTCCTGAATTGAATCTAGACTTAGGATTCAAAATGAGGATTTAAGCTGCCCAGCCACTAGAGAAATCGTTCCCAAGAGATACTTTCTTTAGATGAGCCCTCCTGCTGGGAAATTCTTAGCTGGTCAAGGTTCCCAAACTGCACAGAAGAAAGACAGTTGATTGGAAACCTGAATTTTTAGGTGCGCCAATTTACCCTAAAGATACTAGGTGATGTTACTGCTCCTGCTATTGTTTTTTTTTGCTATCTTAGAGAAGGACTTTTGGGTTGGAAACTATTTCCTCTTGGCTCTGGACCGTCCCCAGGGTAAGCTAGGAAGACAAAACAGGTTAAGAGGAGGGACAAGTTAAGTCCTGATGTAATCATGCAAATGAAAGCTCATTATTATTATTATTTTTTAATTCCTCTCATTGCTTCACCTCCATCTGAGACTTCTTCCACAATTTCCAAAAGCACAGCATGACCTGGGCAGATCATCTAGAGAATGTTCCTTTGTGGCTTTTATTCTAGTGGCAAGTAAAGTGAGATAAATCCTACATTAAAAAAAAATATGCAAACCAGGGCATTGGAAGAAGATAGTAGGGCTTTTCTCCCCTCAAGGAAAGCAGAATTGTACAGATAAGAGAATTAAGGGTAGTTGATAAAGGAAAAACAGTTGCCTAAAAGTAAAGAAGAAGCTTGAGAGGGTTTGAAGATTTGTAAATCTTGGAGGGAGAGAGGAAGAGAACCAAATACTTCCTTTACCAAACATACGCTCAGTCTTTGGGTCTTCCTTCAACACTATTCTTGTATGAGAATGTCCCTCACTTCCTGGGCTGGGCTAGTGTCCCCACATCTGGTACTTTGCTATGAAAACGCACAGATGTAATTTTATGTTTGCATATAAAGTAATTTGTAAGTATAAAATCTATATATATCCATATTTCCTTGTTTCTTTAGCTGTTGTCCAGCCTAAATTATAAGCACTTTAAAGAAAGCGATCTTGTTTGTCTTGTTTATGATTGTATCCTTCTCTTAGTATATGTTGAAAATATTATGTGGAGGAATAAATGCTAAGGTGAAACATCAGAGAAATCTACAAGGTGAGGGGTGAGAGAAAGGGGTCATATGGGGAATGTAGTAGGAAAAAAACCAGGGTTGGCTGGCAGTAAAAGAGAGATAAGAAGGATAGATAAATGAGGGGAATAAGTTCCCAGACTCTTAGGATCGTGTTTGGGAGTCCAACCCTTAACCCTGTTCATCAGTCTCATCTCGGGGAGTTGATGCCTTAACTTTGTAGGGACAGATCCAGAACTGGAGACTTTCTTGCCTCTCTATAGAGTTCTTCCTTCTGGTATTCTGTAACTTCTGCTTACTGATTTTGGGCTTATCCTCTAGAGTTGGTTGGTACATAGGATATTTTAAAGCCCATTAGGTGGATGGCCAACTGGGAGCAAAAATTGGTGTTTTGTTTCATTTGTTCTTCCATCAGAGTTGTGATATCTCGGATGATATCAAAACCACTAATTCTAGAAATAAAATTTCAGATAGGTTAATGAGAGTGTATGAGTAAAAATGCCCTGAGAATATTCCCTCGGTTTGGAGTATAAATGAATTTAAAGTCTTACAAATATTTGTAAGGAAGACCTTGCTATCATACACTGAAGTGAGTGAAAACCATTCAGTAAATTATTTCTTTAAAAATTGAGATACTTCTGCTGGAACCGTACTGCTTTTTAGTGGCTTATTTTCTCTTCCAGAGGCTTGGCTTTCAGCAAAACTTGTAGAACATTATTAGTTCCATCTGAGATAAGATTTTTTTTTTTAAGATTTTATTTTATCTATTTATTCATGAGAGACCTACAGAGAGAGGCAGAGACACAGGCAGAGGGAGAAGCAGGCTCCGTGCAGGCAGCCCGATGTGGGACTCAATCCCGGGACCAGGATCACACCCTGAGCAGAAGGCAGACACTCAACCACTGAGCCACCCAGGCGCCCCAAGATTTTTTTTTTAAAGTTTGTGAAACCTTAGGAAGATTACAAATATTTACCATGTAAATTAAGCAAGTCTTAAGAAATCATGAAAATTAAAGGAAGCCAGAATTAAAAAGAACAGTTCAGTAACATACCCATCCCATTGTTTAAGCGGGATTAGTCTCCAAAATATGTGTAATGAAAAGCAATTGTATTTCAAATTGTTTAATTTAGAAGGAAACTGATTTTGACAACAGAAACACAATGGTCAAGAATAGTGTTTTAATGAGCCTTAGAAAGTATGCTAACATGGCTTTCAAAAAGTCAATTCCCCAATGATGGATAACTTAATCGCACACACTTGGCCATTTAAATCTTCAGAGGTCAGAGGGTTTGTATATATAATTGGTTACAAAGGCGGAGATCTCTCAACTTGCCTCTTAGGGAGGGAATTTATAAAGCACCATCTTTATAGACCGTTTAAAGGACTCCAGAAAAAAGTTCTCTTATGTAGTTTCAGCTTCATAAACTGGATCAGTGTGAGCCTACAATTAATGTGGGAATCTTATCACACTCTGCCTGCCAACCTTATTTTGTTTTTCCGGTTTTTATACACAAACCAAATGGCATTTTGGCATTATTTGTAATAGATTATAAAGTTGAAGAATATATAAAGAGACCAAACATGGATTAGCTGTAGTAATGTTTTTGGCTTTTCCTTGCTGGATAGATAGGGTTAACATGCACTCTTGCCTGTCTGCCTCCTTGCTAGCTAGCCTTCCTCGTTTTATTACACATATATTTTAAGGTAGTATTTTGGATTCAAAATTAAAACCTCAGCACAGTGCATTTTTATGGTTACTTAATAACCTCACAACATACAACTCCATGATATACTCATTTTTTTTTTTTCCTGGAAAGAACTGTGTGAATCTCAGATTAATTGTGTGACATAACAGATTATAGGCAGTGGCTACACTAAAATTTAAAAGTTCCAATTCCTGTTCTGTTTTACCATTCTATGGCAAGTTCCTATATTGAATTGATGAAATGTTTCCACATCTACTTTGGGATGCTTTCCTTCCTGATGGAACCCACAGGGTTCTATGTAAGTAACTTGTCCATGAAATTCGGGTACCTGCTCCCATCGTTTCCAATAGATGACTGGCCCCTTGGTCTTGAGCAGTAATGGACACAGAGCATTTGATAAAATACTTGGTAGTAGATCAAACTGTAATCCTGATGTAATGCAGAATGGGGAAAACTTCAGGTTTTAAATTGTGGGTTGCACTTTTTTTTTTTTTTTTTAACTATACTATACTTCCAGGCTGATAATTGTTTGCATGTGTATAAAAGCTTTAACCATTAAATATTTTTTATTGAAGGATACATGTATTGACATACAATGTTATGTTAGTTTCAGGAATAATTGTTTATTTAAAAATAATATGGAGGGGCACCTGGGTGGTTGAGCTTTTGTCTTAGACTCAGGTCATGATCCTGAGGTCCTGAGATTGAGTCCTGCATGAGGCTCCCTGAGGGGAGCCTGCTTCTCCCTCTGCCTGTGTCTCTGCCTCTCATGAATAAATAAATAAAATCTAAAAAATAATAATAATATGGAGATACCTTTGGCAGAACTGAAACTTGGATTTGTAAAGAAGATATTAGAGATTATAAGATTGATGCTAAGGCACTTCAAGCATTTTATTAATGCTACTACCATTCTTAACAATGCAGCTCCATGCAAGTGCTCTCTTGCCTGTAAACATTCTGTCTCTGACCCTACTGCATTGTGTTAGAGCACTGTGATTCTGGAGAGGATGCACCAAGTGCTGAAAGATTAACAAAACAGTTACTTCTATTAAACTAAGTGTTGTGTATTTAATCCTACATATACTGCATGTATTTTCATTGAAACGGCACCTCTACTGAGCAATCCCTTTTCAGGTGTTCAGAACCAGAAATTTAATACATTCTGAATTTCAGGTGTTCATAGCCTGAAATTTAATACATTCTGGCCTGAAATGACTTGTGATTCAACATGAACAGTTGAATTATGAACAGTTGGTAATTATGATCTATTCTATATGAGGTGGCATCAGGCCAGTTTGCCCACAGTCCCCTGAACAGCAACACGGGGGAAGAATAGAGGCCAGCGGGGATGTACTCCAAATGTAATGCGTTTCCTGCTACTGATAGAGAAGCACTACCTAACAGACAAAATCTTCCTCTATGCCTTTTTAGGGTGTGAACATTGTTCTTTTCCTCTCCCTTTGCATAACCAGTTGAAGGCCTGCCAGACTTCACTAAATACTTTACGAGCCATGTCTCGTGCCCTGTCAACCAGATCTTGACCCTTGCTCCAGGCAGCTCAGATAACTTCCATGACATCCTATGATAAATTGAAATGACATGTCGTTAGCTCTGTGGAGGTGGTTTTTGAACTCATTCAATAAGAGAACAGTGGTGTGGGAGTGGAGCATTTTTGGGAAAAAGGTACCTCCTTGGTCGGCAGGAGATTTCTCACTAACCAACCTTAATTAACTCTGATGTCACATGAAAAGGAGCTGTGCATGGGTACAGGTCATTGGGAGGGTAGGCTCCTGATGGTAGCCCAGTGACAGGCCTAATGATAAATGAAGGCGCCCTGTTAAAGCATGACCCTCCAAGAAGCCAGTGTCAAGTAAAAAGCTAGAGAAGTACACTGAAGATGTGCCCCTCATAAACACCAATTGTAGGGATGTTGAAGTTTTTCAGAGTACTTTGGTAAGCATCTTAAACTACACAGAATTTTCTCTTCTAAATGACTTTCATAAAGGAAAAATGAGTAAAGCCAATAACTCATGCATGGATAGGTTGGATAGACTGTCCAAGTTCTGATTATTTTAGACATTGGCCACATCATTTGCTAATAGCATGGTGTCCTTTATGCCTTGCACTGCAAGAGCTATTTATGGATTTTGTCAACTGACAATTAAAATATGAGTTGTAAGACAGCTTTAAAACACACTATAGAAGAATTATTCAAATGAATATGTCTATAGCCAACGTTGACTACTGAAATTAAACATTTACATAATTTCTTCACTTGTTTTTTTACACTTGAATTCAAGACATAAATGCTATGTAAATGACTATCTTAAATTTTCTATTAAAACATGGAGATGAGACGCTTGGCATTTCAAATCTAATGATTTGGGGATTACTTTGAATAGCAAAAACTCTAAAGCAAGAAGCTAGTGAATTTTTTTTGAGGGTCTGTGTGGTGAAAGAGTGAGTTTAACATCAGGTAAAGATGTAAAGGGCAATAGCAAGTTCCTGGGATTAGCAACTTTCTATAGCTTAAATGTATGGCTGCTGTAGCTACTTCAGCATCCAGTCCTTTGTGGATTCTGAAGAACAATAATACAATTACCCTAACCTAAAATAGCCGGTATTTGCCCATTCAAAAGTTGCGGATAATCTTATCAACATAAGGGATTAGTCATCAGTAAATCACAGTTTCATGCTCTTGCCAAATACGCATCTATTTCCAAATTCCAGCTAAAAAGAGCTTTCCTTATGCCTAGAGCAATGGAGAATACAATTCAAACAACCCCCAAACATCTTTCACTTCTGAACCGCTTCCCCCACACCTCAAAGTTGATGTATATGCAGAGAAAAGTGTGCGTCCAAGTAGATTGGTATGGACACATGCCTGTCTATAAGTTAAAATCCTTTTTTCTTTAGGGTTTTCCTTGACTCAATGGCAATTGTTTTTTGGGGAAAAATAATATTTTGAAAACAAATATCATGCCTAATCATGAGACTCAAGCTCTGCTGCAATACAAATCCCTGTGGCTTTCCTATTTCGATGTGGTCTGTTGGTAGATGGAATATGAACCCTTCAGTCTTTTTCCATCATGCTAAAAATGAGAGAGCGCAACATGCATATTATAATGCCCTCTGTCAACATGTGCACTGTCAGCTTAGCTAGTGGTGTGGTCTTCATTTAAGACAGCCATTCTAATAGTGCATTCGGTTATAAGGTTATAAGAGTATAAGGTTATATACACTTCATATTACCTGAAAAATGCTTTCATAGAGGCACTACACAGAGGCTGAGACCAAGATTTAGCTTTTATTAAGCACTGGAACCCTGTAGAAATTAACATCCCAAACAAAATTGTGGTAGTTTCTAGAAGTTTGGTTCACCTGCCATTGTATTCTTAACCTTTCTCTCAGCCTTGCCGCCAACCAGAAAGATTCTATAAAATTTAGTCTGTGAGACTTAAGCTTTTAATAACTTACATCTTGGAGAAAGAATATCTTCTTTTATTATGAATTATGTTTAATTAACCTCACAAAACCTTGGTAAAGGCTCATGGTCTTAACATCAAATTTTGGAAACAGGATACTTGGGGACTTAAATAAAGAGATCATTTATCATGTAGGATTATGTACTATTGAAAACATGGTATGCAAAATCAAAGACAGATGCATCTCATTTGAAATAAATCTAATATACAAAGCTTTGTATTAAGAAAATAAATCAGAAGTGAATTTTTGTATAAAAGGAAGCACCAATAGGTTTCTTTGGAGAGTTGTAGTGGGATAATTTTCAATGTGATTCAGTTTGCTAAAATTCTAACTTAAATAGTTAAAATTCAAAATACGCCATTAGAAGTGACTTAAAATTAACATCAAAGTAAATCTCAAAGGTTGTAATTTGGAGAAACCATGAGGTTTTTTGCAAAATGCCTGCAAAACTTAAAAACCAATGTTATCGAGCATGAAAGAAAAATGATTTCTCCAAAATCAGCCTTCTACAGCTTTAAGCTGGAAAAAGAACTAGTATGACATCTAATACCAATTGGGTCATGTGTGGCAGCTAAGTTCAAAATAGCTCCATATTCTGTGTCTTCAATTTATCTTTGTGATTAGTCGTAAGTTTTTCTTTTTTAATGGTTTCATTAAGGTAAAATTCATATACCATAGAACTCGCCATTTTTATTTTTTTATTATTTATTTATTTATTTATTTATTTTTTTAATAATAATTTTTTTTTAATTTTTTTTTTTTTATTTATTCATGATAGGCACACAGTGAGAGAGAGAGAGGCAGAGACACAGGCAGAGGGAGAAGCAGGCTCCATGCACCGGGAGCCTGATGTGGGATTCGATCCCGGATCTCCAGGATCGCGCCCTGGGCCAAAGGCAGGCGCCAAACCGCTGCGCCACCCAGGGATCCCAGAACTCACCATTTTTAATTGCATAATTCAGTGTTTTTTAAATGTATTCAGAGTTGGGCAACCGTTCAACCGCTCTCTCATTTTAGAACATTTTCACTGCCCTAGGAAGAAACCTCATACCCACTGTTGATCACTCCTCTTCTCCCTCTTCCCCCAGTCCCTCCCCACCACTAATGCACTTGCTGTTTCTGTGAATTGCCTGCACTAGACATTTCATATAAATGGAATCGTATACCATGTGGCCTTTTGTAACAAGCTGCTTTTACTTAGCATGGTGTTTTTGTTTGGGGCTCCTAAGAGAAATTTCTTTTCTCACAATCTGGAAGCTGGAAGTCCAACTTTAAAGTGTCAGCGGGTTTAATTTCTTTGAAGGCCTCTCTGCATATCTTATATATAGCTCCCTTCTCCCTGTGTCCTCAAAGTCTTCTCTGCATGCACCAGCATATTTTCAAGGGTCATCTATGTAGTAGCATGCATATGTACCTCATTCTTTTTTATTGCTGAGTAATATTCCATTGTACAGATATACTACATTTTGTTTATCCATTTGTCATTGATAGACATTATTAGGGTTGTTTCTACTTTTGAACTGTTATGAATAATGCTGCAATAGACACATATTTGTTCACCGGTTCTTATGTGGACAGATGTTTTTAGTTCTCTTGGATAGATATCTAGGAGTAGAATTGCTAGGTTGTATGTTTAAACTGTGTTTAACCATTTGAGGAACTGCCCTACTGTTTTCCAAAGTGATCGTACCACTTTGCAATCTGACCAGCATTATGTGAGGGCTCCAATTTCTCCACATCCTCACCGGCACTTGTCATTGTCTGTCTTTTTAATTTAATCTAACCTAGGAAGTATGAAGTGGTATCTCACTGTGGTTTCGATTGGCATTTTCCCGCATTTTTGCAGCATCTGTTCATGTGCTTATTGGCCATTTATAAATCTTCTTTGGAAGAAGATCTCTTCAGATCCTTTGTCCATTTTTAAAAATTGGGTTATCTTTTTATTAGTCATAATTACTTTTTTGACGTGATTTCCAACTGGTATGTTGGTATCAGTTACTGGAATCTCAGGATCATAGAATTTTTAGGCTAGAAGGAAAGCTAAAAATCTAAGGCCATCCCCTTCTGTTGGCAGATGAATAATCTGAGGCCTAAGTGCATACCCATGGCCACAACAGAGCTAGTCAGGAGCCGAACTGGGGAGATTACTGACTAAATCAGAAAGGGAAAAATGTAGATATTTCATGATTTATATTTGGATAAGGGCCCTTTCTTACAGGGAATAACCCTTTGCTTTTAGTATGGTTGAGGTGAAAGAAGGAGTGGCATTTGGAAGGAGGAGGAGCTAGGGGGTTTGTCTTGAAGTTGTATTCAAATAATAAGAACACTGTTTTTACTTAGATCAGTAAAAATCACAGTTTTCTAATGACACTTCAAGTCTGACTTTATCTAAGAGTCTTCTCTTAGTTTTAAAATGATGGGCAAGGCTGTTGGATTCATAATGACCTATGGCAGGAGTTTGCTCTATTTGTATCCAGCAGAGTAGCTTTGAAGAACCAGCCTCAATCATTTGGGTTTTGGCTTTGATTGTGAAATAAAGCCATACTTGGACTTGTACTCACTCTCCCCACTGAAGTCAAAGAAAACACTCCATTTTGTCTAATGAAATGAGGGTGGAGTGGAGAATCGTGTCTTAGGACAGTCCGCATTGTGTATGTGCTTTCCTTTTTTTTTTTTTTTCTTTTTAATATTTTATTTATTTATGACAGATACAGAGAGAGAGAGAGAGGCAGAGACACAGGCAGAGGGAGAAGCAGGCTCCATGCACCGGGAGCCCGATGTGGGATTCGATCCTGGGTCTCCAGGATCACGCCCTGGGCCAAAGGCAGGCGCCAGACCGCTGTGCCACCCAGGGATCCCGCGTATGTGCTTTCAAGTAGATGTTTGGTGTGTGGGGAAGGAAAGGATTTTTGTCAGAGAGTCATGAAGTTCTCTTCTCTTTCTACCTATCTACAATATGGAACAGACAAACACTAAAGAAAATAGATGGGAATAATACCAATTTTGGTGCTCACCTAAATCCATGTACACATACTAGTTTTTTAG
Organism: Canis aureus; assembly: GCF_053574225.1. Taxonomy (NCBI): domain Eukaryota; kingdom Metazoa; phylum Chordata; class Mammalia; order Carnivora; family Canidae; genus Canis; species Canis aureus. The sequence goes on from NC_135634.1 coordinate 12,224,285, forward strand.
TGATATTACACCACTGTGCTTGATACTGAATTCTTTTTTCTTTCTTTTTTTTCTTTTTTTAAGATTTTATTTATAGATTGGTGACAGACACAGACAGGCAGAGACACAGGCAGAGGGAGAAGCAGGCTTCCTGTAGGGAGCCCCATGCAGGACTCGATTCCAGGACTCTGGGATCATGACCTGAGCCAAAGGCAGATGCTCAACCACTGAGCCACCCAGGTGCCCCTTGATAGCAAATTCTCATAAAGAAGCATGTGATAAAGCCTATGTCCATGGTCTGCATTGCTTTTTGTTTTGCTATTTAAATAATAATTTTCCTGACAGCAGGACATCTCCTTGCCTCTCATGATTGCAATAGTCCTCCCCATATGTGGGGGTTTGCTTTCCACGGTTTCAATCCCAGGCTGTCAGCTGTGGCCTGGAAGCAGCGATCCTCCCAACATAAGGTCAGAAGGTCATTAATAGCCTAATGCTCCGTCACAGTGCCCATGAAATCCCCACTCACCTCATGTCATCACATAGATATTTTATCATCTCATATCATCATGAGGAGAAGGGCGAGTACACTAAGATATTTTGAGAGAAAGAGACCTTATTCATATAACTTTTATTACAGTATAATGTTACAATTCGTCTATTTTATTATCACTTATTGTTGTTAATCTCTTGCTCTGCCAACTTTATAAGTTAAACTATCATAGGTGTGTACGTATAGGAACAAACCTATGTATGTCAGCTTTGGTACTGTTGTGGTTTAAGGCATCCCCTGGGGCATCTTGGGATGTCTCCCTGCGGATAAGGGGAGACTGCTGTATATTGTAGTGGACTTTGATGAAAACAGTAGTTCACAGACCACCTAATTCACCAAGGGGACAATAATTTGTTTAAACTAGACTTTTAGACCACCGTGGCAAACAGTGGAAAGTTCTGATCCCCATCTGAGCTTTACAAGGGGAGAATCCCTGTTAAATGCTAGCACTCCACCCTTGGAAATAAAGTATCCTGTGGATTCGCTTCTAATTGGGCAATGTGACTCTGAGCTACTTGCTAGGATAGCAAACTGATTTTCACATGCGTGACAATGTATATGGATATGTACATATTTATATCTCTACGTATATCTCTACTGAAATGGAGAAAGTGTCTCTACTGAAATGGAGAAAGTGCTGACCTACAGTAGATACTAAAAAAATGTTAAGTCAGATCTTTGTTTCTCAAATGGGTATGTGGACATTAAATTGCCTTAAATAAGTGTTTTAAGGCCTAATGTGACTTGAGAGCATTTGAGGAATAATTATTTCACTTTCCTTTTTCCCCTATTAGTTTTCCTGTTGAACTGTAGTCTTGGCACCTCCGTTAATCTTTATGAGATTCCAGTTTCCTATTAACTGAAGAATGATGGTATGCTCAGAGCATCCAGTTCCTTGGAAATAGTTTTCTTTCTACTTCTCTTTTCCTTTGTTTAATCAACTTCTTTAATCTAGCTTCCTCATTCTGAGTGCAAAATTCATTGATGTCAGTGGAAACTAATTATGTAGCAAAATATTTTTCTTAGCATTTTCCCCTAAACTTTCCAATAACTGTTATTTTCTGTGTCTTATTTAACTGCTCAGTTGTGATGCTTGCTTTTGGTGGGAGGATGGAATAAGGAGTGCAGGAAGGAGCGTGTGGGTGGTGTACTCTTAAGGAGATCTTCTCTAGATGACACTTCCCTCAGCTGTGATTTGGGTGGGTCTTTGAGGTCAAAGCTTCTTTCTGATAACAGTCAGGAGTACTGGTTTTCTAAGATGCTGATAAAGATTCTTATGATTTGGAAATGAAATAGCAGGCAGTGGGGTTCATGTCATGTCATAAAAAGGGACACTTCTTTCCCCTGGCTTCTCTTGGATGAGAAAGCTCACCATCTGCACATAAACCACAGAGACATCCCGAAGTAATGCCAGAACTTTCTGCAAGAAACTTCGCTGGAATTTTTTTCTAGCACATGAACAACTACTCAATTAAATCTCCAGAGTTCTATGCCACAAAGAAGGGTAGAAATTATTCTAGCCTGGAAATTTTTCAGGATAGGTGTTATCAGTTGCTGGCTGTGGCTTTAGAAACACTTAGTATTCTCAAGGATCACTGATTTTGAGCTATATGTTGCCTCAGGAAACTCACATAGATGAGTAAAGTACAAAATCCTTCCCTGGGTACCTGAATGGGTTGACTGGTTCTATGAGGTTATTTGATAGACCAACTGGATCTATATGAAACAGTGATTTTAATTTAAATTAGTTAATATCAAGTCATTTTTTTTTCCTGGTAGTAATTTGATACCAGGACCTATTATGTATAAAAATTACTTTTTACGTTAATTTTTATCACCAGCAATACCAGAGATGCAGATTAAGTTAATGTGATGTCTTTGCAATTACATCTCAGCAAAATATTCTCTGACAGAAGTGGGGGAAAGCATTTCTGCTAGATGGCAGTGACTGGGCATCTGCCACACATCAGGTAGCATCACCACTTAGATGACACAGCGCTGAATCCACATACCATGCCTGCAAGATAGATCATGGGTTTTCTGGTTTTATGCATGAGAATATTAAAGAGCAACAATTAAGGAATGCCAAGGCCATGTAGCTAGTAAATGGAGAAATTAAGCTTCAAATGCACATTTTTAAGCTGAGTCTAGTTTTTGCGATACTAGGACCCACAAGTAACTCTAGAGAGCACTGCTATACTTAACCTTGGAATTTGACGTGTGTATCTCATCTCACAGATCTGTGATCTAACATTAAAACCTAGAGGATTCAGCTCAGTCTTCTATCTTTAATTCCACTGCATGAACCTGTTTTTTAAGTAAAAAGGTATTTCCTAGGATTGGCTCCAAGTTTGGCTTAAATTTTCTTCTAAGAATAGCCATCTCCTAATGCTTGTCCCTGCTAATCCTGGGCCCCTGATCTCCTGCTTTTACCAGGCATCTGCAGCTGCCTTTGCAGGAGGAGGGAGAGGGGGCAGGGAGAGGCCAGAGAGATCCTTATTGATATTTATTGTGATGAGTCCATACCCAATGCCACTTCAGGAGAGGATCATCCTCTATAGCACCAGTGGCTCCCAGGATCATGGGACTGGAAATGTCAGAAACGGAGTCAGAGATCCAAGGTCATCTAGCCCAGCCTCTCATTCTATAGATAAGAGAACTGAGATCTGGAGAGAGAGGTGGCTTGGCTAGTAGCACACAGAGTCCCTAGGGTGGATATTATTATTATAGTGTGTAGAGATGTGTAGATTTCTAGGCACTTTTGCTTGGCTTATCTCATTATCTCACAGCATTCCCCATGAAGTATGCTTGTCAAATGTCACGTAGAGATGAATAGTTCCCTTTTTTCTGTTACATTATAGAGGGAACTTGGAAATTATGTAAGACAAACCAAAAGGCTTCTAAAACTGATTTTGGTCTATAATTGGTTTTCCAAATGAAGAAACTGGTTTAGAAAGAGAAATGACTCGCCCAAAATATCATGGCCTTACTAATCACTGAGCTATGTCTAGAACCCAGGAAATTTCTATACTTTGTATTTGGAAAAAAATGATCGGCGAGGCCTGTATCCAGTTTTGAGTGACACTGACATTTAATCCTGAGAGTTGTTAATGCTACTTTATATTCCTAACATGGCTGCATTTAGAAACATGTTTGAATCTATTAATGTTCTAAATTAATGGGTTTGGGGATATTATTGAAATCATTTGGCAAAGTAGGACATATATTTGTGAAGAAGGCTTGGACTAGAAAAAAATTGTGAATTAAGAGAATTTAATATTACCCTACCTTTTTGCATACACAAATAAGTTAAAGATTAAAAGTTACCTTCATGGAAAGATAAGACTTTTAAAAAGAGAGAGAGAAGGCAATTTGCAAATAATGCATTTCCAAAATTTGTTTTCCAGGATCTAGTTCAGGCTCAAAATTAAAAGGTCCTGAACTGAGTTTAAAAGGCACCCAGCACGTCATGCAAGCAGGCCAGACACTGTATCTCAAATGTAGGTAAGTGACTGTTGGTTTGGGGATAACCTGATTGCCTTTTTATTTTATTTATTTTATTTATTTTTAAAGATTTTATTTATTTATTCTTGAGAGGCACAGAGAGAGAGAGAGAGGCAGAGACATAGGCAGAGAGAGAAGCAGGATCCATGCAGGGAACCTGATGTGGGACTTGATCTCGGGCCTCCAGGATCACACCCCTGGCTGAAGGCAGGCACTAAACCACTGAGCCATCCAGGGATCTCCTGATTGCCTTTTTAAACGCAAAATCAACTGTTCCCTGGTAGAGTAGAAGGGTTACCTCTCATAGAACAGAGTTGGGGACATGTGGGGTCTCTTGTAATCTGCAAAGTATCCAACTTCACAGGGAGATATTACTCAGGAGAAACAGGGAAGGGATGCCCTGAAAGGAACATTTTTTGCATTTTTCTTCCGAGTTGTTTAAAAGCTTTCTAGATGTGTTGCTTCTCTGTAAAGAAGAAGAGGACTACATTTCAAGGCCCTCAGACTAGTGCTTCCTAATGAGATGGATGCTTAGGACCTGGCCCCAGCCCTAACTGTGTTTTGTTTTCTTATCTGTGATTGCAGAGGGGAAGCAGCCCATTCATGGTCTTTGCCTGAAACAGTGAGAAAGGAAAGCAAAAGGCTGAGCATAACTAAATCTGCCTGTGGAAGGAATGGCAAACAGTTCTGCAGTACTTTGACCTTGAACATGGCTCAGGCAAACCACACTGGCTTCTATAGCTGCAAATATCTATCTATACCTGCTTCAAAGAAGAAGAAAACAGAATCTACAATCTATATATTTATTAATGGTAGGATTTCCATTTTCTACATTCCGTTTGTTATCACTTTGCAGTGGGTTATAAATCCACCCTGATCCCTTGGAAAGTGGGTATTCTGAGCAATGAAGGAAGTGGGCCAGGAAAGAGCTTCTGCCTGGAAACTGGTGGAATGCATTTTTAATGCATTTCTTGAGGGTCAATTTCAACCACGATTTTCAAGGACTGGTAGTCAATTGTGTGTTCCCTGAGGGAAGGACTCTTGTCTGTGTTGTTCACAGTTGTCTTTATGGTGCCTAGGATAGTGGCTGGCACATAGTTTGTTGGATGAATAAATGAATGACACAATTTTAGTTCTATTTCTTAATTACCTAGAAGAGCAAAACAGAACAAAAGATGTTTGTGTTCTCTAACACAACTGTATTCTCTTTTATGTCAGAATTATAAAATATGGTCCTTTCTACTAAATTTATAAATGTAATGTGGCTAATGTCCCTTGAATGTTACAAAATTGGTTCCAGTTGATAATGTATTATTTCATGTTCACTAAGCAAGTATTATTATGACACAAGAGCTGGCATGTATCATTATGTAGTAGAAAGGGGAAAAGATAGACATGAATCCTTTTTCAATCATAATTTTTATGATACGGTTTTTCACTCCTTGGAGAATGAATAGATGAAGTGATACTCAGAGGGAAGAAATGCCAAATCTTTAAAGAAATATATATTGATAGTTGAAATGGATCCCCGAGAAAGAATGAGGAAAATGGCCTGTCCTTTTGTTCTCCTTCTTTATTAGTTCCAGCCAATTTCCCAAACTTATTGAATGGGATTTTAAAAAACAACAGAAAGACCTCAAAGCAAAATTAGTAGGCTGCTCAGGCACAAAATCAAATTAAAAGACAAACAGAACAAGCAACCACAGTGTCAGTAGCCTAAAGATACAATATATAGTGGGTCTACTGGCTAGTGAGTCTTTGCATGGGAAGCAATACAACAGAATTACGTTTTGATAGGATTCTTTTTTCTTTTCTTTTCTTTTCTTTTCTTTTTTAATTTTTTAAATTTTTATTTATTTATGATAGTCACAGAGAGAGAGAGAGAGAGAGAGGCAGAGACACAGGCAGAGGGAGAAGCAGGCTCCATGCACCGGGAGCCCGATGTGGGATTCGATCCCGGGTCTCCAGGATCGCGCCCTGGGCCAAAGGCAGGCGCCAAACCGCTGCGCCACCCAGGGATCCCCTTTCTTTCTTTCTTTTCTTTCTTTTCTTTCTTTTCTTTCTTTTCTTTCTTTTCTTTCTTTTCTTTTCTTTCCTTTCTTTCCTTTCTTTCCTTTCTTCTTTCTTTTTTTTTTAATTTTTGAGATAAGGCAGTGAGGCAGTGTTTTTCCCGAGTATAACACATAATAATTCAGATTCAGAACTCCTGTTTTGGGAGACAGTAGAGCAGTTGTGTGGTACCGCCAGGAACATCTTTTTAGCTTTTATCAGCCTGTTTTAGACCAAGCCACTTTCCTACCCCTTTCTTCCAAACCCCAGTTTTTACATTTTGCACTTTTCCAGGGGGCCAGATAACAACTCACCAGCAGTTTGCCATCATAGGAATGTCGCCAGTGTACTTCAAAGTAAGAGGGGGAGGTAGACCTGGGATCTTGGGGAAGTCAGCCCACCTCCATAGGAGGGAAGAGAGGCAGGAAATGGGGCAGGGTGGGAAAGATGCGGAGTAGGGGCAGAGACTTTCAGAGAGGTACTTTAGTGTCTCAGGGAGAAAACAGACCCAAAGTTTGATGGTGGTGGAACAAGTCACATACTCAGCCATCTGTTCTCTTTTCCTAGCTCCACATAGTAATGTTGTGTTCTTTCCAGCACTGGTGGAAGAAAGAAAACACTTTGATTCCCATCTCTCTAGGAGGATAGGGGAAAATTCATTGATACTGAAATTCTCATAAAACTTTCTCCTGTGGGTTGATCAGTCTGACTTGCAAATCAAATACTTAAATGGATTTTTTTTTAAATCTCTTTTTATTTTTTTCCCTAAGAAATAACATTCAGCTATTTTCACCTTTACCTCCTACACACCTATTAAACTGGATTCTGAATAGTAATGCTAGGTTTGTGGTCTTTCCTGATAGTGATGTTGATTTCAAAACACACTTTCCTGAAATCCAGGGGGAACTGCGATATAATTTATTAAGCAACTGTAATGTAACTTTTGCACATAGCCTAACATTTTATGCATTTTTTATTTTCATTATTGTATCAATTCCTTTGAAAAAACCTTGGCCTTATGCTTCCATTTTTATTGGATATTTACTACATTGCAGGTCGATGACTCAGAAGAGTCTCTAGGATTCATTAAACTTTAACCAGTTCCTGATATACAGCTGTGATTACTCACTAGGTATCAACTGGTTATCACTTATTTATTACTGCAGAATATTTACTTTAGAGCTCATTTTTCTGTTTCCTGATAAGCATCTGTGGAAGTATTGGCTTTTCATTTTAATCGCCCAAGAAGATGAGTAACAGCGTTACATAAATCTTTTGAAAAAAAAAAATCTTTTGTAGATTTGTAGTCTGATAGAGTTCCAAGAAAAAGAATCAGGCCCGTATAGCTTTGTCTGTGTAAAGCTAGCATGTGAATTATAACCAAAGTATTGTCTAGACATTGTTGACTGCCTGCTGTGTCATAGGCACATTTCTCACCTGAGCACTGATTTGGACATAATATCTGATAACGTGGTGTGCAGAAAAACCAACATCACCACTTCGGCATTACAGCTTATATAAATCCACCAAGTTTCTAACATAATACATGACATCAATTTAATTATTCATGTAATTATTTTTAACCACTTTAATTACTGAATTGTTTGGTAAATTACAATTTCCTTTAATGTAATAACTTCTTACATCTGTAAAAAGTTTCGTTTAAGCAAGTGGTTTTGTTTATATTATGCCATGTAATTTCCACAACAACCCCATGAAGAATTTGTCTCTTCATTTTACAAGTGAAGTACCTAAGATCCACTTCACTTTGAGGCTATGTGGGGAGCATCCGGAAAAGTTTAGCAGCAGAACAAGATAGTCAGATTTTTCCTTTCAGATTCTCAGTGATTGGAGGAGATCCAGAGAGGGCAAGACAGAAGGAACAAGACCGGGATGGGGCTGTTGTGTGCATTGATGGAGGAGAGCCGGTGGTCCAAGGTCACTCTGGTAGATGTGCAGAAAGGAGAGAAGTTGGTGGGTTGGAGGGATTTAGTTGGCCTTGGTGGGTGGTTGGGCTGTGGTGGTTGAGGGAGAGGAGTCAGAGACAATTGGAATTCTGGAGGGGCACCTGGGCAGCTTCTTCCAGGACCCATAGCCAAGTAGAGTATTGTCTCACTGAATTACCCTGATATGAAGACAGTCATCCTTGTCTCTTGATCTATACCCTTGGGGTGGTCTTGACAAATGGCTGTTCAATGACAGTAGCTGAAAAATACTATATACATTTTAGAAAGTTGCTTATGTAAGATGAATGGAATCCCCCCATAATTACAGCTACAGAATTCTGAGTCATAAATAAAAACAAATTGTAAAGCACTCCTAATGCTTTGCTAATTGCTAATTTAGAAACCTAAAAGGTTTCTAGATGAATGGTTATATAAGGGCTACTTAGGTGGTGTTCATCCCCTTTGCAGAGAAGAATGCTTTTGCATGGCTTTTCTGACCCTCTAGTATACATGAGAAATTGGCTCCAACTCAGCCTTTCCTAAAAGTTGGAGGAATTCATTGAAATTACTGTTTTAATATATGAGTTGTGGCCATAAACTAAGAAAACTGAGCAGAAGAGTTTTTAATGGTATCTCCAAAGTATGTAATATTTTGTCAGCATCTCCGGTCTATTTGGAAGGACCTTGAACTTAGCATGCTGAGCTCCCCACACAGTGGAGTCAGCCCGAATTCCTCCTCTCTCCACAACCAAGCCTTTCAGGACTCCTTAAATATGATGTCTTCTCCTGAAAAATTATAATTAGAAAGGGAAAAACAATGGATGTGTGTGTGTAATCGTTGGGTGATTATCTTCTACCTCTTCCCTGTAAGAAAAACTCGTCTCTTTTTTTCTGCTTTCCCTGATTGTTTTTCTAAGTCTATGAAAGCAAATGAGTTGGAGCATTTTCATAGCGAAGTTTTCCTCCATTGGTTCTCTCATTTGTGTCAAACTGATGAGATGTGCATAACAGCTCAATTTTAGGTAAAAAAAAAAAAAAGTTATTATACACACTAGGTACATCATGGAAAAGTAGTATAAGGTTTTGTGGACTCAGATATTATGGGAGCAACAGGGAGCCTGGCTGGCTATGTCAGTAGAGCATGTGACTCTCGATTGTGGGGTTGGGAGTTCAAGCCCCACATTGCGTGTAGAGATTACTTTTAAATAGTGTTTTCCAGATATTCTGGGAGAGAATGATCATTATGCCTTCACATAAATGAGAAAAAGCTCTACCTGGCTATGGGACCTCTAGCCAGTAAAAATACTAATGGCACAGATATTCTGAGTGTTCTGAGCATAAACATGTACTCATTTGTATAGTACTTCAGATTTTCATGAAGAGCTTTTACATAATTATCTTTGAGATAAACTATGTTGGTATTATTACTTCCATTTTATATATAAGAGAACCACTTCAGTGACCTTCAGAAGATAGAGCTAAGAAGATGACAAGCCAGAATGGGGATCCGGGTCAGGTCCCTAGCTATTTCCACTACACTGAAGTTTCAGCTACTAAACTAAGGGTCATTTTAATCTTTGAGAATAGTACAGTTATTAAATTTTTTAAATTTCAAAATTCGATTTTTCTTTTTTCTTTCTTTTTTTTTAAGGAATGATAGGTTAAGCTGGTGGCAGAGTGTTTTTCTGCGCAATAGACCTTAGAGAAATAAATCCTGATCCCAGGGAGCTTTGTGCTGTCACTTGTTGGGAACAGAAGTTATTTGGGGGGCATCTGCACTCACAGTGTTCCATTGCTGGATTCTAGCTTGTGCAACGTGGGAAAGAGACATAGAGCTCTATGGTATATATCAAGTTGATCAGGGCTTTCTAAAATGTACATCCCAACCTGGTAATGGTCTGTGGAATCAAATTAATGGGTTGTAATCAGCATTTTTTTTTTTTTAAAAGCAGAATAGAATGGAAAATAACCAAGTATATTGCAAAAGGTAAGGATGAACATTGTTTGGGGAAACATTTTTAAATAAAACTTTTGTTTCCATCTTAGACATATATGCACACACATGCCTACATATATGTAAAATAAATGAGTGTATAATTGTGTGCATGCATATGCGTATAAAATGGAAACAAAAGTTTAAAGGGTGTGATGTGAAATGTATGTCTTATTGTGGAACTCAGTATAAATAAGTTAAAAGTTTCAAACTTATCCAAGTTTGAACAAGCCAACTTATGAAAGTGTTACCTGGTTTAGACAGGTTAGGTCATATCTATAATTTTTATTTAGGAAAACAGCACCAGTTATGTAAGCTTATATGATGTTTTTTGCATACCACTTCCAAAACAGAGGTGTGGAGAGAACTCAAGAGTGGTGACCCTTCTCCTGTTGATGTGTCTGCACCGCGCTGCATGGTTCCGTACACCACCTCCCTGAACTTGTGTTTCCCACCAATAGGTCTGCCCCTGGAGGTGCCATCAGCAGATGGCATCTGTCTGCAGATGTGGATTACAAACCTGCTAGGCCCTGTTGCTTGTTCTGTGGGAAGCAAAAAAAGAGCAAAGTTAAGGATCTTAGGATTTTAGAGTCCCCATGGTTTAAGACCATGACTCAGAATAGATTTGTGAGCATTTTTAAATGCACAGGTTTCACTCTTTTGGAGAATAACTGTTGTCCGAAAGTGGATCTTTCTAAGGAGTGAAGAGGACGACTCCAATAGTCCTTATTGGGGGCCCCAGTGCCATTTCCAGAATTCTACAATAAATGATCTTCTATAAGGAATTCCTGGGAACACTCTGGCCTGTCTATGCAGTCAACTTTCTCAGAAATCTAGTGCAAGGTCAGTTTTTGCTGGATTGGTTTTTTGTTTTTGTTTTTTTTCATTTTGATGAAGTTATAGAAGGGGAAAGAAATATTTCTAGGATTTAAAATATACACTGATGACACTGTTGATTGAAATGGCAGATTTTTTTCCTTGGGAAACAGACCCCTCTACCTCCCAGCTATGGACTCCCTCTAGGGTGCAAGCATGAGGGAGATTATCCATTCTGTAGTCACTGGGGGCAGCTGATTAGGACCACATGGTGAGAGTTTAGAGAACAGTAACTTTATTCTTATCCATTCTCCTTTCCAGCTCTGAAAATTTGATAGAAGTCCTTTTTGGTATCTTCAAGTCCTGCCATTTCCGATTTTCTTTTTAGAAACATTTTTGTCATTAGGCACCACGTGTCTTTGGCCATAGAAAATGCTTACGTGTTATTGGGGTGGAAGCCACTCCTGTCAGTAGATTTGTGGACAGTGAGGAGCATTGCATCTTCTTTCCTTGGCACCTGCTCCAGACCTCTGTTCACCTAGTGTATTCCTAGGAATTCCACCTTAGCACTTGATGGTATCTGCCAAATGTTCGGTTCTTCCTTCAGAAGGAGCATTTTCTGACGCTCCCTAGGCTCCCTATCAGAAAATTTGAGTTTGCCAGCTGGCTAAGCTTTGCTATACAATTGTATATCACAAGGCATCGAGTACAACTACATAAATACTAAAAAATAATCAGAATGAACATAGCCTTGAGTGAGCCATTTAAATGCAACCTAAGACTTTGAGAAGTTAACAATTGAGGTACACTCATGAAATCTCAAGATGGCAGTGAAGTCCAAAGGCAATAAAATTGACCACGCCCTCTCTTTCCTTCTACAATCAAGAAATGTGAAAAATGTTACTTCAAAATTTTATGGTTTTGAAGATTTTTAAAAAGCTCCTTTACATCATCGTATAGGAAGAACGAGCAAGGGACTTTTTCAGGAGAAATCTCCTTAAGCTGAAAAGGCTTAAGTTTCTGACATTTTGTAACTTTCTTTAACAATGATAATGAAATGCCTGCTCTGCCTGGAGACCCAGAAAAGATCTGTTTTGATCTTTATGGTCCTTGCAGTTCTAATACTCTTAAGTTTTCCCCTGCTATTCTATTTAAAGTATTCATTGTTTTGTCATCTGCTGCAATTTGCTGGGTTGCCTTGGCATCATCTTGGCTCAGAGACTGCTCTACTCAACATTGGTGACTTACTACATCCGTAAACACCCTGCCTTCCCTCATCAGATGTCAACCAGTGAACCGTAGTTGAAACCGCACGATCTGGTTCAGATTAGGTTTAAATCCCTGTTCTGATACATGTTAGATCTTTGACTTCGTACAAATTCCTTAGGAAGAATAATGGTTAACACTGAACACCACCGTGAGCACTGTGCATAACATGATGGTTTTCATTTCCTCCACAGCCCTCTGAATAATGCTGTCATTTTACCTCTACTTCACAGAAAGGTTAAGTATTTTGCTCACATAAGTGGTCCCGGAACAAGTGCACAGTAGAGAGGACAACAAAGTTTTTGCTCTTCCCCACCTCTAACAGTTCATACCTGTGAAACGTTTAGTTTTAGTGTTTGGCTTGTCATATGCACTGTGTTTACTGGGCTGGCTGCTATGCTCATTAAAACGATCAGCTTCAGAGCCCTGGCTTCCTCACCTGTGAAATGAGAAGAGGACTGCATCTGAGGGTTGTCAGGGGATCAAATGAGACAATAGGGCATAGCTCTGTGCCTGTACTTAGGAGGATCAGTCAGCAGTAATCACTTTGCCTGAAAGGCACCGTGCTGGGCAGAATAGAAGTTACAAAGATGATACCCTTAACCCCCTCTCAAGGGGCCCATGATTGTTCAGGCCAACGAAATCTGTTACAATGAGCCAATAGTAAAGCACTATGGGAAAGAGCAGTAAGAGGAACGTAGACTAGGGACCTTTGCCTGGGACACTTGCCCCTTCCCCACACTTCCATCCAGCTCTTCCTCACCAGCTTACTCTTTATTTTCAGGCCTCAAGTTAAACATCACCCCTTCTGGGCACCTCCCCAGATTCCCCTAAACTAGGTTTGGTGCTCCTGCTGCTGCCCTACTCTGTTTACCTTTCTCCGCTGCTCTCACCTACCCCCTGTGCCTTTCTCACTCTGCTACCTCAGCACCCAGCACAGGGGCCCATACATAGGAGGTACTCAAGAATGTTTGCTAAATGAAAGAAACATAGGATTTTTCAGCTAGGTTAGCCTTACCTCATCTCCTGGACTTTGATGAGGAAATTCAGGGCATGCTGAGTAAGTGAGCAAAATCTAGGGGCAGGACTCACCTGTCATGTGGCAGAATCATGATCCAAAAAGTTTCAGACTGCCTTAGAACAGTGAACTGGGATTAACAAAAAAGGAGATTTGACAGAAATAAGTTAAAGGACTATGTGTGGCTTGCAAAACCCACTAACTGCCCTGGGACCATCCAGGGGAGGCTGTGGCTGAGAGAGCCCACGTGTGATAGACTCCACATTGGCCAAGGCAATGAATCCGATCTTGGACTGCATTAATAAATACGTAGCATTCACAATAAAGATGGTGCCAGCCTTACCATTTAGTCCACACTTCAAGAAGATGAAAATGGGAATTCCAAGCAAATTGCTTCACCCGTCTAAACTTTATTTTCCCTTTCTGTAAAATGGGCATCTGCCTCCTGTGGTTGTGAGCTGCAAATAAGTGGATGACTTTATTATCCTCATTGGCAAGGAACAACTAAAGAAAGGAATAGAAATGTTTAAAGAAGAATGGGGTGGGAAAACGGGAGACCTATATTAATGGTCTCCTTCAAAGTTTTCTTAAATGAAAAAGAGACTAAGCTTCTTTGACTTTATGAACCTAGATGGCAGTTTTGCCATCTAAGAATGAAAAAAAGACAGGCAGCCTTCAGTTTGACCTAAGGAAACACTTTCTAACATCTAAACTATCCAAAATGAACTGTCTTGGGACATGCTGCATTCGTGTGTCTAGGTATTCAAACACAGGACAGGGGATCAGTTGGTGGGTCTGGATGAGATGATGCCTCTAGGTCTTCCCACTGTCGAGATTTGTTTAGGACTTGGTGTGTGTCGCTGTCATTTATTGATATCTGGCCCAGGTTCATTACCTATATCATCTCATTTCATCCTGATAACACAATGGAATAAATTCCAGTGTAAGTCTCCTTTTACGGAAAAGGATAAATTCGATATAGTGCTTGAGGTTGCATACTTTGTAAGTGGCCAACTCAAACTTTGGACCCAGATCTAGGCGACTCCCGAAGTCCCCATCGAACATGGTCTTGCCAGGGCTTCCGCCCCACCCCCTTTGGAGCTCCGTGTGCAGTATGAACGGAGTGGGGGCAGGTGGCGTGTGGTGCAGGCTTGCAAACTGGAAGTGTGTGGGCCAGATTCAGCTGACATACGTTTTGATTGGCAGGCAGAGTGCTTTTGGCTGCCAATATTTAATAATTGGAGGAGTTCACATAAAAACCTGATTCCCTACTTATCTTTAAAAACTGGAAATTAGCCATACTGGCTTTTATTCCACTTGGCAACAACTGGCGGCCACAAGTGAGGACTACCTCTTTCAGACCAGGCTCCCATACTCTCAAACTGCCAGCTTTCTCTCATCCTGCTACTCCACTCATTTGCCTTCCTCGCCAGCCCGCCCAGGGATATCAGTGTGCCACACCCAGTGTGAACATTTCAAGGGAATGAATGGCAAATCATAAGTTTGGGAATAGGAATGTACTCACTGCACTTTCTGGTTGAGGAAGCTGAGCCCCAGAGAGTCGCATGGTAGCACAAGTCATCAGTGGAGGACCTGACCAGAGTCCTGGCTCCCAGCTCCCCATGCCCATGACCATGGAAGGAATGTTTTGCCTGGTAGCTGCTCCCTCGGAGGACCTGTGACCCTGCTAGAGAGGAGTGTGACCGAGCTCCCCCTGTGCTTGCCCATTGTGCCCTTTGAAGAAATTCCTCCATGAAAGTCTTCATAAAACAGGGCTTTCTCTGGTTTGACTGCTCTTGGTTAGGAGGGGGCTGACACAGAGGCCACCAAGGGAGCACTGGCACTTGATAACAGGGCCAAGCTTGATTTTTTTTTTTTTTTAAGATTCTATTTATTTATTCATGAGAGGCACACAGAGAGAGAGAGAGGCAGAGACACAGGCAGAGGGAGATGCAGGGAGCCCAACGTGGGACTCGATCCCGGGTCCCCAGGATCACACCTGGGGCTGAAGGCGGCGCTAAACCGCTGAGCCACCGGGGCTGCCCCAAGCTTGATTTTAATAGTGAGAATTTCTTATCAGTCTGTTGTTTTGGATTTCCAAGTTCTGCCAGGAGATTCATGCTACCCCTATCTCTGTGCCACCATTTTTCCTCCCACTGGGGTGGATATTTGAAGGTGGTTTTGCTTCCAAGTTGTTCAGGAGGGTTGGGGCCAGATTTTGGTGTGGTGGAAAGAGAATGGTCTAGAAGCAGGAAACCTGAATTCAGTTTTGGCTCAGCCATTCATAATTATTCCTGTGCCTTCTCTCTGGACCTCAGTGTCCTCTTCTGTAACATGAGAGGCAGTGTTAGGATATCTTAGAAACTTCCTAACAGTTTTACAATTTGATGATTCAGAGGCAGAACTGTGAATAATAGGACTTGGGACATGGCCAAAATCTTGGCAGTAGAAGAAAGAGTTACAGTAGTCCTTCAGAGCTCCTTGCTTCTTCCTCTCCTTTCTCCTTTATTTCTGCTTCGTTTCCTTCTTTCCTTCCTCCCTCTGTTTTTCCTTTCTTCCATCTTTCCATCTGTCTTTCCTTCCTTCCATCCATTCTTCCTCATTCCTTTCCCACCCTTCCTCTCTTCCTTCCTACCTTCTTTCCTACCTTCCTTTTTTCCTTTCTCTTTCTGAGATGCTTCAGTTGATCAAGATGAAGAGCTGACTGAGGTCATTCATCTAAGGAGCTTTGCGTAAACACCCCAGTCAGCGAGGTTCCAGGGCATACAGAACATCTGACACCTTCTCTGCCTTCCTGGGTCTTAGGGTCAAACTCACCATCTACTCAGCACTCCACTCTTTATATCTTCAACTAACTTATTTAGATCTTAGCTGGAATTTTTTTAAATGATGTTCCTTTCCTTTAAGGCAACATTTAGGAACACCTAGGAGGCTCAGTGGTTGAGCATCTGCCTTTGGCTCAGGTCATGATCCCAGGGTCCTGGGAGCAGGAGCCTGCTTCTCCTTCTGCCTGTGTCTCTGGCTCTCTGTGTCTTTCATCAGTCAATAAATAAAATCCTTTTAAAAATAAAATAAACAATTTTAATTTTAGGATAGCATCTTCAGTCTGGGACACAATGACCTTTCTCTATTTGCTTTGCTCTAGCAGAAGCATTTGTGTATAGTATGTATCTAGATGGCACAAGCTGGTAGCTGATATTCCTACGTCAGCTTCTCCAGGATTTTTCTCACTTTTGAATCTGGATACTGATCTACCGCTAGCGGTAACTGAGTTATATCTTTAGGGTTGATGGTAAACTACAGGTAAGGTAAACAAATGATACTCATTTGGAAAATCAGGATAACTCCCTAGGAAATACTTAATTGTATACTCTGTGTAGACTGTCATCCTCAGACACATTAGTCAAGTGACTTCTCTAAATGAAGACAGAGATGTTTCACTGTGTTCTCTGCTGACCTGGAGCTGCTAAGGAGAACAGGACATATTTACAGTCATATTTACAGTCAGAATGACTATGTCACAGGGGAAAATTCAATTTTTCACGAATAGCCCACCTGGATGCAAAGGGGAGCGGGAGAAAAAGGTTGCAAAGACCCATAACATGAAGAGTTTGCACTGGATGATCTCCAGGAACTATTCTGGCTCAAAAAACAGTGTCTCACTGTTTCTGAGAAAGAGTCCAAAGTTCTAGTTTTTTTCAAAGTAAGTTTTTTGGAATCTAATTCACATACCATACAATTCACCCATTTAAAAGTGTACAATTTAATTGTTTTCAGCATGTATTTTTTTTTTAAGATTTTATTTATTTATTCATGAGAGACACAGAAAGAGAGGCAGAGACATAGGTAGAGGGAGAAGTAGGCTCCCTCCAGGTAGCC
Source organism: Canis aureus (assembly GCF_053574225.1). Taxonomy (NCBI): domain Eukaryota; kingdom Metazoa; phylum Chordata; class Mammalia; order Carnivora; family Canidae; genus Canis; species Canis aureus. The sequence goes on from NC_135634.1 coordinate 12,241,285, forward strand.
TGATGCAGACTCAGTCTCAGGACCCCGGGATCATGACCTAGCCAAAGGCAGATTCTCAACCACTGAGTCACACAGGCATCCCTAGTTTGCAGCATATTGACAGATATATGTAGCCACTGACACCATCGGTTTTAGGACTTTTCATTATCTCAAAAAGAACCCCTGTACAATTTAGCTATCACCCCTTTTCTGTCCTTACCTCCCAGCCCAAAGCCACCACTAATAAATTTTCTGTTCCTATAGATTTGCCTTTCAGGATATTTCATATAAATAGAATAAAATCTATGGTATTTTATTATTAAATATGTAAGTATATGCTGGCTTTTTTCACTCAGCATGTTTTAGAGTTCATCCATGTTGTGTTGTACCATGTGTGAGCACTTTATTTCTTTTTGTTACCGGATGATATTCCACGGTATGGATCCACCACACTTTAGGTATCCATTTATCAGTAGGTGGCCATTTGAGTTGTTACCCTCTTTTGGCTATGACATTCATATACAAGTTTTTGTGTGGACCTAAGTCTTCATTTTCTTGGGTCGATACCTAGGGGAGGAATTGCTGGGTCATTTGGTAATGCAATGTTTAACTATTGGAAAAAATGCCAGATTGTTTTCCAAATTGGTTGCACCATTTAACATTCCCATCAACAGGGTATGAGGGTTGCAATTTTTCCAAATCCTTGCCAGTACTTGTTATTGTAGGTTTTTAAAAAACTATTATGATAGCCATCCAGTTGAGTGTGAAGTGGTATCAGTTGTAGTGTCTGTTTTTTTTTTTTTTTTTTTTAATTTTTATTTATTTATGATAGTCACAGAGAGAGAGAGAGAGAGAGGCAGAGACACAGGCAGAGGGAGAAGCAGGCTCCATGCACCGGGAGCCTGACGTGGGATTCGATCCCGGGTCTCCAGGATCGCGCCCTGGGCCAAAGGCAGGCGCCAAACCACTGCGCCACCCAGGGATCCCGTAGTGTCTGTTTGTATTTCCCTGATGACGCGTGATGTTGAGCATCTATTCATGCGTTTATTGGCCATTTATATATCTTCTTTGGAGAAAGGTCTATTCAAAGCCTTTTTCCAGTTTTTAATTTGGCTATTTTTCTTTGTTATTGAGTTATAAGAGTACTTCAAGTTTTTATCGCTAATATTATATATTACTATATCTTATATATTTAAATATATTTAATATCATCTAGATATATGTTATAGATACATATAAATGTCTACTTTTTTTTTAAAGATATAATTTATTTATTCATGAGAGACACAGAGAGAGAGAGAAGCACAGACACAGGCAGAGGGAGAAGCAGGCTCTATGCAGGGAGCCTGACATGGGGAAGCTATAGATTATTTTGTGGAGTAATACTCCATCTGTTAAGATGGATACTGCCATCTTAACAGTATCAAGTCTTCAATCCATGAACATGGGATGTTTTTTCATTTGTTTATGTCTTTAAATTTCTTCCCACCATATTTTTGTAGTTTTCAAGTATAAGTTTTATACTTCTTATGTTAAATATATTCCTAAGTACTTTATTCTTTTTGAAGCTGTTATAAGTAGAATTGTTTTCTTAATTTCATTTTCCAATTGTTTATTGCAAGTATGTAGAGATATAATTCACTTTTGTATGTTGTTCTTGGGTCCCACAATCTTATTGAATTTACTTACTAATTCTAATAATTTTTTTTAGTGAATTCCTTAGGATTTTCTGTATACAAGATTGTGTCATCTGAAAATAGAGAAAATTTTACCTTTTCTTTTCAAATCTGGATTTCTTTTTTTTGCCTAATTGTGCTGGCTAGAATGTTTATTGCATTATTCATGATAGCTATTAAGCCTCTAGTGTAATGTCCAATAGGGGTAGTGAGAGTGGCTGACCTTGTCTCGTTCTCAATCTTAAAGGGAAAGCATCTAGCATTTCATCATTAATATGACATTAGCTTTTAAGGGTTTGTTTTTTTTTTTTTTTTTTTTTTTTTTATTTATGATAGTCACAGACAGAGAAAGAGGCAGAGACACAGGCAGAGGGAGAAGCAGGCTCCACGCACCGGGAGCCCGATGTGGGATTCGATCCCGGGTCTCCAGGATCGCGCCCTGGGCCAAAGGCAGGCGCCAAACCGCTGCGCCACCCAGGGGTCCCTCTTAAGGGGTTTTTATTTTTGTAGATGTCCTTAAGAGGTTGAGGAAGTTCCCTTCTTTTTTTATTTTTTTTATTTAAACATTTTTTTTTTTTTTTTTTAATGATAGTCACAGAGAGAGAGAGAGAGGCAGAGACACAGGCAGAGGGAGAAGCAGGCTCCATGCAGGGAGCCCGACATGGGATTCGATCCTGGGTCTCCAGGATCGCGCCCTGGGCCAAAGGCAGGTGCCAAACCGCTGCGCCACCCAGGGATCCCTGAAGTTCCCTTCTATTACAAGTTTGTTGAATATCGTTATCATGAAAGAGGTTTGGATTTTATTAAATGCTTTTACTGTATCTATTGAAATGACTGTGTGCCTTTTGATTTGTATTCTATTGATATGGTATATTAATGACATTGATCTTTTTGGATGTTAAATCAATCTTGCATTCCTGGAACAAATCCCACTTGGTCATGGTGTATCATTTTTTATATGTATTCAGTTTGCTAATGTTTTGTTGAGCTTTTTTGTATCCATACTCACAAAGATAATGATCTGTGGTTTCCTTGTGTTGTCTTTGGTTTTGGTATCAGGGTAACAGTGCCCTCAGAATGAATTGGGAAGTTTCCCTTCTGTTTTTTTTATTTTATTTTATTTTATTTTATTTTATTTTATTTTATTTTATTTTATTTTATTTTAAAGATTTTATTTATTTATTCATGAGAGACAGAGAGAGAGAGAGAGAGAGAGAGAGGCAGAGACACAGACAGAGGAGAAGCAGGCTCCATGCAGGAAGCCTGATGTGGGACTTGATCCCGGGACTCCAGGATCACACCCTAGGCCGAAGGCAGGCGTCAAACCGCTGAGCCACCCAGGGATCCCCTCCCTTCTGTTTTAGAACAGTTTTTGAATAATTCATATTAGTCATTTAAATGTTTGATAGAATTCACTGGCCGTCGGGGCCTGGGCTTTACGTTGTGGGTAGTGTTTTAGTTACTAAATCGGTCTCTTTATTATAGGTCTATTTGTGTTGTCTGTTTCTTGTTGAGTTAGTTTTGGTAGTTTAGGTCTTTCTAGGAAGCTGTCAATTTCATGTTGTCTAACTTATTGATCTACAATTACAATATTTCTTTATAATGCTTTTTTTTAAATAATGCTTTTTGTTTAGAAATACTGGTAGTAATGTCTGCTCTTTCATCTCTGATTTATTAATTTGTCTTCTCTTTTTTTCTTTTCTTGGCTTGTCTGTTTAAAGGTTTTCCAATTTGTTCATCTTTTTTTTTTTTTTTTTTTTAAGATTTTTATTTGTTGGGGCACCTGGGTGGCTCACTTGGTTAAGCCTCTGCCTTTGGCTCAGGTGGTGATCCCAGGATCCTGGGATTGAGCCCCTACGTCAGGCTCCCCATGGGGAGTGTGCTTCTCCCTCTCCCTCTCCCTCTGTTTCCTCTCTGATCATGCTCTGTCTCTCTCTCTTTCAAGTAAATAAAATCTTATTTTTTTTTTTTAAAGATTTTATTTATTTGAGAGAGAGCACATGAGAGAGCAAGTGAGCAAGCACAAATGGAGTGGGGGGCAGGGCAGAAGGAGAGGGAGAAGCAGACTCCCCACTGAGAAGGAAGCCTGATGCCCAGCTCAATCCCAAAACCCCCAAATCATGACCTGAACCCAAGGCAGACACTTAACCATCGGAGTCACCCCATCCAATTTGTTCATCTTTTCAAAGAACTAACTCTTCTTGGATTCACAGATTTTTCTCTATTGTTTTTCTGTTCTCTATTTCATCAATTTCTACTGTAATCTTCATTCTTTCCTCCCTTCTGCTTCCTTTAGGTTTAGTTTGCTCTTCTTTCCCTAGGTTTCTAAGGTGGAAGAGTGGGTTATTGATTTGAGCTCTCTCTCCTTTTTCAAAGTAGGCATACAGCTTAAACTTCCCTCTACACAGCTATAAATTTTAGCTCCATCCCATAAGTTGTAGAATGTGACATCTTCATTTTCATTCATCTGTTTTCTCATTTCACTTTTGATTCTCTTCTTTGCTTCACTCACTAGTTAGGAGGGTGTTGTTTAATAGGTGAGCCTCCCACATTTCTTACTGTTACTGATTTCTGTTTTCATTCCACTGTAGTCAGAGAACATACTTTGTAATATTTCTATCCTTTGAAATTTCTTTTTTTTTTTTTAAATTCTTTATTTATTTATGATAGTCACACAGAGAGAGAGAGAGAGAGAGAGAGAGAGGCAGAGACATAGGCAGAGGGAGAAGCAGGCTCCATACACTGGGAGCCCGACGTGGGATTCGATCCCGGGTCTCCAGGATCGCGCCCTGGGCCAAAGGCAGGCACCAAACCGCTGCGCCACCCAGGGATCCCTCCTTTGAAATTTCTTGATGTTTGTTTCTTGGCCTGGCATATAGTTTATGCTAGAGAATGTTCCACATGCACTTGAGAGGAATGTATATCCAGCTGTGATGGCTGAGGTCTCTTATAGATGCCTGCCTGTTGGGCCTAGCTGGTTATTAGTGTTGTTGAAACCTTCTGTTTCCCTTTTGATTTTCTGTCTAGTTGTTCTATTGAAATCTTCATCCATGATTGTTGAATGGTCTCTGTGTGTCCTCATTCCTGTCAATTTTTGCCTCATGTATTGCTACTCTGTTGGTAGTTGCAGATGTTTATAATGTATCTTTGTGATGGATTGACCCTATTCCTTTTTTTTTTTTTAAGATTTTATTTATTTACTCATGAGAGATGCAGAGAGAGAGAGAGAGAGAGGCAGAGACGTAGGCAGAGGGAGAAGCAGGCTCCACACAGGGAGCCCCATGTGGGACCAGATCCCAGGCTTCCAGGACCACGCCCTGGGCCGAAGGCAGGCGCTAAACCTCTGAGCCACCCAGGGATCCCCAGATTGACCCTATTCTTACAAAATGTCCCTCTTAATCTCTAGTCACATTTCTTGTTTTAGAGTCTATTTTATCTAATATTAGTATAGCTACTTCAGCTTCCTTATGGGTGCTCCAAAGCTCTGCTTTTAATTTTCAAAGGCTTTGATGGGCACTGTAAATCAGGGAAGAAATTACCTCTTTTCCTTTTTCTTTCCCCTTCATCTTTCAATGAAATACTTTACCAATTAACCAACATACTTGAATGCTAAGTATGGTTCCCAACATGAAGACCTGTGTGATGTGAAAACTCTTGTATCTAGATAGAACCCTTCCATGCGATTGGTTCATCCTCTTCACTTCATCAATTTAAATCACATCCTCCTTAAAATAACAAGGAGTCCTCATGACCCAGACTTAGAGGTAAGAAATGAAAATTAAAGGGAAAAGGAAATCAGGAAAAATTGTGTTAAAATCAGAGGAATAGGAAGGTGTTAGGAAATAAGATGTTTACTCTTAAGCTCCTCTTCAAGTCAGAAAAGCTTCCCCCAATTCTTTCGATCATTCACTTGCTCTGAATGCAGTGGAAGAACCCCCAAGTGATGCTGATGGGACAATAGGGTGGAATGAGAATGGCACGCTGGGACCTCTGTGTCTGTGTGCCTCAATGTGCCAGAGTGAGTACTGATTTCAAAAGGAAAAAAACACATTTAGAAAATAGATGTAATACCACTCAGAGCAAGGGGCTCTGTTTGATCTTTCCCTGCGTCTGAGCCCACTTGTCCTGAAGGAGGATAGCCCCAATACTCCGATTGGATGAGAAAACCTCATATTCTGTGCCAGTTTCCTGTCACTGCTTTGAGCTCTATGAGTTCAGAGAGGGGAGGGTGGCGTGACCTCAGCCTAGCTGTGTGTTGGCATGAGTCCCTGGTGACAGTGTGTCTGCGCTGCCAGTACACCGACAATCTTTGGAGCACCTCTTCCTCACTCAACAACCAGCCAATTTGGTCTCAGGAAACCACTCTGCAGTGCTGGCTGGGTTCAGAAGTCATTTTTAATTTTGTGACAAAGACAAATGTGTCCTATGGGAGTAGTAAGTGGTTTTACTGGTGATATTAATGGAACCGTGACCTCTTCTGTATCTATGGTCCTACAAAACAAAAAATGTTTGTATTATAATATGTCAGGCAAGTTCATTCTTAGCCCTTCCTTGAGACAAATTGTAGAGGAAGTATACTATTAATAAGCCCAGAGCATATTTGTGTGTGCGTGTGTGTGTGTGTGTGTGTATCCAGTCATAAGCTCATTTGCAAATGCAATGGATTTTAATGCCACTGCTGACTTGATACAAATGATGTATCTTGAACTGTGTTGGGCTGGGCATAATTCATTGAAGTTCTTAACAGAACTGCAGCGGGCCCAGTGCTGATATTGGTATTGGCTTGTAAAAGGGCAATAGTTGTAGTAAAATTCAAGTGTTGGGGAGATCCAAAATGATACAGGGAAAGGAGAAATTCAAAGGCACATTGAGTTCACCTCTTCTGTTTTCATTTGGGATTGGCATTCATTAGCCTAGAAATGACTACACTAATGTTTACTATTTCCTGCACAAACTTTTTATGCCAGCATCCTTTGTTGCAAATAGTTGCTTAAGGAGACAGTAAATTAAATGTGAAGGATTTACAGTTTTGTTACATGAATTAAACCATTTCCTGGTGTTTGTGTTTACCTTGGGCCTCACAAAGAAGACAAAAATATAGACTCACAGGAGGAAGGAAAGGAAAGATCAAATCCCAATCGTTTCTGCCTTAATGTCTAGCTCAGCAACTTTATTTAAGGGAGGAATTTTGTGCTGATAAGTGAATCTTTGTCTCTGTATAATTAACTTTTCCTCTCTGCATATGTTGCTATACCTGCTGAGTTCTCCTAATAGGCATAGAACTATTAACTGTGCAGTGTTAGTGTCTCATTCTATTGGGCAAAACTAAAGTAAATCAGATGCAGAATTGGTAATTTGCCTCAAGTAAAAATGGATGCTGCTTTATCATCTGAGGCTTAAATTCAGCAATTCAAACTGTTGTTATAAAATAACACATAACCATTCTAGAAAATCTGACAAATATATAAAAAGGTACATAAGAAATAACAACAAAGCCACTACTCAGACATTTTAGTGTATTCGTTTGTTTTTTTTTTTTCTAATGCCATACCTGAATATATATTTATACCTTTTATAGTTAAGATCATGGGTATAATTTGTGATTCTCATACCTAATACCCTCTCTCTATAAGTTCAAATCTCGCATTATAATAAGAAAGGTAACAGCTAGCACCTATGCAGTATTAACTCTCTGCTAGGTTCCATTCTAAACACTTTACATGTATTCCTTCATGTAACCCTCATAATAGCCCTTTGAAGGAGATTTTGCAAATGAAGCACAGAGAGTAAAATGATTTGCCTGAGGTCTCATAACCAGTAAGGGGCAGAGCCAGGATTCCAACCCAGTTTGTAAAGTGTGAGCTCTGAACCCCCATGGTCTGCTGACTCCCTCTGACTCAGCCTTGTAACGCCTTGTCCCTAAGCCTACCCACACAGCCCTGCCCCTGGGCAATTGTCCTCTTCTCAGTCCTTTCCCCACTGCATGTGTGAAAATCAGCCTAAGTCTCTGAAGAGCAGTTGCCAGCTCTAGCCCTTGGTGGGGTGGGTAGGACTCCAGCCCTGAGGGTGGTACAGGGGAAGAAGATCAGTAGACACCGGCCTCTGGGCCTGGCTCTGCTTACATCATTTCACGTATTTACACTTCGGTCTTATCTGTATAAGGACAGGGTTCTTGGCTAGTCCTTCCTTCATTTTCTTAGTTCATTCATTCACTTATTCATTCATTCATTTAATACACATCAGATCGAGATGAAAACAATCTGTTTCCTCTCCTCTAGGAGTTCATCAGCCAGTGTGTAGCCAGAGAAGTAACCTGCCAATTCAGGGGAAGAGTGTGTGAAGTGTTGTCATTGGAGATTGTTGGGAGCTTGGGGAGAGCTCCTAAGGTGGGCTGGGGCGGAGAGAGGGTATAAGGAAGAGGCTAGCCTAGCAAGGCTAGCAAGGATGGGAGGAATTATTTAGAAATCTAGAGTGTATGAGCTTAGCTGTGATAATAGAGTCTTTCTAGTGTTGAGTGTGTGTCAAATGATTCCATCTTAAACAGGCTACACTAATGGTACTTTTTTTTGGATTAAAACTACAGGAATTTATTGTCTCACATTCTGGAAACTAGAGATTGAAATCAAGGTGTCAATGGGGGGATCCCTGGGTGGCGCAGCGGTTTGGCACCTGCCTTTGGCCCAGGGCGCGATCCTGGAGACCCAGGATCGAATCCCACGTCGGGCTCCCGGTGCATGGAGCCTGTTTCTCTCTCTGCCTGTGTCTCTGCCTCTCTCTCTCTTTGTGTGACTATCAAAAAAAAAAAAAAAAAGGCGTCAGTGGGGCCATGCTACTTCTAAAACCTGTAAGGGGCTCCCTCCATGCCAATTCCTACCTGTGCTATTTGCTGGCAATCCTTGGCAGCCCCCCCACTTGCACCTTATCGCTCAGTCTTTCCCTGTGCATTCACATGTGTTTTCCCCACATGCCCATCTCTCTGGGGCCATCTTCTTATAAGGGCACCAGTCACGCTGCAGTAAGGCCCACCCTACTTAACCGATAATTCCTTAGGCAGTGGCTCCATTTGACTCAATGAGATCACATTCTGAAGTATTAGGGGTGGAGGACTTCCACATTTTGTTTTTGGGGAGACACAGTTCAACTCATAACAACTTAATAGCTACCATCTAGTCTAGGCAACCACTGCCTACTTACTGCTCTGTGTCTCCATTCTCCATTCAGTGTCCAGAATGAGGGAGCTTCTGAAAGTGCAGCAAACAGGTAGGGGACTCTGGGTCTTTCCGGTCCAGATGGAGAGAGTTAAGGTCAGACTTCTTTCCATCTGGGCATTTAAGGCTGAAGTCAAGGGCAGAAGATGGGAACACAGTGATCCTGAAGATGTCAGTGGGTTCCTGAGGGTGAGGGCATGGGAGACTGAATGTTTCTAAAAGATCTGCTGCTCATTCTGGTCCCCAGAGGAACTACAGAGAAGCTGAACAGGTGGTTTGAATCCTTTTGGCTTCTGAGATTTGGCCAGATGCCATTCTTCTTAAGGGTATTATCTTGGTGATTATTTAAAGCCTTTTCAAGCCCTCTTTCATGCAATGGCACATATCATGCTATTAGTAGATACATAGAGCATACTAAAGAAATCTAATAGCCCTAGGAAATCAGTGCAGTCTTCAACACTGCTTCTCCAGCCATTCCCCTTGCCCTGAGCAGCTCAGAGCTTCTAACTCATTATTAGTCTGCTGGAAAAGGTCTAGAAAACCTTGAAGTCAAGCTTCTATCATTCAAATGCTAATCTTCTCTCCAATTTGACACCTTTGCATTAACTCTATCTGCTCCGAAGTCAGCTGACCATTGCACCCAAGGCCCTTTGACTCCTTACAAAGGCTCTGGAGGGCGCTTCCTGAGGCACTTAGCATGGCTCTGGTAAGAAGTTTATGCAGAATATTCTCCTTTCTTTCTCCATGTACTTTTATGGCTTTGGGCTGTAGTAAGCTAAACCCACCCTCCCTCCCCACCCCCATCACAGTTGCATCTTTGGGCATCAGGGGTAATCTGACCCAAGGTCAAGACCTGAGTAAGGAATTTGGTTTATTACAGAAGCATTTCTGGGTAAAAACAAAGAGGGCCAAATTCAGAGACAAGAATGTGAATTCGTGGATTATATTAAGGGGGACCTGTGGCAGTGACCTTATTGCCCTCACCTAGCTATGGTGTCTAGATGCTGTTGATACAATCATTTATATATATATATATATACATATATATATGTATATATATGTATTTTTCATTTTCTTCTCATTCAGATACAGGTAGACCTTTCTTAGAGATGCACAGTGAAATACCCGAAATTATATATATGACTGAAGGAAGGCAGATCGTCATCCCCTGCCGGGTCACGTCACCTAACATCACTGTTACTTTAAAAAAGGTAAAACCAAGCAATGCCTCTTTCAGCATATCTTTACTGCATGTGAACACAATGCATTTTAAGTCCTTTTATCTCCCTGGAATGATTTTCTTACAGACACTTGGGCTGCTCAGTGGACTTTTCTCGGATATCCTTTTACTATAAAGGATAAGTGCTAGAAGTCATCCTCAAGCATGTACTTAAATGTAATAACATGACAATGTTGTGGTCATAAATCTGTGTGGATATAATGAACAAAAATCATGCAAATGTTCATATATTGCCACAAAACCAAATGTCTGCAGATGTGAGAAAAACCAATTCTGTTGCTTATACAAATTAATAGCTTGTCAGAGACTGGTTAATCTAATTTTTGCTAAGGGCAGAACTGTGAGACAAGTGCATATGGAACTACCACCTGAGTTTGAGTTGTGAGAAAGAAAAAGATTTGGAGTAGAATCTAATAAAGATAAAACCTAAAATGTGACATTCCAGCTAATTCATTGATGCTAAGAGTTTGGGAGCAGATTAGGGTTAAGAATTGGACAAGAACTCCCCAAATGGAAAACTGTGGTGAGTCCTGAGAGCTTGAGCTTTAAGAGGAAAAGTTAAGGCTGTCCCAAGGCAGCACCTAGCACCCCCATCACATTGTAGGTACTCACATAGTGGTGGTAGTAGTCAAGTTGGATTTTCAGTATCACTGGTTGACTCTGAGTCCTGGAATATGATGGAGGTGTCTACTGTCTTCTTCTCCACTTTCCTATATTACTGATTCGATTTAAGCCCTCACTATAGTCCATTGGTGACAGGTTTTAGCTCCCATGATATCTGTGTATCACTGCTGGTATTTATAGAAGCAGTATATTTCAGTGGTGGAAACTCCAAAGGGAGTCTAAATCAATTGGTGGAAGGAAAAACTGAGGTTCTGAGGGAGTGGGGGACCTCACAGACCATGCTGAGCATTGGAATCCGTATCTTGATTTCTCCCTCTGTGCCCTTACCACCTTTGCAAATGGTTTACTTTGGGCAGGAGAAAGACCAGTGGTTAAGAACAGAGCACACTGCCTGGGTTCTTCTCACCCTACCACTTAACCTGCTGAATAAACTGGCAAGTTATCGAAACTTCCTCCACCTCAGTTTCCACATTGGAGAGATGGGAGTGATTACAGTGGCACCCACCTCACATGGTGTTAGGAAGTAACTGAGGTGATACATAAAAGCCTTTAGAGCAGTTCTTTGTACAAGCTGAGCCCCATTAAGGGTTATCTATTATATTTATCTAACAGTTTAATATCCAATATGTGATTCGATATTGTGATATTTATTATCAAGCATGGTATCCACTCCTCTGAGTCTGAGATGATAATCACTGTGTGTGAGTAATATGGAATCTACCATGGGGCTGTGGACTTGTCTGTTTGACGCAAGCTCCTCGTCCTTTTTGCTCTAGTGCAGATCACTTGTCTGTTGTAAGAAACTTTCCCAAATTCCCCCATGTAAAAACCTGAGAGGAGCTTATTTTCTCTGTTATTCTACCTAAGATTTATAACACACATGAGAGAAAGAGAAAGAGAAAGAGAGAGGAGAGAAAACCATAGTGTTCTTATAGGGATTTGGGTTTGCCACATATATATGGAAACTATTCTATTATGTATGTAAGTTGCCCTGAAGTTGTAAGATCTTTCCCTTCCACTTCTCTTCTTGTTCCTTTTAACCTGCTGTCCCCTCCCTTTCCTTTCTCTATGCCAGTGTTGGCGTAGCCGTGATAAGCTGGAGGCAGCCTCCTAGACAGTCCTTCCTTTCAGGGCTGCTCCCCTGCCTGCCTCTTTGTGACACTTGTGGCCACCACCATAGCTGATGAGCTACATGGTCTTCTGCTAATTTCTCTCTCGTCAGCTCAGAACAAGGTTTCTTTGTCAATGAACTACTAGTAGTGGCAGTGAGGGTAGATAAGAGGAAGAGAAACTTCCTCTGCAACCTTTAAGGAAACTTTAGTGTATTTCTCGATTGTGCTGAGAGACCATCAGCAAACCCTTCTTTTAGATGCAGCACGGGATTGCGTTCCCCTATGTTTAAAGCATCAGAGATCTCAATCCCTGACTTAAATTTTTCTGAGCTTTTCCCTTAGTAATTTGTACCACATTAGAGGGGAGGCTTCTTTTTCCTCCCGCCAGAGATAGAGCCTTCCTAAGTTTGCAGATAGAATCATGATTTACTAGAACATGAAATGCATCCTTCACTTGCTTGCAGTCCTTCATAAACAGGGTGCAACTCCTTTCAAAGCTGTGTGACCCTCTGGTAACACAGACCAACACAGACATGCTCACTGGGAGGGGGCGCTGGTGATGTTTCGCAGAGGAATTTCTGCCATAGAGTCGCAAATCCCAGCCAGATTGCTCCTAGCAATATAAATAAATGATAAACAGATAAGTGATGCAAGGTGCACTTTTTAAAAGAAGATGGAAAAGATCTGAAGCTTCCTCAGGGCAGTTTGGCTTCTTTTATCATCTGTTGTGGGAAGGTAATCTGATTTTTTTTTTTCCTTCTCCAGCGGGGGATAAGTCATAGTGGTCATCAGAGATGCCTCTGAAACTGGGCTGGCAGTCTGGCATCAGGGGAACATGGCTGGACCACTCTGAGGAGCAATATCCTTTTATAAAGCCTAATCCCAAGGTGGATTGTTTATATTATAGTCTTTAAAAATAAAGTTCTTGGTGTCCAGTAGAAGGCATAAGGGAAAATCAAATCGTAGATTCCTTTCTTCTGTCTGGACTCCCTGTGTTTGGGAGCACTTCATTCACCACAGTGTCTCTGGCCTCCACATCTGTTTGCAGCTGTCTTGACTGTTTCCCTAGATTTCCCTCCCAAAGGCAGAGTCGAGGCCCTCAGCCTTCTCAGAATGATAACTCCAGTGAGCGCCAAGTGAATGCTATGAATCTCAGAGGACTTAGAATTACTTAGTCTTCTGAAGACAGCCATCACTACATAAATCATACAAAATGGGAGGACAAGTTACGGCTTGTTAAAAACTCCAGATGATGAGGCTCAGAAGGGTAACCTGGCGGCCCCAGTGGAAAAACCCTACTTGATTTTTCTATTGAGTATCAGGCCAGTCTGTTACAAGGATGATTCCTGGAGGCCAAGTGATACGGGCTCACACTGCAAGTCTGACATGACAGGTCTATCCCGGGTGGGTGCAGCCTGTCACCGAGGCTGATAAGGAATTATCGTAATTGCTATAATTTATCACAATAATCTAAATCTTGAGACATGGAAAGAAAACTAAAAAGCTAATTATGACAAACTGGTTTTTACCTGTACTATTTTATTTTCACTATAGATGAAAATTATGTTTTCACAGGCTTCTCATCAAACAGTATTGCCGCAGTGCTAGTATGATTTCCTTAAAGCATGTTTTTTTCCTTTTCAGTTTCCACTTGATACCCTGATCCCTGATGGGAAGCGAATAACCTGGGACAGTAGGAAGGGTTTTATAATAGCAAATGCAACATACAGAGAAATAGGGCTTCTCACCTGTGAAACAACAGTCAACGGCCATTTGTACAAGACAAACTATCTTACCTATCGACAAAGTAAGTGATGTTCCAAAGGCATGAATGCAAGCCAAAATGCTCAAGGGTTTATCTGCTTAATGAAAGCTTGATTTAAAAAAAATCTCATTTCTTCTGCTCACAGCCAATACAATCAGAGATGTCCAGATAAATACCCCAAGCCCAGTCAAGTTACTTAGAGGTCACACTCTTACCCTCAACTGTACTGCTACCACTGCCTTGAACACAAGAGTTCAGATGAACTGGAGTTACCCTGGTGAAGTGAGTGACATTTTTCTATTTCTCCTGGAGGACAGTATTTCTTTTTAGCAAGTGAAATGCCATTGAATCTTGGAGGTGGGCAAAATCAGAATATTCTGACTCCTGTGGCAGTTTGAGTGAAGAGGAAGCTGTGGATTTGATTAGGGTGCTTTCCTTGTCTGATGTTCCATGAGTGTGTGTGCATAGATATGGTCTTTTGATGTCTGGAGGTTTTGTTTTGAAGTGTATAGGCTAGTATTTCTACTGCATAATTCCAAGTGGAAAAGGGGATTGTTTCATCCTTGGAAACTATTCTCTGGGATTTAGAGATGAGAGAGAAATTTATCACTAAATGCCAGGCAGGGCCTCTCTTTTGTAAGAACAACAACAAAAAGTTGTTTGAGCGCTTTAATTTAAGATACTGGCAGACAGTGAGGCACCTGACTGGAGCATGTTTGGAAAAGATATTACAACCCAGCCATCCAGTATTCCATTCCATCTATTAAGTGACAAAGGAGCAATGCTGTCCTTCAGAAAAATGAGAAGAATGAAGATTGAGTTGGGTCTCCTTATTCAGACCAAACATCCTTGCAGACAATCATTGTTTGAGACTGTATAGATGGGGAATCTATGATCAACTGTTAAGAAACTGTAACTGTCACTGTGGCCCCTATTTGCTATGTGACAGTATGATTAATGTGGCATAAGCACAGTCATGTGTTGTGTCATTCAGATTGCCCAATCACAAAGTTAACTGATGATTAAATTATCTGCAAAAGGATGAATGTATCAGCCCCAAGCTACAATTGTTTCTCATCAACATCTCTTGCCATGGAAATAAAATAACCTAGCAACAAAAAGATGTAACAAGTGCCCTGTAGAAACCCTTTAAGGACTCATCAGTCATATTTTTCTAGAAAGTGATATTGTTTCATTTAAATAGAAATGCTAGGACTTGCAACAGTATTTTTTGGGTTTTGATAGAAGTCAGACATTAGATATTCTCAATAAACACCAAGAGAGAAGAAACTCTTATCCTGTTGGTGGCTCTACTGTAAGAATATGATAATACATCTACTGACTGCTAGTTACCTTCTAAAATGGCACTGTCCAATAGAACTTTCTGTGATTGAAATATCTTTTCTGACTAATACAGTAACCACTAGCCACATGTGGCTATTGAGGGCCTGGAATGTGACTAGTGTAAGGAACTGAATTATTTTTATTTTATTTTATTTTTAAGATTTTATTTATTCATTCATGAGAGACAGAGAGAGAGAGAGAGAGAGGCACAGATACAGGCAGAGGGAGAAGCCGGCTCCACACAGGGAGCCTGACATGGGACTTGATCCCAGGACTCCAAGATCACGCCCTGGGCCAAAGGCAGGAGCTAAACCACTCACCCACCCAGGGATCCCTTTATTTTGATTTTAATAGCCACATGTGGCTGGTGGCTGCAGGGCTTGACAAAGCAGTTGTCAGAAACCCAGGATCAGCTGTTTTCCAAAGGCAGAAACAATATTGATGTTACTCGAATTTGGAAGAAAGGAGTTCTCTAAGGGAGAAGACAAGTAATACCTACATGTTACTTTACATAGAGTTGCTGAAAATCCCTCAGGCTAGTAATTAAAGGATTGATTATCTGAAAAAAAAATTTTTTTTTGATTCTCTGATTTTTGATAGTGGTGATTGACATCTTCTTTCTCGTTACTGCCAATAAGGAAGAAAATGGCCTACCCTTGTGTCTGTTCCAACAGGGCAGTATAAGGACAGGCAGGTTGAAGTTTCTTAAACATGGCACAGAGGAGAGTTAGGTTCAAGACCCAAAGACTAGTTCTGTACTGCTTTCTTTCTTTTTTAAAGATTTTTATTTATTACTTACTTACTTACTTACTTACTTGAGAGAGAAAGAAAGAAAGCACAAGGGGGGAGGGGCAGAGGGAGAGGGAGCAGATTCCTTGCTGAGCAGGGGACCCGAACTGACACAGGGGCTCAATCCCAGCATCCTGGGATCATGACCTGAGCTGAAGGTAGACACTCAACCAAGTGAGCCACCCAGGTGCCCTCTGTCCTGCTTTCAAAGTCTTTTTTCCACGCCTCCTCAGTGGGAAAGATGGAGAGGGAGAAATAACGTATTATGTGTTATAAAATGTAATGCTAAAAAAAAGTGAGAGAGGGAGAAGAAACAATGGAAGGAAAAGGCAATGTGATCTCATCTTCTCAAAACCAGGAAGGAGTCATTGTGGCCAGTTTACACTGCTGAGCCTCGAGGCCTGCTCTTGGTCTTCCCTGAGGCAAACATGAGAAAACATCCTACCACCACCACCAGCACCACCAGAGTGTTGGCTAGGCTTGTAGATGGCTTTGCATGTCTTCAGATCCTTTCAGTGTGATTTAGCAGAAATTGGTAAACATTGCTCAAATAATGGAATAATGAAATCGGAATTATTACACTTTAGTATGTGTAGCCAGGACTCATGATTTTTTCCTTTACTTGTAGTAAGCGAGCAAAAGAAAACTCGCATGGTGGTTTATTAGAGAAACAGTGTCATTAAGCCAGATACCAAAGATACTTATTGCCTAAGTAAGTCACATCTATGCCCAGAAAGCTGGTAACAGTTTCGAGAGGTGTGTGCTGGAGAGAAGGCAATAGATTTATACTTGAAAGACATGAGTTTCCTACCCACTGTGGCCTCTGACGTTTCAGCTTCTTCATCTGATAAAGGACAGGGATGCTGCCCATCTCACTGGGGGGTTGTGAGAAACTATTAAGTTAATGTATATGAAAGTCCGTCTGGAGAGAGTGAAGGACTAAATGAGTGCTACGGTGGCAAATATTTGAAATGCATCGAGACACAGTATGAGTTTCCAAACATCTTACTGTTAGGTGGCTTTGCCCCTCAGCACAAAATGTTGATCATCTCAGTAATAAATCTGAAGAATGCTGTAACCTTGAACACGAACAATTACTATTTCCACATTCGTTACACATTTTCCTTCTAGAAAAATAAGAGAGCTTCTATAAGGCAACGAATTGGCCAACGCAGTTCCCATGCCAATGTGTTCTACAGCGTTCTTATTATTGACAAAGTGCAGAACAAAGACAAAGGACTTTACACTTGTCACGTGAAGAGTGGTCCATCATTCAAATCTGTCAACACCTCAGTCCATATATATGGTAAGTCACCTGTGCTCTGCTTTCTATCATCATGGATTTGGGGCAGATTCTATTAAAAAAGTACATTTTCCTCTGGCCAAGAGATACTCTAACATGAATGATACAACTTGGTTCCCCTCTTCCCTTTGCCAAAAAGCAAAGTAAAGTAAGTGTTCTTTAAATGTAATACTTTTGAATTAGACAGAGAATCTTTTCCTTGCCAGTTTATTGTGGTTAATAATTCAGTTAGATCATGTTATAATCTCTATTAAGTTCTTTTTTTAGTATTCCATATAAACAAGACTGGAAAATATAACAGACTTACCTTCATTTCTCAGGTATTAGTATGATTTAGAGAGAAAAATGTGGTGGGATAAATTATTTAGAATTGATGTGATTTTTATCCCTGGTCTTACTCTCATGAAATCCTAATATTGTTGCTTAATTCCAATAGGGAAATTCTGTAAAGAAAATACTTGAGCCTCTTTAGAATCCTTAAAAACCTTATTTATCTGCACTGTTGAAAAGAAAAATGGTGTGGAGCATAATCTCTGGAACAGTCTTGGCAGGTGGCCTTAGAAATTATTTTGACTTTCTTCAGTAGTTTTTTTTTTTTTTTTCTTTCTTAAATTGAATCATTTGTTTTATGGTGCCTGAAGGAACTTTCTCCCATCATACTCATGTTGGGCAGGTAGATTTTCTAAGTATCTCTACTTTTCTGTTATTGTGATACAGATATTTGAGGTGCCCCACTCTCTGTTGCCCTGCCTCTGTTTTATGTTTTACTCACAACCTTTTGATTTGAGAGTACCTCACCAGTTAGGTGCTTCTAAATTATTTTATTCAAGGATCACTATTTGGGCTCATTGATGGGCTTGATCAGAATTTGGCTCTGTTTATTCATTGCTTGCACCCTCCTTTTATGAGGCAGGGAGCCAGGTTAGTTTTGTTCTCTTTAGATAAACACAGCCTTTTCTAATCTCTTTATCACTTCTCCTTTCAAAGATAAGGCATTCATCACTGTGAAGCATCGAAAAGAGCATGTGCTTGAAACCATAGCTGGCAAGCGGTCCTACAGGCTGTCCGTGAAAGTGAAGGCATTCCCCTCACCAGAAGTTCTGTGGTAGGATCATAATTATTTTCCTATCAGTTTAAGATATGTGCTTTGTAAGTAGGAAGATGCAGGAGCCCTGTGATTTGAATTCCTGAAAAAATACCAGGATATGTTCCCCAGACAGTTGTGGAGAGCCAAGCACTGCGTTGGTTTCTGGCCTGGGAGCGAAGCAGGTAGGATGTGCCTGAGGGAAAGGGAAACTGTCACAGGATGGAGCAAGAGATATGAGGTGTTTCTGAGTGCTTCAGTTCAGCCATTCACAAGCCGTGACTAAATTTCTGCATCTCCAAACCTCCCCATGATGTCAACATCCTTTGAATGGAGTATGTTGGGCAATGAGTAGGAAGCATCTTGAATATGTAACATGCTCTATTAACCCTAAAGAAGTGGGCCCTTGTAATGAGGATAATAATTCTTTTATTATCTGAAAATAATTCTTTTATATACAGCTGGGATGAAAGTTCCAGTCTTGTTTTAAAATTAAACAAACATTAATAGAGACAAGACTTATTCAGCTGCAGGGGTGGAGGAAAGGACCAACTTGAACTAATTAAGTTTTTTTTGGCTCTAAGGGTGCATATTCAGAAATTCCTGAAGCAGGTTCTTTTTGTGTTAGTACAACACCTGATGTGAAACAATGTAATCTGTTTCTAATCTACAGTCATTTTGTTAAATCATTTTTAAATGCCAATATCTTTGGCTCAAACCATTACATTTTAAACAAAGAATAAAGTACAAAACTGATTAGGAAAACAACCCATACAATATAGAAGTGGTGCCATTATAGAATCACCTCCACCAGGCCTTATTTTGCTTTCAATATCCTATGATTAAAGTATTTGTTTTCTGTTTCCTCAGGTAGTTAGTAGGGGGTTAAAGAGAAAACTAAACTTTGTGCTATGCCCCTTCATGCTGTCACAGAAAAGTTTTTTTGTTTTGTTTTATAATGTACAAGAAATCCAATAATAAATTTCCTGCCAGTGTATGTAATTCCTTAATAGGAATTTAATCACTCCAGGAGATACATTCCCTGTTTCAAAAGTGTCTGAGGGTGTCCCCATGTATTAAACAGCACTAATTTCTTTTGTAACCAAGTAGCCAGGGCCTAAAACGCATACACCATAAATGGATCCATCTTTGAAAACACTGACTTGTTAATGAGAAATAAAGTAAACTAAGATGACATTTACAGTCATAGAATAGAGCATAGGCATTTCAACTGCTTTGGAACCGAGACCCATTAGTGATGATGATTTGCTTACAAGACCACGTAACATTTGCATGGATAGAAGCTAATACCAATATTTAATTTCCAATATTAAACCTTTATACAGAACACAATAAACTCCTAACAGAGTAAAAAATGCCCAGCTAAAGAACTGTGCAATTCAATGAAATCATAGAATTTTAATTAAATTTTGGAGAAACTCTAGAAAATTTGGAGAAACTGAGGCTCAAACGGGCAAGTCAGGGGCACAACACAGAGTGTCAGAGCCAAGTCAAGCATTCAGGCCTCCCAACTCTCAGCTTGTATGCAATTGCATGATATCTAGGCATTGATTCTATATTTAAAGTAAAAAAGAATTTTTTTTAAGTTCGGTACCTTTTGTTTGTGAGTTTTGTACCTTCGCTCTTCTTCCTCAGGGGAACAAATCTTGATAATCTTGATTTTACTATAGCTTATGAAAGGGACAACTGGTGTGACCATTTATACAACTAATAAGAACTCCACATGAGACCACAATAGGAAAGTCTATTTTTATTTTTATCTGGAGAAGTGATCTAGTTGATCTGACTTACAATGGCCCTTGGATTGCTGATGAAGCCCTCATGGAAAACTGAAAACATCTCGATGGGATCAGCCAGTGCTGCTGGGTGAATACTTAAGTCACATGGTGACCAGCATCCTCGTGGCTACCTTAAAACCAGCGCTTTTCTTTCTCCCTTCAAAGTACTTCTTCCTCCTTACCAATAAGTGTGAAGGGTTTCTCCCTTTAAAAACGATACCTGACAGGCGCCTGGGTGGCTGAGTCCAATGAAACGCCTGCCTTCAGGTCAGGCCCTGATCCCAGGTTTCTGGAATCAAGCCCTGAATCAAGCTCCCAGCTCCATGGGGAGCCTGTTTCTCTCTCTCTTTCTCTCTTGCTTTCTCTCTCTCTCATAAATAAATAAAATCTTTAAAATGAATAAATAAACAAACCATACCTGCCTTTACCAAAAAGTAAGCATCTATCTTTGTAAAATGAATGTGGAGGACCAAAAGGCTTGGAGCGTATCAGCTTGAGCTCACAAAAGTAAATGACAGTGTTTTAAAATGCTATCTGAGAGGCAGTATGGAGTGACTTCCCAATCACACTCTTAACCACAGGCTAAAAGATGGGTTCCCCGTGACTGAGAAATCTGCTCGCTATTTGGTTCATGGCTACTCGTTAATCATCAAAGATGTGGCTGCAGAAGATGCAGGGGACTACATGATCTTGCTGGCCATAAAGCAGTCGAGTGTGTTTAAAAACCTCACCACCACTTTAATTGTAAATGGTAAGCTTGCTGTTCCTCTACTTTCTTCCAGTTCTGGGCAAGGAAAGAGTTCTGGGAATATAGGTAAATCGAAAGTCAATAGCACAACATCAGAGAAAATAAACTTTTAGTGATTATTTTAAAAACCATGTATGCCCCCATCATGCTGATTTCATGTCTGCTTATTAACTTCCATAAGTATGATTTTTTATCATCGTAATCATAATGTACATACTATGGAATCAATTTTTTACTGTTATCAAAACACTTCTACTTAAAAAAAAAAAAAAAAAAAAAAAAAGGCTGTTAATGGCAACAATCATGTGTTTGTTTCCCTGACATCAAAACCAGGGAGAAGTGGTCTTTCATGCTGTATGTAGCCCAGGAGAAAGTCACCGCACAGCTCTTGACTTCTGTCCTATTCATCTCTCTTCCAGTGAAACCCCAGATTTATGAAAAGGCCGTGTCATCCTTTCCAGACCCTACTCTCTATCCCCTGGGCAGCAGACAAATCCTGACCTGTACCATTTACGGTATCCCTCAACCTACAGTCAGATGGTTCTGGCGTCCCTGTAACCATAATCATTCCAAAGCAAGGTAAGGACAGTTTGTTTCCAGATTAACTTTCAAATACTTGCCATACTTGGACTCAAGATTCTTTAATGGACACACATGGAAGTTTGCAAATGGAATATTCAGTTATATTTGGGGCAAAGGCTTTCGTTCTCACAGGAAAAAGTAGGTAATACCTACTCTTCTTTCCTCATTTCTAGTTTTTCTCTCTAGTTGATAGTGTTCAGAGCACAGGGGCAGGATCAATGTCACTTTGTGAGCCTTTTTTGAAACTCAGGTTGAAACTCCAGTTCTCTTGTTCTCAACTGAAAACCTCCAGACTTTGGCTAATTCAGCTACAGTGGCCTTCCCATTTCCCATTTTGTGAACATTGGAAATGATAGGAGATCTTCCCTGCACTGATGATCACTACCCATTGTAGATTTTGCTCATGCTCTTCCATTCATCCGAAACACACTTCCACCCATTTGCTGCCTCCTTATCCTCTGAGGCTTACCTCTTATGTTAGCTTCTCTGTGAACTCTCCTGACTGCCTCATTCAGACTCCTTTCTCCCTCTTCTATATGAGCCTGTATGAGCCGGGCCTCCTTAACACTTCTCTGGGTTTGCATCCTTTGCTGGGTTTGCATACATTTGCATACATTTGCTTTATCTTAGAGCCCTGAGCTGACTGAGAGCACCTCTGTATCTCTAGGCACACACAGTGGTAGAAGCTTACTGTGTGTTTGCCGAATGGCTGCGTCCCTACCTTCTGGTCATTGTGCAGTGCTTCCTTGCATCCTGTTGATGACTGAGTCCTGTTTCTCTTTTCTCATTTTTGTTTAGTCTAGAGGCATGATGCTAAGGACAGTTCATGGGAGCTAATTTGAAGGACGAGAATAGAATTGATAAGTGCAACAATAAGATATTATTGGGACTGCCCAAGAGCAATCACTTTGCCATAAATTTGCTTTATTGCTTTTTAACTCCACTTGCAGAGTGTTTGGGAAAATTGCTATTTTAAAAAAAAAAAGAAACTAAATGTTTAGCTTGATAAAAAGGTGAGACATGAATCTAGCATAAAGAGTGGCTATTTGGTTTTCTGGATTCTCCCTGCCATTTCAACTCTTCATCTTATGTTGTAATCTTTTGCATAAGGCCTTTCATTCTGAGAGTGAAAGCTACTAGTGAGTGCTAGGGTTCCTGAGAAGTAGCTGTTTCCACACATGTCCTGATTTCTCATGTGAATGCCATTTGCTAAGAATAGTAATATGGAGAAATTACAAATCTTGAATATCTTCTTTACCACTATGAGTACTTAACCCCCCCAAAAATGAGGTCTACTGAGATTTTGTATGGTTTTGCTAATTTAGGGGCAGGCATCCATATTTATGGATATTTATTTCTCCATCCCCTTAAGGCCTGGATATTTGTGCCAACCTAACATGCAAATAAGTGAAAAATAACTAAATAATTTAAGCTATTTAGAGAAAAATACAAAGTTTTGAATTTTCGGGGAATAACATAATGGCCTTTTATAGATGCTTTTAATGTTTGTTTTGACAATAACAAACCTAAAATTTCAATTCCAGGGGTGCTTAGGTGGCTCAGTCAGTTAAGTGTCTGACTCTTTGAGTTCAGCTCAGGTCTTGATCTCAGGGTCATGAGTTTGAGCCCCACAGTGGGCTCTCTGCTGGGCATGGAGCCTACTTAAAAAATTAAAAATATAATTTCAGATCTATTTAGGACAGATCTAGGAACTCTGTTAGAAAATAATAATTGTCAGTGAGGTAATATAATGTTATAAAGTTAGGTTTGGGGACACCTGGGTGGCTCAGCGGTTAAGTGTCTGCCTTTGGCTCAGGGTGTGACCCTGGAATCCCGGGATCAAGTCCCACATGGGGCTCCCTGTATGGAGCCTGCTTTTCCCTCTGCCTATGTTTCTGCTTCTCTCTGTGTGTGTTTCTTGTGAATAAATAAAATCTTTTTTAAAAATAAAGTTGGGTTTGAATAATAGTAATAAAATATGGTTTGGGGAATGAAGTCATTTGAAGTAAAACTTTGGAGGCATTAGCTCTCTTCTTCTGATTTCTTTGTGGTACATGGGATCCTTCTTTTGTGTCATGGAGTAAGCTTACCAGGGTCTGGAAGGATGTGTAATTCCTCTTTGACTTCTCTCAAGACTCAAAGTAGTGCCTCTAATCTTCAGTAAATGTTTGTTGACCATTTGACCTATGCTCTGATCAAGGCATTTTTTAAAAAACCAATCACAAGACAGATCAGAAATGCAAGCTTTAACTTTTTCAGTGATATTTCATTTAAAAAATGTTATGTCATTACTTGAAATTATCTGCTATAAAATATGCATATCCCTAAGAAGTTATTTTTTTTCTAAGTCAATAGACAGAGAGTTATTTTTTTCTAAGTCTACAGACTGAGCAACTTACCTGTGTCAGGCCTGAATTCAATGCTTGATGGTTAAATCAGTACATTTAACTTAGAGATATATAGGACCTTTGTGCAGTAGGACACAAATAGAACAGATAGAAGCTAAACTTAGCAGATAAATGGAGCCTTCCTTAATTATTAGAAGTTTTCAAATGTGTCTTTGTATAAATGTATTTTATATATTAACACTTAGATACCATTGTAGATAAGAATTTTAGTGACATTTGAATAAAAGACATTCTATCGCATGAATTTTTAGAATTTTATTTTGAGTTACATAGTAACATATTTGCATGGTGGTATCTATTCATGCCTGTCAAAAGAGATTAGGCAATTTTAATACATACACATTACTCTTGAATATATAGAATAATTCTTGGTATTTAAATTTTAGGCTCTTGTTAAAGAACATATCTATATATGGACACAACCGAAGCATTAGGGTTAGTTTTGAGGTTTGAATGTGTTTCAGTAGCTCAAACTTTTTTTTTTAAAGAAAATATATTTTATTTATTTATTTGAAATAGAGCAAGTGAGAGAGAGTATGTGCCAGGCAGGGGTGGGGTAGTAGGAGAGAGAGAAAGAAAAGCAGGTTCCTCACTGAGCAGGGAGGCCAACACAGGGCTTGATCCCAGGACCCCAGGATCATGACTTGAGCCAAAAGCAGACGCTTAACTGACTGAGCTGCCCAGGTACCCCTAAGTAGCTCAAACTTATTATTTGGTTTAATATGGCCAACTAATAAGTTTATGTATTTACTAGTACCCAGTAAATACATAAATATATTTTAAACTTGTCAGAACTACTACTCAACTAGTCCATCTTTGTGGAAATTAAACCATAAATAACATTAGAAGAAATTTCCTCCTTAAAAAAAAAAAAAAAAAGTGATACACTGCTAAGTCTTAGCTATGCTTTTGATTCACCCAGAGTTTGTTCTTATAAAACATTGCTAATAAAAGAGAGGGAAAAGGTACTTTCCAATTCACATTCCTAATGAGCGGGGAAGAAATATAACAAAAATTTTTCCCCTTTTACTTTCCTGCACATTTGGGTGGTAAAGTAGTAGGAGAGCTAGATTTTAATAGCATTAAAATAACTTATCAATGCCCAATGAAGTGGAATTTTGAATTTTTCCTCATCCTTAGCAATTAGCAGAGACTTCTAAATAAATATTCCTAAACTTGTTCCAGATTAGTATGGGCATAACCTAGGGCATGTGCATAAAGGTA
Organism: Canis aureus; assembly: GCF_053574225.1. Taxonomy (NCBI): domain Eukaryota; kingdom Metazoa; phylum Chordata; class Mammalia; order Carnivora; family Canidae; genus Canis; species Canis aureus. The sequence continues at coordinate 12,266,170 of NC_135634.1, forward strand.
GGTAAGCTTATAGTCCCTTTCACATGTGCATAGTTTACAGCTTCTGTTCATATAACATACGGATGATAATTCTACACACTTCACAGAGACAATATGAGGATAGAATGAAGTAATGGACAGAATGCTGAAGAAAGGCAAGGTTGTGATAACTGCTAGCAGTAGGATAAGATTCTCTAATTAATAAGGCTCTAAAACTTTTAAGGAACTGGAAAAGAATTTTCTGCCTACTAAAGAGCTAGTTTCACAACAGTGACAATTTTTAACCTAAAGTTTCTGAGAAGTGAACACAAATGGTGGAAAGTCAAGTGTGATTTTGCTGGGCTTGAGAAATAGAAATGTAGTAGGCCTGGGGGTAGAGTTGACAAAAAAATTAACGTGATTTTTCAGAAGAAAAACAAAGGAAATACAGATGAGTTAAGCAAAAAGAAAAGCAAGACTACGAAAAACTGCAGTAGGGGACCCAAACAACCGTCCCGGTGTGTGCGGCCTGCCTCACTCACTCGTTTCCTGTCATGGGAGGAAGTGGTTCTGACCTGTGGGTTGGCAAAGGCCAGGGTGGGGCAGCATGGGACATGGGAGAGCTGATTCCTACTTGGTGAACCCACAGTAGATTCTAGAAGTTCACCTCCCCCCCTCCGGATGTTGAAGAACTGAGTGGGACTACCGAGTGCGACTCACCACCCATGTAGTGAGCTGAGTTTGCTCACATAGTGCTTTGCCACAGTGCTGGTTCCATCTCCCGGGCATAGCATGGAGATTGGTCTCTACAGGAATGAATAACAGTCTTGAACTGGAGGGAAGGGACCCCTCTTTGGGAAATGGAGTAGATGGATTTGTGGGGCCCGGCTGGAAACTGATCAGACAGCCTTGGCATGATGCTGGTACTCAGATCACCCATTGCACTTTCTTGGGAAGAGTCTGAGATGGTGGGAGCAACTGACTGGAGAATTCGGACCTGGCTGGGCCATTTACTCCCACAAAGAGGAGGGTGGTGAGTGGGCCGCTGCTGAGTCCTTCCTGACACTCGCCCTTAACCCATGAACGCAGCCCAGCAACCCAGCCCAGCAACCCAGCCCAGCAACCCAGCCCAGCAACCCAGCCCAGCAACCCAGCCCAGCTCCCCAGCCCAGCTCCCCAGCCCAGCAACCCAGCCCAGCTCCCCGACCCTGTCAGTGCCCAGCCCCTGTCAGTGCCCAGCTTCTACCCCTCTGAGGTTGCTTTGTCTTCTTTTTAAAACGAAGGCTTGCCTTTCAAATGTTGAATGTGTTTGTGTCTTTTCTCTGGGGAGGGGAGGGTGAAGGTCTGCAGCCCCTGCGATTAACTGCTGCTTTGTTTTTAGAGCACACGCTCTTTCCGTCACAGGCTGCTTTCATTCTCTATCCCCATCTAACTATCGAGGTCACATATAACACTGATAGATGATAACAGAGTGGCAGCACAAACTATGCTGTTTTTAGTGGAAAAAAACCGTTAAGTGAATTCAGTTCTTTGGGAAAAATCTCATTTGCTTTTGCCAGCTATTGGTGGTGACCAGTAAAAATACATAGAGAGAAACTCTTGCTCCTTCTGCTACATTCACATTGCTCGCATGTTACAAATGCGTTGTGCACATCGTTGGTGTTCAACCCAAATACACTGTCACCCATCTACTTATCGCACCAACCGTGCGTAAATCAAAGATCCACACTGTTGGCCATTATGTTTTATTATGTAAGATCAAACATATCTGTTAATTACTTATTCTCTCTGGACGTGTACCTGCAGAATGTCTATTTCCCAGTCTCAGGGATAGAGACCCGGGAAGCAAGGAAGTGGGTTCTATTCTTGGCACAGGCCCTGACTTCTTTGTGACCTTGGCCAGTTATTTAATCTGTGTTTCAATTTCCCCTTCTGTAAATGGTAACTGCCCTGCTTCCCTTTTCCTATAATACATAGCTATTCATGAGTGAAATGAGAAAATCACTTAAAACGACATTTTCTTCATTCAAAAAAGCTTGAAATAATTTCCTAGTTGTGGCACATTGATATTTCCCCCCTTCTGCTTCTTACAAATTATTAAGCAATTTGACCCGAGGATTAACTCTGGGGATCAGTGCCCAATTCATTGAAAAAAATGAACCTGTGAAAGTTGAATGGTTGTAAGAGAAGAGCTTCCATCTAAGTATGTATTCTGTGGTACAAAGCTGCCTCAGTAATTATAATGCTAGTAATTACCCATTAAAAAAACAACCCACAGCTCCCCCACTGCGGGTGTCAATCCACATTTTTTTCATTGCCAACCTGGACTACCTGTGCCAGTCATGGCCCAGCCCAGCCAAGCCAAGGCATTATGATTCTTTGCCCACTTAGCCCAAAAACCTCGCTTGCTTTATTTGATCTTTTGCCAACGAGTCCCTCTGGAATGCAAACAAATGTAATTGGATTCTCAACTCATGGCAGGTGAGGAGGGTAGAGTATTCTGTATTACTTTCTTAGCCAGAATGGTGGATTTTCTAAGAAAAACGTGATAGGTGTACGTGGAATTTTAAGGAACTGCTTCCAGAACTCTAAAGCCAGTCAAGTCTGGAGTCTCAGATAGTTACACGCTTTAGAAGTTTAATAGGATGTGATAATCCCTGCCGCACAATTTGATGTCCCATTTTGGAACCCGCCTCACCTGCCCAGCGGTAGAGGACTGGGGTTTGGGTCTGGGAAAGCAGACCACTCCAGGACCAAGTGTGCTTTGCTGGGCTTCCCAGGGGGCGGCAGGGCGGGGGGGCGGGGGGTTGATGGGAGGTGGCCTACAAAATAAAGGAAAGCAGAGGCATCTAGGAACTCAGAGAAGGACTCGCTTAATTGCATCTCTCTATTGTTTACATCAGCAAATTGGCAAAGAAAGGAAGGCTTGGATCATTAGGGATGTGTGAGGGATAGATCATCTGAGATCATCTGAGAGACATACCCCGCTGATGCACAAACCTAACAGGACCCAAACAAAACAATTGTTAATGGTAGTTAATTAGAAATGTACTCAAGGATTTAATTGACTGCCAGCATGAAGGTCTGTTATTTTGGGGCTGAAACAATGTTATGTCCCATATTCTACTATCTACAAAATGAAAGTTTTAAACAATTTAAACACTGAAAAAGTCAACATTTCCTAGGGGCTATCTGTAGGTCAGATGTCAAAGGAAAGCATGATTTAAGAAGACCTTTCCTTTTGGAAATATCACATACTGCATGTTTTTTAACATTTATCACATCCCTCTTAAGCATATATATAATTTGTGTCCATGTGTCTCTTGCCAGATTTTCCATGCAAGGTACGTATGGGTTTATGGACTCAAACCAGGCACACCATCGAGAGTTTTAACGTGCCATACACAAAACCCTGAATCAAAATGGGGATTTTAAAGAAGGAAGACTCATTCACTGGAGACCACTTTAGCAGAACTTTGAGCTTGAACAAACAAGCTCAAATTAATCTGGCTGTCTTCTACAGGAGGCTTTCATCACAAGCAAACGTGAATGTTCACTTACTAATGAGAAACTTCTTGCTTTCTGTTATATAATTGCTGGATGAGGAAGTGCATGCTGCCCAATGTGAATGTTTGGACGAGCGCCCTTATTAATATTTCATACAAAGTCCTGAGAACAGAGCACGAGTTCATTTGCCAAATGCCTCTCTGCCACTTTTCTCTGCTTTGTGAGATTTGCCTCTTTTTCCCACTCCTCATGGTAATACGAGTCTGATGAATAATTGTTTCTAATGAATTAACTGTCTCCTGTAATTGCTGTCAAATATTTCATTATGTGTTTAAATTAAACCAAAAGGCTGAGTCATAGGAAGTCTACGCAGAGCAGTTTTTAGAGGGATCTTTTGAGCAAATTCAGCATTGCTTCCCAGGATTAGGAATATCAGAAGGTAATGACATATGGTTTGGGAAGTTTCCTTAAAAAAGATGGGTGAGCCTCTCAAATTTTCTTTGATTTTTAAAACTCACAGATTTTTAAAAATTGAATGAGTATTTTCAAGACTGAATCTAGAAACTAATGTCCAGACACAAGAGCCTTAGGTAATAGATAAATAGGACAGATCACTTATAAGACATGCACCTGTTCTTGGAAGTCTACATTTTAGTTAGATCTCCATTGACTTAATAGACTGTTTTATTCCTTTTTTAAGGAAACCCCCACCCCAGTCCCCTGTAGTGGTGTAGCACAAGGAATAAAATCGGGAGACTATTTCTTGAAATATAAACTCTGATCACTGATTTTAATGTAGCCTCCCTGCCCTTTTAGGTGAAAAAATACAGCCTGGTGCATTGAGAAGATAGAAAGGATATAATGGATTTAGACTATGGCCAGATGGTGTCTTAAAATGCGCTTCAAGTCAGTAGAACTTGTTTCTTCCTACTTTCTCTAGAAGCCTCGGGATGTCTTGTCACCTCAAATGCCACTATCTACTTAATGATAACAGACGTAATCAATGAGCCCTTCCTAGTGCCAAAGCTGTGTTCTCCCCTTTCCATACAGTGTCCCTGATCTGTACAATTCTACAGAATGGACATAATTTCCTCACCAGGAAACTGAAGCTCAGAAAGTTATTTCTCAGGTGTTTTCAGATCATGGAATAGGAGAGGCTAAGTAGGTTGGCATTTCAGAAGGTTACTTTTCATTGGTGTCCCATGGGATTCCTCCAAGTACACCCCATGGGTTCCCAGAGAAAGTCACAGAAATCCTCAAGGGGGACTTGCCTAACCCACTGGGTTTACTCTTGAGCCAGTGATCCCACAAAGTCCACCTGTAAGTTAGAGTTGCACTGTGAGGATGGGAAGGAAGAGGAGAAAGAGCAGCTGGGAGAATTTGACTCAGATTTCACGATTACTTTGGGAACTGGTGATGACCTGTACTGGTCTGGGCGCCAGACCTACAGGTGCGAATAGACCTTTTGACGGAGTATAAACCTAGTGGGACAAGCAGGTCTAAATAAGACCAACCTGAGGAGGAAAGGAAGTCAGTCAATTTGGCACTTCTGCTGTGATGGCACTGGCCCTCTGTATGACTTTTTCCCCATGCGGGTGGCTTTGCTCTCTTGCAAGGGAGTCTCATTCCCTCCTTTGTTGTTCAGGATTAATTTTTTGGATCAAGATTCAGCAAGCACTCAGACCTCAGAGAGGGGGCTCACAAAGCTGTGGATTTTTGCAGGAGGCAAAGAATGGGCTGAGGGGGAGGGGAGGATGAAAGAAAAGGAGAAAGCTTGAGTTTATAGTTGATGAGTAAATGCAGTAAAGACATGGACGTCTCCACAGGCCTTGACCTACTCACTTGGAATGCTTCATTCACTTAGAATTAGGGAATCTTCAAGATTAAGAAGAGCTTGTTTTATAGAGGAGAAACTGGCACAAAGATAATTATCCCTCACCTCACAGCTAGTTCATGGCAAGCCTGAGACTGGGCCCAAGTCTCTGATTTCCTGTCTATTATTCCTGTTCGTTCTTATTTCCACCATAACATTGCATTGAGTCTCCATGGGAGGGGCCTGTAACCTCGATGAATAAATGAACTGTCATGGTTTCAGTGGCTGGTAGGTAATAAGGACTACAGTTTCAAGGAAACTCTGAGGGAAATAAGACCTGAGTCCTAAAGATGATGGGTAGGTACTAGAACAGCAAACAGAAAGGAACATAGATATGACAGAGGGACATGGGGATACGAATGGGATGAAGAGTTGAAAAGGACATGCACCAAGCATAACTTGGCCGGCTCATCAGGTTTGGGCTGAGAAAATTGAAAACCAAAACTTGGAAAGCTGGATATGGACCTGATGTAGAATTTCTCATATGAGGGCTAAATAGTTGAGCCAGCCATTCATTCTACCTCAGCCCTCCTTCCTGGCTAATGCTTGGCTCTTCTGCTATCAATTGCACATGGGCCACCTCATCACTTACATGCGTGGACTGATAGACTTTCACAGGTTCATTGTTGGCGGTCTTACTTCTGTCACCCGTCTTTAGCATGTGTCATGTGCATTGTGTCCCTGAAACTCTGTCCTGCACATCTGAAGATCAAAGCCTTAGAATCCAAGAACTTGGATTTTCACTTGAGCTTTTTAAAAAATGATCGGGGGAGGGGGGGTGGCTCCTGGGTAGCTCAGTCAGTTAAGCGTCTGCCTTCAACTCAGGTCACGATCTCAGGGTCCTGGGATCGAACCCCTGTGGGGTTCCCCACTGAGTGCGGAGTCTGCTTCTCCCTCTCTATCTCCCTCTGCCCTACCCCCCCCCACTCATGTTCTCTCTCTCTCTCTCTCTCAAATAAATAATATCTTTAAAAGTAAATAGGTAGATTTAAAAAAATGATCTGGGGGCATGTTATCCCATTTCCTGAGGCTTTTAACGTTCCAGATGCCTTGTCTTCATCATTGAAAACTATGTAAGATGATCACTGATTGCTGCCTTATTGAGAAATTCCCTCGTGTGAAAAAGCCTTTGGGTAAATAAGGTGAGGAAAACGAGAATGGGTGGAGACTACTTAAAGCCAAATAGAAGATTATGTCCAGAAGACTCTATGGCCTAGGCTTTCTATTTTTATTTCTTTTGTAGCTGAAAATTATTGAGTACTTTATAGTACATTAAGTGTTTAATGTATGCTTTATATGTACTGCCTCATTTAATTATTACAGAGCTTCTGTGAGGCAGATCCGGGATTATTGCCATTATAGAAAGTTTAAGTACCTTGTTAGAAAATCAGCCCTGGTTTTCTGGTGTCAGAGTCTATAAATGAGTGGCTTTCTCTCACATCATCAACCAGGCACTTCATTTTCATTATGAGGGTTGGCTCTGTAATAACTACTTAGACCTTAAGTTGATTAATTTGGGGGCACAAGCTCATGATCCAGAAACAAATATGTTTGGAGAGGCCTATGTTAATGACATCAAGAACCAATTTTAAAAGGTATTAGGATGCAGAAAAATATAGTCTAGAATTTAAGGTCATGGGCTACAGAGCCTGAATCCTGGCTCTACCGCCTATTACTGTCTACCAGCTTCTGGGTAAAATAAACTACCTTTGTATGTCTGAGTTTCCTGATCTACACAGTAGAGATAGTAGCACTGATACCTTAAGCTTGTTTGCAGGGATTAAATGAGCTAGTATATAGCTCATTTATGAAGTATTTAGTTCCGTGGCTGGTGCATTGTGAGGGCTAAGTTTGTTGGCTGGAACTTGTCCAGTATTTTTAGATTACTCTAGGGCTGCCCACTGCAAAGCAGCTTCCTTCTGAAGTGGCATTATATGCACAGGAATATCCTGTGAAAGCTGACAATATTCTGACAAAATGATCCATGCTGTTAGGTTAATGTTCTCCCAGAAAATATGCTTGCATCTTTAATTTTTTAAAAAAAATTATTTATTTACTTATTTGAGAGAGACAGAGAGAGAGAGAGAAGGGGGAGGGACAGATGGAGAGGGAACGAGTCCCAAGCGGACTCTTCACTGAGTGCAGAATCCATCACAGGGCTCCATCTCTGAACCTTGAGATCATGACCTCAGCCAAAACCAACAGTCGGACACTTCACCGACTGGCCACCCAGGCTCCCCTGTGCTTGCATCTTTAGACAGGTCTTCTGACTATGGTGATTTACTCCAAAGAAATTAGAATGGAATAGAAAGGGTAGAACTTTCAGATTTTTTCTTCTTTTTTTTCTTTTTTGGAAATTAGAGGAGCTATAATATCCTAAGTCTACTCGCATTTGAAAATTCTACCTCAGCTATTCAAACATTCATTGACCCAATTCTTGACCCGGCTATGCTAGCATAGGGGCTCTTGACATCTTACTTACTTGTGCTCAGTTATATTCTGATATTTTTCTGATATTTTGATACATGAGCACATATTTGACTTGTCTCTTCAATAAATGTATATGTTCTTTAATAACTGAAGGATCTAAATCTTCTACTTTCAGAGGATATGATTTTACTTCTTAAATGGAACATGTATGAATATACATTTTTTTTATTTGAACACAGTGGTGCTAATAATTATGAGCCAATATTTTTGCCTGCTCTTGAGGAAAGATGAAGTGCTGGTTGGTCTTCTATATTCTGTTAGACCAGAAGATGCTTCTCCACACATCAGCCTCATTGCCTAAGTTGAAATTGTCCATGACTATCAGTTTGTCAGATATGGGTTACACTATGAGGGCTTCATCCAGGTCACAGTCAGACCCTCTGGCTCCACTGGTACTCCTCACTGTGAGTGGCCAGGCAGTGATGGTGGTGACAGTGCTTAGTTGAGAGGATATGTGTGAGGTCATTTGAGGGTCAGTAGTGCCCTTTTTTTCAGCACATTTGAGGTATGTGATGGATGGTAGGTTGACACCTAACATGGGGTTGAATCCACATCTAGTCAGGGCATTGTCAGGATTCACTCTTCTCAGTGTGAGGTGGAGATGGGTGTGCTCCTCTACTGTTTACAGGTGGCTGGGCTAGGCCATAAGGTTATAATGATGAATAAACATAGTCCCGGCTCTTAAGTAGCTCTCTATCTAGTGAGATAATAAAATGACAGCTTATATTATCAATCTATCTACTGTGTGTTGGGCACTGTGCCAAGCACATTACCTAAATTAACTCGTTGAGTATCACCCTGATGTTTGCCATCATGGACAGCAAAAAGTTCTTCTGTAAATTATTTCCCTTCTGTTTATCTTTTAACTCCTATAATAAAACTAGTAAGACATGGTAACATGGCGTTACTTCTTTTGAATTTGCAATGTTAAGGACACATTCATTTCCCAAAGAATTTGAGTTGTTTTACAAAGAGTACAACAAATAATTTAGCAAACCTGAATGAAAGGAGAAAATGCGGTGAGGCCAGTACTAAGATACGGCCCATGTGCTTTTACTGTCTAGTTGTCAAGAGAGAGAAAGAGAAATGAAATAGACACTTGGAAGATTAAGGGGCCCATCAGATAAAAAACAACCAAGAAAAAGCTTTCAGGAAACTGAAATTTGAGAAAAATGATTTCTCCTGTCATAATCCTTGGGATGTAGTGTGCACAAACTCCTCAACCACATTTCTACTTCAATGAGTGTCACAGGACTGGAAATCATCACATCCCTTAGTGTTCATCAGTGGCATAACACCAAACCAGAATTTATTAAAAGTGGTACAATGCAGGGTGCTTGGGTGGCTTAGTCGGTTAAGAGTCCAACTCTTGATTTTGGCTCTGGTCATGATCTCAGGGTCATGAGATCAAGCCCCGAGTCAGGCTCTGCACTCAGCCAGGAGTCTGCTTGAGAGTCTCTGTCTCCCTCTCCTTCTGCCCTTCCCCCACCACACGTGTGCATGCTCTCTCTCTCTCTCTCTCAAATAATTTTTTTTAAAGTGATATGATTGGTCTATTTAAGAATTATTCAAAGGATTGAAAAGATGCTAAGTTCTCTGAGCAACTTTCTGTGACTCTGATTCTCATAGCTGGGTTTTTCTGTCCAGGCTTACAAAACTAGGAAGTTGTAAAACTATGGTTTGAACTCAGGTCAGAGTAGGTCTCAATTCTACGTTCCTAATGCTAAATTGTGATTGCCTACCCCTACGGCAGAAGGATCTTTGGACATTTCAGCATTGACAGCTATATAAAAGGCAATGTGCTCTCTTCCTTTCCGTGAGAACAAAATGTAACAATAGCTTGAAATAGAGTTGACACCTTAAGATTCCTTGAATGGATTCAAGGATATTATTTGTAGCTCCTCTTGAGATTTTCCTAAGGAATTTTTATTTATCAAATCACCCTTCCTTAACTGAGCAGTCTTTTCACTTAGAAGAAAAAAAATGAATGAACAAAGTAGGTGTTCTTGTTAAGACCCACACCTGGGTGTGGCCTAGTAAGTATCCATCCTTTGTCACCCCGGTTAGGGTGGCAAGGATGCCTTGGCCTGGCTCAGGTTCTGTAAAAGAGAGAAGAGCAGAGTCATGGGTGGCTTGGAGCTGTTGGTAGAAGCAAGCAGGGAGAGAGGAGGAAGGAAAGCAGAGGCTGGGAAGACAGGCCTTGTTCTGAGTGTGAATGGACCATGAGACCCTGGAGGGCAGGAAGCAGCGCAGGCCAAGACGCTCACGGAAAAGCTCTTATCGAAACAGAGGTGGCCAGGGCGCTGGATCACCTCCACCATTGTCCAAGGAGCTGACCCAGAGCCTTCAATCCCTGAGAAGCCTTCTCCACTCCCCCCTCTCCATTCAGACAAGAAGTAGTTTTCAGTATGGGCTCCAAGGTGTCACAAGGTCTCCCTGTGTGCAAGAGAGCCACTTGTCCAGAATCCCCTCAGCGTGACCCTGTGACCACCCTGAAGGCCCAGGCCCTCTTCCTGGAGCAGAAGGAGCAGGAACCATTCTGTCTAAACACTCCTTCCAACTCCGCACCTTTTTCTGCCAGCATCCCCTCCCCTATATTGTTTTATTTGTTTTGAGAGAACGTGAGAGGAGGGGAATAGAGAGTGTGTGCAGATTGTATTAATCTGATGGCTCAGATACACTATCACTAATGTTTTGACACAAGACCCACAGTAGCAGAGCAAAGTTTACATCAGGCCCTGCTACAGGATGGCGCACCATAATGGGGAACCAGCCCCGGCCATGCCCTCTGGCTGGCTGCCAGGTGGTCTTTTTTTTTTTTCCTTTCTAGGTTTTTTTTAAAGACATTTTACAGACTCGATTTGTTCTTTATTACTGCTCTACCCCTTTGTTTCCTAACTTGAAATGATTCAATATTCTGTACAAACAGATTCTAATCAGAGTTAGCACGTGCAGTCAAATCCCATTAAACAGATAAGCAGAATCCACACCAGAAGTCCTTAGATCTCATCATCCAAAAGAGAAAAAGGGAGAAAGAGATTATTCTCTGTCTTGAAACTTTGTAGAGTTTTCTAGAGCCTCTTTTCCAATGAAGTGTGTTTTAATTATAAATTGATACATTCATTGCTAGGCATGGCTCAGGCTCAAATAGGCAGCCATTGGGGATTGGGTGCTCAGCTCACCACTGCGCACCCCCACACCCACCCCAGAGGCCCTCTTTAAAGTGTGCTGCCTGCTTCAAGTATTGAAATTCATAGTAAAATAGGCTAACTTCATCCCAGAGCATGTCCGGGATTGTGCAGACACAAATAAGTTAGAGGAAAGACTAAGATTGTGATAAAAATTGGATTCGTTATTTCGTTGCAAGATTTTTTTAAATGATAAAATTCATCAGCCAGTAGGAACCCAGGAGTTCCTATAATTTTAGCATCAAAGCATTTTGATGATCAAAACAAATCAATTTATGTCAAAAATGTAATTACAAAATAATCTTCTGCCTTTTCCTCCTCTACCAAAGGACTAGGTGCTGCTTCTCCTTTTGAAAGCTAAATGTGCACTTTCTCTTGGTGTCTGACTTTGTACCAGTTTGATTCAGAGGACCCCCAGAGTTTTCCTCTAGCCTGTGACTCTGAGCCAGATTCACCCTGTGAAGCATGGTGATAGAAGTTTGAGGAGGCTCCTAGGGAACAGAATTTGTCCTATGTGATGGATTGAGTTCTGGTGTGGTGAAAAGAGTTGAATATATCTGGGTTATGATCCCAGGTCTGTTAGGTTCTGTGGGAGTCTGAGGAAGGCATTTGGTTTTTCTGAGTCTTGGTTTCCATAGTAGTAAAATGATTTTTGAAATGGTCATTAATAATGCCTGCTTCACTTAAGGGCAACTGTGAAAATTAGTTGGACTTAAATGTGCATAGTCCCCTAGTCCAGGCCTGGTCTATTAGCAGTAGCTCAGTAATAGCCAGTTTCCCTTCAGCCAATCAAGAGTCAGGATTTAGCAGAACAGAAATGTTGAAAGAAAGATCAGCTTAATATCATTTATTTATCATGGGATGAAAAAGGTGAGCCAAAAAAAAAAAAAAGCCAAATTTTTTTACGTTGAGATTTAGGCTATGGAGTAGAACCTTCTGGAAATAGCAGAAATCATTTAAGAAATGAGAAGTTATACTGGATAACTCCAGGAGATTGTGGGTATCATAACAGGCACTAAACAGATGGTTGGCTTCTAGAAAAGCTCGGTGAAGTGTTGAACTATTCTGAGAACACCACTTCGAAGAATAAACAGATACTAACCATCAGTGGCTAACGCTCACCCGGCTGGATGCTCCCTTCTGATTCCGCCAGATGCAACCAGCCATCCTCTAAAGAAAAGAAAGTATGAGCTCTGTGTCTGAGGGAAGGTGAGGGGAAAGGAAAGCAGGAAGAATGTAGAAGGTCTGAAAATCAGAATTGTTCAAAGCCAGCACTAAGAAAAAGCACAGGTGAACACAAATGGGCCTTTGGGTACACTCTGCCCTGCTTTTCCTATAAGGCGGTCGAGAGGATTTGTGAAATTAAGTGGGAACTGAGTTCAGAGCCTGGATGGCAAAGGGAGTTCTACTATAAGCTGTAATTGTGCAGCTTGCACACTTTGGGCGCTGAATACATTTTGGTGTGTGGTAAGAGTTGTTTGCTAAATTTTGGGAAGAAGCTTTGATGCAGAAAGGACTAAAAAAAAAAGAAAAAGAAAAAGGCATTAAATCCCCAGTGCAGTAATAGAATTTGTGTAGTGAATGTTTGAGCAGCCTTTTCTTCCTATATACAAAGAAGCACTGAAGTATGAAAATCTCTTGGTATATGATGATATTATGCAGATATTATGTTGCATGTGGGGGAAGGGTTAAGTGCACAGATTTTGGAATGAGCCAGAACTGATGAAAATTCTGCCTCTGCCATTGACTAGCTGTTTAACCTTGGGTAATTTACTTAACCTCTCTAATCTTTGATTTCCCTGTCCATTAAAGGGGGGGGGGGGGTGATAGTACCTACTTTTTTTAGGTTGTGTAGTTTAATGAGATAGAATATATGAATCACTTAGCATGGTGCTAGCATGTAGAAAATAGAGTATAACATTGCATGGTGTATATTACAATTATTATAGCCCATTGGCTGGTTAGCTTGCCTGTTAGGAGCAGCAGTCAAGATTGCAGGTTGGACCTCAGTGCTAGTTTTGTCTTTGGCTGTGGCCCCAGACTGCCTTCATCTGTCTTTGGTCACATAGGAGCCAAATATTTATGAATGTGAAGGGAATAGGGCAAATCCATCACCACTACAGGAAAAATCAACCAGAGCATGCAGGTCTGTAATGCCATCTACACCTATGGAGGGTGTTTTCCCATTATGGATGGAAAGAAGCAGCCTGGTGACTTAGACCAGGTGGGAGAGTCCCACAGATGGCTCCCAGTTGGAGTTAGACAGACTGACATGTCACACGTAGGGTCTCAGCTCCATGTGTTGGATTCATAATTGGCTGTTTTGTTTTAACTTATTTATATCAATCTCTTGTCCAAAACGAATTTGTTTCAACTCCAGGGCAATTGATGAGATGACATGGAATACACCCTTACCCCAGAAATCTTTTGCGTCTCAATGGTTATAAATACCTCCATGCTATTGTATTTGTCACTCTGTATGCAAATGGAGGTAGGAGTCCGAAAGCTCATTAGGCAAGAGACAGAGGCTTGGAGCATGGAGAGGACCGCGTGGAGCTGAAGCTGATAACAGTGGCCTTGTCCAGAATAGTGCCTGGGAGCTTTCTTATCTCCCTTTGGCAGGAGGTGCTGTGGGCTTCCTGTGCGAAATCAGGAGTGAACGCTGCTTTCCTCTTGTTGTTCGGCTTCCTCCCCCCTCAAGACGGTTCCCAGCACAGTGATTATCTTTGCATCTTCAAACATGGCACAATCTACTTCCTTAAGAGCTTGATGTATTCTTAAGGCTTAGGCAAATTCCCCTCCCCCTAAATCTCTTTTCAAGTGCTGTTATATAGTCAGGTTCCTAAATGACATTCTATTTTTATGGTTCCAATTACAAAGAGGGAAAAAGAAAAAAAAAAACAGTCCCCAAATTAGAAAATGGCCACAGAATGTGTCCTTTGCACTGGGAGGACCCTGCCGTGAGTCTAGCCTACAGTTTCCATACTAGGGCTTTTGCCGTCAGCTGCCACCCCTGGGGGCCGGGGGTGGGGGTCAGAGGCTGACAGCCCTGCATGAACTTGGGCAGCAGACTGCACTTCCCTCGGGAAACGCCTAGACTTGCTGTACTCCAACATATTTCTTTGCCTTTCCTGAAGACCAAGAGTATGCAATTAAGATCTCTGCCTGAGGCATCCGTTTATCTTTTTCACTTCTTTGGGGGAAAAGGAATGGAATTAAGAGCTTCTTTTCCAGATACAAGAGAACGTCGGCTGTTTGATGGCACAATGCCAATACAGGTGTGCCCGTGTGTAATAAACCTATCTACATGTAAGGCATATGTGCGTTGTGTATACTTGTAAATGCATTGAATGTGTGTGCAGGACATGAGGTCAACCAGTGGCTCAAGGCATGAATGTTACAGTCCAAAGAACGGAGAATAGGGTCTTTGAAAAATAGCAAAATGACTTCAGATTTCAAAACTAGCACTAAAATGTTTCAAGTAAAGGAGAAAGTATATGATTTCTCTTGGGTTCATTTTCCTCTACTAATCAATAACAGTTAAAATGTTCACTTACTTTACCTGATGACTATAGAGAATATCTGTTAGGGATTCCTGGGTGGCGCAGCGGTTTGGCGCCTGCCTTTGGCCCAGGGTGCGATCCTGGAGACCTGGGATCGAATCCCGCTTCGGGCTCCTGGTGCATGGAGCCTGCTTCTCCCTCTGCCTATGTCTCTGCCTCTCTCTCTCTCTCTCTGTGTGACTATCATAAATAAAAAAAAAATTTTTTTTTAAATTTTTTTAAAAATTAAGAATATCTGTTAGAAATTGCATAAATTCCTTAAGGAATGGCCAGTCCCTATTATTCTTTCTTATTTTAAATCTTACAGTCTACCTGTAAAAGAGACATTTGGACAACATTTGGGGACATCTGGCTTATGAAACAGGTACAACTAGGCATAATAATGGCATTATTTTCATCTTTAAAAAAGTACATTCTTTTAGGGATATGCACTGAAGTATGTAGGGCTGAAATAACACGATATCTGAGAATGGCTTTAAAATACTTCACAGGAGAGAAAAATGGAAAGAAATAAGTATAGACAAAACAACTGTAGCAAAACTCCAATAACTGTTACGTCTGGGTGATGGGTATGTGGAGCTTTATTACACTAAGGCTGTACTTACCAATTATGTTTGAAAATAATGAACAACTAAAACAAATGAAAGCTCTTTCTAGAAACAGAGTATCAGTCCCCCCATGAACATTTACAAATGTTCATGGAGTGCCACAGGCATGCTTGGCCCTTGTACCTTGAGGACAGAGTGAATAAGTAGATATGGCCCCTGTACCCTAGAGATGCTGGCCTAATAGGGCCACTTAAGACATGGTCCGGGGGAGGAGATGACAGGTCTGGAGAAGAGATCACCTAGGAAGACTTGGTGGTTTGACAGTCTGGAGTCCCTTCTCAGCTCAAGGACCAGAGAAGGAAAATCACAGAACTTTTTCCTGGTCATCACAATCCCATCTATCCTACCTTCTTCCTCTACTTATTTTAAGTAAATCATGGGCCACCATTGGCTACCTAAGATCAACTACGCATTCTCTTTGGAAATTGGGCTGTGAAATTCCTCCTGGTTTGAAAATCCCCACAATTTGCCCACGACAAGTACAAATTAGAGCCCAGCAGGCTCTCTGCTCACCACAAATTCTAGGTAGGGAATGGGCAATGAATGGCCTTGACTGTTGGACAGGGAAGCCAGGGCTTTTAACAGTATAGTCATTGGAGCTTTGGGAGCAAAAAGGAGTCCACTAAAAACCAGAACATTTGGAGGTTTGGTCTGGGAGTAGTTTTATGGGTGTTGAGGTGGGAAAAGCCAGCTGTCAGTAAGGCCAATTAAGATAGTACTACCACCCCCCCCCCCCCCCCGCCAAAAAAAAAGATAGTACTACCCAGATCAGCATGAACTTAAGTGCCTTTTTTTGTTGTTTGGATTTTTTTATTTATGTAGAACCTGGGATATGTAAAATGCAATAAATGGTTAATATTTCTACCAAAATTTGAGTAGTAAGCCATATGGAAACAAGCTTGCTGATAAGAAGATTTGAGAGAACATGCTCACTTCTCTCTTTAAAAGGGTACTCTACTAGCTAGTTTCATATAATAAGAGGTGTCGTGGACTTTTAGAAACAGAAAAGATCATTTTATAATTAAACACTTGAGGTCTAAGGAGCTAAAGAGCTTTTCATGATACCCCAAAACTTGGAAATAAATAGAATTTAATAACTGCTTCATGCTGTGTGTTTTTATATACATTTAATTAGCCCTGGAAAAAAATTAGCTGTATAGTGGAATATTTGGATGAAAAACCAACCTTTTATAGATGTGAAATGCTATTATTTCCTCAAGGTTTCCATTCATTAACATAACTTCCTTTTTTCCCTGTGTTTGCATGTTTCCTCCACTAGGAACTAATTAAAATCAAGATATTA
Source organism: Canis aureus (assembly GCF_053574225.1). Taxonomy (NCBI): domain Eukaryota; kingdom Metazoa; phylum Chordata; class Mammalia; order Carnivora; family Canidae; genus Canis; species Canis aureus. The sequence continues at coordinate 12,282,660 of NC_135634.1, forward strand.
AATTTCCTAATTAATGCATTTTTACTTACTACTTAACAGAACAGAAGAAGGTATAGAGATACACTGGTGTGGGTTTCTTTCACAGCTAAACATATGTTCTGTTTTTATTTTTATTTATTTTTTAAAGATTGTATTTATTTATTCATGAGAGACACACACACAGAGAGAGAGGCACAGACACAGGCAGAAGCAGGCTCCATTTCATGCAGGGAGCCTGACGTGGGACTCGATCCTGGGTCTCCAGGACCACACCCTGGGCTGAAAGCGACGCTAAACCATGAGCCATTCAGGCTGCCCTATTTTCTGTTTTTAAATTGTGGGGATGAATATGGAGGGGAAAAATCTAAGGAAAAGAAAAAATGTATTTTGTTATCTTTGTTATCTCAGGACTTAACCAATGATTTTTATTTTACCTGTCACCATGGGCTGGACCATGCTACAAAGCAATATAGTGATGACTTACTTTTTTTTTTTTTTTTTTTAAATAGGTATGACTTTTGCTCCAGCAAGGAAGAGTCTCTAATCGTGGAGCTGGACAGCAATATAGGAAACAGGATTGAGAGCATCACTCAGCGCACGGCAATAATAGAAGGAAAGAATAAGGTATGGTGTGTAAAAATAAGCACTGGCATGTTTATTTTATTTTTTAAAATCTTACTTTTTTGAGAGAGAAAGACCATGAGCAGGGGGTGGGGCAAAGGGGAAGGGAGAGGTAGGCTCCCCACTAAAGGGCCATGGGGCTCGATCCCAGGACCTCGAGATCATTCATGACCTGGGCCAAAGTCAGATTTTGTTTTGTTTTGTTTTTAAAGATTTTATCTATTTATTCATGAGATACACAGAGAGAGATAGGCAGAGACATAGGCAGAGGAAGAAGTAGGCTCTGTGCAGGGAGCCCGATGCAGGACTCGATCCCAGGACCCCAGGATCACACCCTGAGCCAAAGGCAGACACCCAGCCACTGAGCCACCCAGGCACCCCAGGGATATTTATTTTAAAAATACACACTCAACAACCAGTTCTGGGTTTACTAGAACCAGAAGTAATGCAAATGCTCAAAGATTCAGAGAGAAGAAAGACAAAGATCTGAAATATGTCTTCATGGAGAGATACCCTGAGACTGCTTAAAGTATGTTCTCTAACGGCCCACCAGTTGCAAAGGAATGAGTACTAGGTCCTAATAGAAGAGGGGGAAACTCTCAAGTATCAATGGCTTTCAACCCTGGCTTAATATTAGAATACTCCACCAATTATTATTACATTCAAATCTCTAGAGCAGAGCCCAGAGTCCATAAAAGTTCCCTGGTAGATTTTAGCATGTACTCAGGAGTGAGAATCTCTGACATACATAAAGTGGGGTGTTGATAAGCAAAAGCTAGTACAAGGCTTAGGGATAAAATGGAATATATCCATTTCACAAAATATCTTGTTTTCCCTCTCTCTTTGCAAAAGCAAAGCCTAAGTAAGAGTATGTAAACCTATACAGTGTATCAGGATTCCCTGACCTAAGAAATACAAATCAAAAGCTCAGTGAGGGGATCCCTGGGTGGCTCAGTGGTTTAGCGCCTGCCTTTGGCCCAGGGCGTGATCCTGGAGTCCTGGGATCAAGTCCCACGTCGGGCTCCCAGCATGGAGCCTGCTTCTCCCTCTGCCTGTGTCTCTGCCTCTCTCTATGTCTGTCATGAATAAATTAAAAAAAAGAAAAAAAAGCTCGATGAGATATTGCCTGACACCTGTTAGAATAGGCATGGACAAGGACGTGGAGAAAAGGGAAACTTTGTACACTATTGGTGGGTTGTAAATTTATACAGCTATTATGAAAAATGAGGTTTTTAGAGGTTCCTTAAAAAATTAAAAATAGATCTACCCTATAATTTAGCAATTCCACTTCTGGGTATATAGCCAAAGAAGACAAAAACACTAACTCAAAGATACCTGCACCCTTATGGTCATAGCAGCACTATTTATAATAGCCAAGATATGGAAACAACTTAAGTGCCATTGAATGAATGAATGACACATGGTGTGTATACACACAATGGAATATTACTCAGCCGCAGAAAAGAATGAAATCTTGCCATTTGTGACATGGATGCACTTTGAGGACACTTTGCTAAGTGAAAGAAGTCAGGCAAAGACGGGCAAACACTGTATGATCTCACTTACATGTGGAATCTAAAACAAACAAAACCCCAAGCTTATAGGTTACAGAGCACAGATTGATGCTTGCCAGAGGCAGGGGGTTAGGGTTGTGAAAAATAAGGGAAGGTGGTCAAAAGGTACAAGTTCTAGTTATAAAATAACTAAGTCCCAGGGATGTATTGTATAACATGGTGAATATAGTTAGTAATACTGAACTGCATATTTGAAAGTTGCTAGGAGTATAGACCTTAGAAGTTCTCATCACAAGAAAAAAGATTGGTTTAATTATATATGATGACAGATGTTAAGAGGACTGACTGTGGTGATCTGTTGCAATATACACAAATATTGAATCATGATGTCTGTATGTTTGAAACTAATACAATGTTATATATCGATTATACCTCAATTAAAAAAGAGATTTCTAACCAAAAAAAAAAAAGTTCCCTGATCTAATGAGGGCCTAGCTGGTATCTTTGCTGGTACTTTTATAGTTTTAAGAAATTTTTATTGATGTATGATTGACATGCAAAAAGCTGAACAAATTTCATGTATACAGTTTAATGACTTTGGAGATAAATATACACCCATGAAACCATTACCACATTCAACGCCATAAACTTATCCATCACCTCTAGAGGTTTCCTACTGAATGTATGAATGTATGAGTGAATCAATGATAACACATAGCAAGTGTATACAACACAGCATTGTTCACTAGAAGTGCTAGGCTCTACATTGGGTCTCTAGGACTTATGCATCTAGCACAACTGAAACTTTGTAGTTTCTAGTTTGACCAATTTTGGAAGATTCAACTCTAAAAAAGGTGCCAAGAAACTGTAAAGGCTCTGAGATTGTACCCTACTTTCAGGCTAACAGGCCTGTCATAGTTTTATGTTTGGTGATTGAAGACCTACTACTCAGCAGGTCAGCTACAGGACTTTATTACAGCGGATTTTGAGGGCTTCAGGTTAGCACTGGTCCCCTTGCCCCCGCGTGCCCAGGTACAATCTGTGCACGCAGTGGATTTACAGAATAGCTGAGGAATCCTGAACATAGGGAACCTGCATTTTTTTTTATAACAGCCTTTGCTGCCCCTCTTGCACACTGTTCATTCCCTGTTCTCCTGACTTCCACTGAGCCTCAGCAATAGCTGACACCTTGTGAACCAGGCACATCCCATGGACCTCAGACTTTTCTTCTGCTGAATTCATGAAAAATGTAGTCTAAAAATATGCTATTATCAAGCATAGGGGTAATGATGCTTTAAAAAGGAAACACCTATCAACTCCTTGCCAAACTATTTATACATGCATATCTTGATTCAGAGTAGTTCGTTTGTTTGGGTACTGTCTGCCTGAGTGTGGTTACGCTTATGTTATCTGTGTATTCAGCTGTATTTTTTGCATTTGAAGGCAACAAAGTAGATGGCATCATTCCTCCCATGCAGGATTGAACAATGATGACAAATAACATCTGAATTCCTTGTTATGTAAAACTTTTTGACATATGCTCATGTCAACATCATTCTTTGGCCGGCCAGAGTGGTTATCTAACTTTTTAAAGATAAGAAAACAGGGGTGATGAGATGAACTCAAAGCCACACAGCTTAAATGTGGCAGATGAGAACCTCAAAGCAAAGTCTTCCTATTCCAAAAACCACAGCTCTACTAAAATTAAAGTGGTGACAGCACTTTAAATAAAAGCATGATTTTCATGCTTGCATGAAAATATGAGCAGGGCAGCCTGGGTGGCTCAGCGGTTTAGCGCCGCCATCAGCCCAGGGTGTGATCCTGGAGACCCGGGATCGAGTCCCACATCGGGCTCCCTGCATGGAGCCTGCTTCTCCCTCTGCCTGTCTCTCTCTCCTTCTCTCTCTCTCATGAATAAATAAATAAATAAATAAATAAATAAATAAATAAATAAATAAAATCTTTAAAAAAGAAAAGTATACCCAATCAATTCTCTTAAAAAAAAAAAAAAAGAAAATATGAGCAATCACTTGTCAAAGGATTTAAGAAGCGTTGTTATGACTACAGCAGTGGTTTATAATTCTTTTTCTCTAATACAAATGTGAAACATCCCCTGAAGGGTAACTGTTGATGAGAGAGCAGTTCAATGAAATACTTAAAGAAAAGGAAGTTCTATAAACTTGGAAATTCAATTTGAGCAACAGTACTTTTTTTTTTAAAGAAAGGAAATGCCTCACAGTAGAAAGCAGATTAGTTGTCACAAAAGACTAGAAAACTTCAAGATGCCATTGAGTGTATGTCCATTCATTTTGCCTTCTCCTGACTATATCAAGTAGAGGTACTGTTAACTACTGGTTATTTAAAAAAAGAATTTATGAGCCTAATTCCAGTAGTAACTTTTAGTTATATTTTGGCATCCTAGCCACAAAACAAAATACAATAGAAAAGAAAGTGGAAAATGAAAAAGCCAAGCGAGGTTTTGGATTAGCCTGAACCACGAAAGAGCAACCTGACTCTATATAGAATACCTGGAAGGCACGGAGGGAGTGAAGTCACAAAACCCAAGTGAGATAAGGAACTTCCCTGATTGTTTCCAAGCGGCTTGAAACAAGTTTGTCTTGTGATTTTGTCATTATGCAGAGGTTTTACGTACAGCCCTCCAGACACAGTGGGCACTTACTTACGCTGACCAGCCTGCAGCCAGGAGCCAGGGCTAAGCTCTGCCATTTTCTGTCTTGTGTAGCCACATGCACATCAGCCCCCTTGTCTGAACCTGCATTCCCTCCTCCAAAAGATGGAGCTAATAATATTTACCCTCCCTCGTTTGCCCCTTGTTATAAACATGATTGTCATACCCACCCTGATGAAATTCCCAGGTTGATGGTGATAGTATACGATGAAGACTATTTGTTCAATAATTGTCTGCACTGAAAAACTTTTAATACTCTTTCTTTTCTTTTTTTTATAATAAATTTATTTTTTATTGGTGTTCAATTTACCAACATACAGAATAACACCCATTAATACTCTTTCTGAATAAAGTTGATACCTATATCATATATAGATGGCATATCCTAACACTGGCTGTAACTGCAATAGATCATTCTGATTACTCAAGTCTTAAATTTAGAAGAATTTACCACTTTCACTTTTGGCATCCATGAATTTATTTCTGTGTATGTATGAAAAAATTTGTGATGATGACAGATGGAAAGTTTGCCATTTCAGAATTATTTGCGCTGGTCTATCCTTTACAATTAAAACTGCTTTTCTGTTCTGTCCATATTTAGAAAGTATATTAAAGTCCCAGCTTAGACTATAATGACGCTTTTACCTACAGTCGCATATTTAGCCTGACCAGCGACACCCCACACAAATCAGGGGAATGGAGGTCCTGCTGGAGCACCCATTGGATTCTAGGGATTTCCTTTTTTTTTTTTTTTTTTTTTTCCTTTGCTTTGTTTTTCATTTTGTTTTGTTTAACTCATAGAAGAGTGCAGCGGACAATAAATTTAGTTTCCTCATTGGCAAGTCTTGGCCTGGATTTGTGAAAAATGAGTCATCAATTGGAGTTGCTAATAGCAAGTGCGGAGTTTTAGTATTCTTTAATGGGGTTGCCAGACGATTGGGTTTGTAACTATGGAGTAGGAAGTAGAAGGAACCCTGTGTAAGAAAAAAAAACACCGAGGAAATACATATTACAGCATTAATTCTGTGAGGCTGGAGAATTGTGACAATTTTAATGTCTTAGAAACTATTTCCATTGCAATTGTTTGAAGGTTACCTTGGAAAGTGTACCATATGAGATTGAACCATGACAGAGGTCTTCAATCTAATGACAGAATTACAGATTATGTCTCATTTCCCACACTCAATTTTTTTGAATTCTCACGTTCTATTTTCTCATCACTTGGCTCTAATGTGCCACCAAGGTTAATTTTAGGTTCTTCCGTGACCTTTATATATCTACTTTTATGTCTCCCTGACACACTTGAAAGGAAATGATATTAGAAACATCCCAAGATAAAAATCATGGGTCCATATTTAGATCTTTTAAAACTCATTCTGGAAATTAGACTGAATTACACATCATCCCATCCATTCTCGTCCATGAGGTTCAGACCACATTGTGGTAGGGAGTTACTAATGCTTAGAGAGAGGGAAGGAAGGAAGGAAGGAAGGAAGGAGTATTAATAACTTCCCAACTTACAGTACCTGATGACAGATTTCATCAGCATTCCCGGGTCATACAAAGGAACCCAGAGAATGACTTTCAGGGTCCATTTCTAATATCTAGATCCCAGAGTTCCTGGCAGGGCAAGTAGAGGCACCCCCAAAGTCTAGGTTCAGAGCTAAAAAAAAATTATGGCAAATGAAGACTAATTATAGAATGAAGACATGCAACATCCTTGAGAATTTCTTTTGATGCACCTTCTAAATGATTATAATTTCAAACATATGTGACAACTCAAATTCTTGGCACTATCTCTTTTAAAGTATTAAGTTAATATTTGGTGTTCCCACTGTTGAGCTATTTTCATTTTTTTCACCTTTTGAAACAATAGTATTTGGTTATGAGCACTGGGGAATGGATTTGTCCCTTTTACTCAGAAGACTTCTGCATTTAGACTTAATGTCTGTCCTAAGAGAAGTTATCCGCTGCCCAGAAAAACCATGCTCACCTGTATCTCACACTTGAGCTCCTTTTTCTGACCCTGTAATATTTATACTTCAACGAACAAATATTTTTTGTTTTTCATGAAAATATGTTTTCGTTTCTAAGTTAAAAATATATTCTCTGGAAAAAGAAGTGCTCTAGAAATCAGATAATTTTTTAACATACTTGATCATACATAGGATATTAATTACCTCTTTTTAAAATTTCTTCTTCAATTATAACTTTTTCATTCTTCAGTCAGATTTTCAAACCTTATAGCAACATATCAGTTGAAAAATAGCTTGCAGCTTATGTAAAATAATAAGAAAGCAGTATTTCTCTACATAGTAGCATTTTAGCTGATGTGACCCACCTCTGCCAATTTAAAGATATATTCTTTTTTTATTTAAAACCAATTAGCCACCATATAGTACATCATTAGTTGCAGATGTGGAGATCAGTAATGCATCATTTGCATAGATCACCCAGTGCTCATCACATCACGTGCCCTCCTTAAAGGCACAGTGAAATCAAAATAATTTTAATAGAAACATAGATGCAACTTTCAGATTCAGGCAGTCACTATCCCTAATGTCAGACATCTTTCTGCCCAAATTGAAATGAGTTTCTCACTTATTTACTGAGCCACAAATTGAAGAATGTAGATAAAATTCTGCTGAGGCCCCTGAGGATAAACATTTGAGAGCTAACGTCATAAGAAAAGCAGTGCTTGAGCTGGGGGTGCCTTCATTGGTGTCCCCTGGGTCGGAACTTGTCGCATACCGCTTCTAAGCATCTGAGCCCAAGTTTGCAGAGACCAAATAAAGAAGTCAGACTCTTACTTGATGGCCTGAATTGTGCCAGCAACCATGAGCTAACACGTCCTTTTACGCTGTTACCTACAAGCTTCTCTTCGGACTACTTCCATTGCTCTTCCATGGCTCTTAACTGGTGGGTACAATAATTAAAAGAAATATTCTGAATAGCATTTCCTTTTGTTTCTTGCCCCCTTATATAGATTATTAACACAGGGAAAGAGATACCTGAGTTCCTTTCATAGTTTCCTCCACTGATCATTTGCCTCCAATGTCAGTGTTTCTCTGCTAAAGAAAGAATAACATATATTTGATCTTCAAGCAGGGAAATTCTTCCCTAAGAGTAAGGAGAGTGTCACATTCATCATCTCTGTTTCCCTGACAACATCTGTGAAATGCCTATCTCAATAGATGTTTGCTAAGTTGAATGAAATTGCCCCATATTGCAGATGCTTTCATTTCTAGTAATTTCAGTAACTCACAGAGGATATATGAGTAGATGTAATTAAGCAGATCTAAGAAACAGAAGAAGCAAGCTCATGTGATATACACAATACCATAGTGAGAATTACAGAGAGTTTGGAGCAAAAAGCTTGCTTGCTAAAAAAAACTGAGAGTCTATTTTTCAGTTTTCTTGATCTGTAGGTTAAAGATAATTCATTGGCTGGAATATGAGAACATAAGCAAAGTGCTTAGCCCATTACTTAGCAATTCAAAAAATGCTGGAGCCCTTTGTAGAATTTGGGTTCATCATCTAATAAAGCCCACCATCACATTTCTGCTTATATATTACTTTAGTCTGTATGTCCCTTGATCTAATTCCACTTCAGTTAGGATACCCTTTTTTGGGAGGAAGCATCAGCAAGCCTTGCTAATTTCAAAGCCAATGACCAGTTACTCTTGTTCTAGGAGATAAGCTGTAACAATTTATAAGTAACTGGATGCACTTTTCTTTTTTTTAAATACAGCAACTTACTCCTCTTTTCATCCATTTCAGATAAAGGATGCATTATACTTTTGCAAGGCTGGGTTAAATTTTAAAACTGTCAGCAACCTGTTTCATTTTACTAATTTTTATCTTTAAAAGAAGACAGCACACTGAGGCTTTAAGCTGTATACATTTGTGTTTCATTGCTCTTTGAGACATCACAGTGTAGAAAGAGCTTTCTAGCTCACACAAATGTGACCACTAACCTTTCTTTAAGGGCTCATTTGTCAAATAACAGCACTCGAATCTAGTGAAACAATAGGGTTTTCACAACTTAGATCTTCATTTTCTAGATCAGGAGTTGGCAGACTGAGAAACTAAGTAATTTACAAACACACAGAGCCTTCGGGAGCTTTCCAGACCTTATTAGCACCTTCGGGGCTACGGTGTTACATTCCTTCAGTGCATAAGAGAAATATGGCCAACCCCTCCCTTCTGTCCTTGCTCACTTAACACGCCCATTACAGAAGCAAACAGCAAAGAAACCTTCTGTTAGCAAGTGGCATCCATAGTCTCAGGTCATCCAAACAAAAGGGAGGCCTCAGCCTCACCTGTTCCTCTCATTGACGTGAAACTGACCACCTCTCAGAGTAGGACGTGCAGTCCCGCATCTGAGCTTCAGGTCTGTAATTGTTACGCCAGCAGCACGAGATAAATAAGCCTGAAACCCTCATACGAGTCGGATGTCATAGCCCCCGGTCTCCTGAGGATCTGCTTTCCTGTTATTTTTCCATTCTTGCTGGGGCTCGGCAAAGAGAGAGCCTTCTGGTAACTGCCATGCGTGCAATACTACCTTTGTTGAATGAATGGAACAGCTGAATCGTCTCACCCTTAGAAGATGCTTAGGGGTGTTCAGATAGTTCTTTCCTCCAGCTAAAGGTTCCTTCTCTTTTACAGACGGCTAGCACCTTGGTTGTGGCTGACGCTAGAATTTCTGGAATCTACAGTTGCATGGCTTCCAATAAAATAGGGACTGTGGAAAGAAACATAAGCTTTTATGTCACAGGTAAGCTGTTTATCCTATACTCGCAAAGCCTGGAGACCTCACTGCCCTTTCATTATACCTGTTCTTAGTGTACTTAGAGCTTGAGATTTGTTTGTTTTTAAACAATCCTATAAAATTGTTCAACTTGGAGTAGCTTCATCCTTGTTCTCAGGAGTAGGATCCTACAACACCACTGGATCTCCTAATGAATTATTTCTCCGAGTTAACCTTTTAGAGTTCTGTGAGTTCTGGATCGTGTATTTAGGATCTTGTCATGTTCATTTTTGAACTCCTTTCAGTACCTGGCACAGGGTCAGGTACGCTGTGGTTGCTCAGTAATAATTAAGGACACCGCACCTGTGATAACATGTTTTTTTGTCTTTTAAACTGAGAAGCTCATTGTCTCACAACTTAAGTAATTTCTACTTTTGAGGAATGAGGCTCTCCTGTAGAAATCTGAAACTGAATTTGTTGTCCGTGATTAATGTGCTGGGTTTTGGTAGCATTTACAGATTTTTAGCCTTACATATGATGGTCTCTGCAAATCTCAAAACTTCCAAGGTACACAAATGGCACTCCCTATGTCCCTCCATGGGTACAGGAAGGAAGTAAGTAGCTCAAAGTATAAAAACAATTGCCTGGCTCTGCACTCCCCCAATTTTCTGAGGAAACCCGGGCAGTTTGCCAGCTTTCTGGAAACTTCGCGCTGCATGGGGCAGGCTGCAGCCATTGCCTTGAGTTCTCTAGAAAGAAATAGGTAGGTCTGGTTGCATGAGACACACAGGTTGTCAGATCACAGGGAGCCTTCCGGCCAGTTAGCCAATCCTCAGAGAAGCTGTGTCGTGGGAGATCTCCTGCGGTAGATTCTCACAGAATGTCAGAACTGGAAGACTTTAGAGGCTATTTAGCATTATAGCCCTCCTGCTTTGCAAGTGAGGAAATGGGGTTTCGGGGGTGGGCAGGGACACAGCAGAGCCACTCTAGACCAAGTCAGCCCCTGTCCCCTTACATCCGAGGAGCAGATGGGAAATCATCTTTGCATCCATTCCAAATGTGAGAAGTCCTTTATTTAGAGAAGGATTCAGATAGCCATTTCACACATACCGGTTCTCTAATCAATCTCTGATGATTTAGACTAATTAGGAACAAAAGTTTGTACTGTCCTTTGTATTTGCTTGCAAACAAGTTCCCATCCAAATCCATATGTATATATATGTATATATATATATGTATATATATGATTTAAAGTATAAAAGATTGAGCAACTCCTGTTCCGAACATTCAACAAGTTTATACAAGTTCCACGAGCACTAACTATTGAATAGAACAGCTCAGCTCTGTACAGAGCACATGAACAGATATCAATGAAGCCCTGCCTTTACAGGAAGACAGTTTTAGCACAAAAAAGAAGTGGTGTCTGTACCCTAATATCAAAAGGTGTATGCAGAAGTTATGTGGCAGATGCATTTACCAACGCTAAGCCAATGCTGTTCAGTAGAAATACAAGAGCCACATATATAATTTAAAATTTTCTAGTAAACCACATCTTTAAAAAATAAAAAGTAGAATGAATTTTATTTAACCCAGTATATCCCAAATACCATTTCAACATGCAATTGATATTTTTAAATGTCACAAAATTTTAAGATATTTAAAAAATATTTAATAAAAATATTAAACTTTTATTTTTTTAAAAAATTTTTTATTTATTTATGATAGTCACAGAGAGAGAGAGAGAGGCAGAGACACAGGCAGAGGGAGAAGCAGGCTCCATGCACCGGGAGCCCGACGTGGGATTCAATCCCGGGTCTCCAGGATCGCGCCCTGGGCCAAAGGCAGGCGCCAAACCGCTGTGCCACCCAGGGATCCCTAAACTTTTAAAATTTTAAATGAACTGAAATAAAATTAATTTAATAAAATTCAGCTCTTTTCGTACACTAGCCACATTTTAATGCTCAGTAGCCACACATAGCCAGTGCATTCTGTGTGTACAATGGAGCTATCATCCTCTGGGAAGGACAGGCTGAGATGGTCCGGGGGGGGGGGGGGGGCATGAGATTTGAACAGGTAGAAAGAAGACAGGCTTGCCTTGGCATTTTCAGAGCCAAGGGAAGAGTACCAATGGAGAGCCATAAACCATACATGTAACCATATAACAAGTTCTCAATGAAGCAAACGAGCCATTATGTTTCAGCTCCTTGCAGACAAATATGCATGATCTCCATGATACATACCTTGCGGGAGAGGTGAGATGCAAATTTAGAATTCTGGGCCTACTCACAGCCCCACAACAGAACAGGCAATGCTTGGAGGTATAGAAGGAACTGCCCCCCCCCCCCCCCCACCACCCCCCGCCCCATCTTCTCTTTCTATTCCTGGCTCTTTCCAAATACTGTACCTGCGTGTATGGTCTCCACAGCCCACACATCCAAGCACTGTCCACACCGCTGACTAACACTCTTCCCTGGGATTTAGAAATGTGCACACCAATGAGCAATTGGACCTCAAGAGGACAAACTTAGGGAAGAGATCTTTGACAGTCAGGAAGCAGACTTGGGATCATCTTTATAAGGAATTCTGGGATCCCAAGGATTGGAAGCCAGATATGGAAGTGGGGGTGGTATGCTTCCTTGACCCCACAGACTATACTATGAGGAGGGGGACAGCCAGAATAGAGCCATCTAAAGGCCCAGGACAGGGATCCCTCTTGCCTGGGTCTGAAAGCAGTACCGGAAGAAGAGGTACCAAGAGTGGAGGGGAATGTTGTGCTCATTTCCTTCTTCAGAGTCCCCAAGAAAGATTAATTGATGCTCGGCCTTAATTGCAGCTCCAATACCTAGCCTATCCCACGGAGCTTTGCATTGGCTGCATGTCTGTCTGTGTGGGGTGGTATTACTGACAAAGCTAATCACCTGTTAAATGCAGAGATTCCCTCCTACCTCTTACCACATTATACAATTTATTACCGTGGAATGGTTGAAATCTTTTCTAGATCTCAAGGCTTGTCCATAGAAGGGAGCTATGAGAATTCAATCCAGGCATGCAAACTTGAGGCTTACAATGCTTTTCCTCTAGAAACTCAAGAGCTTTAATCTTAGACTGAAATGGAATATCATTGCTCTGAATTCTTTCCCACCAATCCTGAAAAGTTCTAGTTTTGGTAATCATAGATTAATCTGCTTATATTTATTGACTACCTTTTTCTCACTGGAGATAAAACTAGATACTCTCAGGAATGTTGGTCCTTTACACATATATTTTCTGAAAAATGAACATATGTTTACTCCATGTTTATGCTTGACCTAATGCAAGGACTGCTTTAAGAGATCTAAAATTAAACTGTTCTAAATCAAAAGATCTGGATTTGGATCCTTCTTGATCCACTTCATGCATGTTGCCCCTTCCTTAAAATCTAATAACAACTCACACAGTTGCCTTCCCAACAGCACCAAATGAAAACAAATTCTCTGTGGCCTTTAGAATTCTCTACTGCTTCTACTCTAAACTTTGCCATTCACTTGTACATAGTATCTACTTGAAACAAGCAAAACTTTCTAGTAAATGTACCTCTTAAAGAATGTTATTTCTGTTCTTCAGTAGGAAGCCTTCTTTATTACCACCTGACAAGCAGGCACCTCTCAGCCTGTTAATTTCTGTGCTTGTCTGTTTCATGAACTTAATTCACTGTTTGCTCCAAGTCAGAATGTATCCCCCACAAATATGCATCTGTGTAGATTCCTCCTTGCACCTAACCCTAAGTGGAATGTCTCTTCTAAGCAAAGATCAATTCTTCTCCACCATACCTCATAAGATGCCACGGATGTGATATGTGTTAAGGTGGGTGAGTGTCGGTTGGTGTCAATGAGGATTGTGATAAATCTGCAACAGATACTTAAGTGTGGGAAGGATTCTTGCTTTTACTTTGTGAGAAGGCAAGTCCTTGGGTCTGTTTTTGTACTCAGCCAAAAAAAAAAAAAAAGAAAAGAAAAGAAAAGAAAAATCCACATGAATTAAAAGGAAAAATCCCTCTGGATTCATTAACTAGTGTTAGGACATTTTATTTATCATCTTCTGTGGCTCAAAAGGGAAAACCAAAGGAGTTATTCTGAGAAAGAGACAATCATTTCTAAGGGGCTGTCTGGTAACATGAACCAAATTAACTTCACTAATAGTGTCCTCATATGAGCAGACCTCAAAACCTAGTTGGTTCTTTTCTTTTCCTATGCGTGTGTTTTTGCGGTTTGCTGGCACTCCGCATGACCATGGGTGTGTTAGCAATTACTGAGGGCGAAACAGGAACAGCACTGCCTTATCTCCCTGGTTTCCCAGTGTCACTAAATGCATTTTATTTTGAGATTCCTGGTGGTGCTTGGCAAAGATAAACAAAATCTTCCATCAGGAAACCTGTGAGCTATTTCCACAGGAAGTTTCAAATCACTAAAGTAAATAGAAACTCTACATGATCTCAATGGTGTTACTTGGGCTCGCTTGGGTTCTAACCACCAGGACGGGACCTCATAAATGGAGAGCCTGTGTATGGTCTTGAGACATGATCTAACTGTGGCCAGTGCCCAGTACTTCTGGTATCTGTGTAAAAGTTGACGGCTGATGTTTTACTCCTCGGGCTTGGAAGATGTCCCAAGTATAAAAAGATGCTGAATTAGAGGGGCTATTTCTGACACCTCATTGTTATGTTAAAAATGAGTGTCAGCTGCTTCTGCATCTTCTGGCACATTCTTAGATACTCATTTTAAAAGCAGGAAAACCTCTGCTGGTCTCCTCTCTCTCCAACCACTGACAGCTTCATAAGCCACTGCTACCCCCTGCTCCCAGGTTTCAAATGAATACTTTGGCATTTCTTCAGACGTGACACTTTATAATAAAGCCAAAGCCCAGAAAAATCAGAAAAACAAGCAAAGTCAGATTTAGGAAAGAGTTGATATGATATCTAATTTTGGACTATTGTCCCCTTAAGGTTTAAAGGTTTCTTTATAGCTTTGTGTGCAACGGATAATAATAATAATAATAATAGCAGAACATAGTGCTTTTCATCTTCAAAGTACTTTGTAAAATGTTGGCCCAAATTCTTTGCTCAAATACAGATACGCCACTAAGTAACAAGCAATGGGAGGGTTTTGGGAGCAGGTCAATTCAGGGCCAGTAACCAATGATTTTTTTTTTTTTTTTAATCCTCTGGGGATATGGTCCAGAATGAGACTAGGGAACTCTGAGCACAAAACCTAAGTGACAGTCCAGGGTGGGAAGGCTGAGGAGAGGAGCTCCTGAGGTGTTGCTGGAGTTGGACATGAAGGCTATAGCTGGGGACTGACACAAGAGAAACAGCTTTTAATGGCCCACTTTCCGAAAACTATGTTTTACTATGTTTTTGAGAGTAAATTTCATTTTTTAAAATTATCCTCCCCCTCCCCCATTGTCCCCTGGCTTTGGACTCAAGCAACTCTTCCAGATTAGTTGGCTGCATTTTGTTCTTTTTATATCCGGGTAGAACGATCACCATGAAAGGAGCCCTGCGCAAATGACATAACTCTTGGTCTGCCCACTGTGCCAGCCAAGAGCAGGCAACACGATGGCACAGCAGTAGGAGGGGGATACTATGCATTCAGTTGTTGGAAACTGGAGAAATCAGCTATTTTGTGGTTTTGTTTTGTTTTGTTTTTTAACTGGAAAAGTTTAGGATTACAGTGGTACTGGCTGGCATGATTGAAGTCCTCTACCATGTACCCGAGACTTCCTCTTCTCACCTGGTCACAACTTATTTTGGTTAGTTTCACCATAACACCGCCCTGGGTTCTAAGTACAAAGAGGACTTCCCTGTTCTGCTCACTCGCTATGCACTAAAGAAATGAGGGGCACCTGGGTGGTTCAGTGGTTGAGCATCTGCCTTTGGCTCGTGATCCCAGGGCCCTGGGATCAAGTCCCACATCAGGCTCCCCGAGGGGAGCCTGCTTCTCCCTCTGCCTGCGTCTCTGCCTCTCTCTGTGTGTCTCTCATGAATAAATAAAGTCTCTAAAAAAAGAAGAAATGGGAAATGTGGTTATCACCCCAAGATGTAAAACAAACTCCACTTTGAAATGCGATTTGGGGAAGACAGAGATGATGTTACCATTGTACTAACCAGCCTGTTTTGCACTTCCTGCCTCACTTCTGATGACACAAACTTGGTTCTGACCTGGGTTTGATCAGTTCCTTGAGAATGAAGATATAAACACTCATCCTTTTAATGCTGACGCTGAGAGAATTTGTGTCGGGACCATTCTTAAGATCTATGACAATCTCCTGACGAGATAATTGATTTTTCTATGAACTGAATTCTTTATTTTTTTTATAGATGTGCCAAATGGATTTCACATTAACTTGGAAAAAATGCCTACGGAGGGTGAGGACCTGAAACTGTCTTGCACAGTTAACAAGTTCTTATACAGAGACATTACTTGGATTTTGCTGCGGACAGTTAAAAACCGAACAATGCACCACAGCATCAGCAAGCAAAAAATGGCCACCACTAAAGAGTACTCCATCACCCTCAATGTCACCATCAAGAATGTTTCCCTGGAAGACTCAGGCACCTATGCCTGCAGAGCCAGGAACATATACACAGGGGAAGAAATCCTTCAGAAGAAAGAAGTTACAATTAGAGGTGAGCACTGCAACAAAAAGGCTGTTTTCTCTCGGATCTCCAAATTTAAAAGCACAAGGAATGATTGTACCACACAAAATAATGTAAAACATTAAAGGACTCATTAAAAAGTAACAGTTGTCTCATATCATCTTGATTTATTGTCACTGTTGCTAAACTTTCCGGCTCAGAGGAGATGCTCCTCCCAAAATGAGTTTGGAGATGATAGAAGTGATAATGAGCTCCCAAGGTCCCAGCCCTGGGCTCCCCACTCAGGCTGAGGGCTCTGTTCTCTGGGGCCGACTTGGTGCACGTTTGGATTTGGAGGATCCCCGCAGTGCATTCTCTGTGTTTTTTTTTTGTTTTTTTGTTTTTGTTTTTGTTTTTTCCTCTTTGCTGTCTTCTCCTGCCTGATAAACAACAACTTGGGACTGATCCTTTCCTCCCACTTTGATGCCAACCTCTTTATATGTTTCAGTTTCGAAGCTGCGCAAACTGAATAATTGAAACAAATGCTGGTTTCTGCCAAAGATGGACATGAATAAGTTAATTTTCCAGCTCAGAATGAGTACAGTTGCATTTGAGACTGTTGGACCTCTGCCCGGTTTTGTTTTGTACCATTTCATCTGCTCTCGAGTTGTAAATAGCACCTGGATAGCAAGTTATAATGCTTATTTATTTGAAAATGCTTTTTTTTTTTTTTTTTTACATTAAGCACATTAATCTTAAACTGGAGCTTCTAAGATGGGCCCCAGGAGTGCAAGATGTCGGTGTAATTTAGAGGTATTAAAGCTTTATCACAGTATGAATTCAGATTGCCCACCGGGTCCAGCCCACGTCCTGTGTCTGTCTGGGTAGCTAGCTGACTAGTCGGTGCAGGGCTTTCCCCTCACTGCCTCTGAGTGGACTAGTCAGCTCCCAACTGCATCTGAAAAAAATGGGCATCGTGCCTTCGTCTTACATAGATTCATCCCCTGGTGATTCTTTTAAAGAACTCTCTCCTTTTGAATTGATGGCATTCAAAGATGTACCACAATGAGTTTATCAAGGCAACCAAGGCTATTGTGACCAAAAGGTTGAATGCATTCTTCTAAATGTAAATCTGAGAGCTGTCCATTAAAAAAAAGGAAAAAAGTCCACTTTCCCCATATGCAAATATTAATGGGATTTTTATGGGGATTAAAAATGGCAAAACTACAGAAGCAGAATTCAGAGCCGTTTAAAAATACACACCATTTTTCAATCGGGAGAGATTGTAATCTCCTTTTTTAAGCTTGCATTTGAGGGGAAAGTGACTTTTTCACCAATTTAATATGCATTGTTCTGTTGTTTTTATTTATGATTGATCATTGTATGTGCCTTGCGTGAACTATTGGAAAACAAGCTACAATGACCAAAATAGCCATGGCTGAGAACACAGTGGCTGGGCAGTTCAATAGAAGGTGACAATATGACAACTTTTCAGGCTTGGGAACTCACCAGACTGTTTCCTCCTTTAGGTAACAGACTCTGTCCCACGGCTAAACTTGTCTTTCACGTGGGAATTGCTTTTGTCAAGTGTGAAAGAGTAAACAATAGCATTTCCCCAGAATGCCAGTTTTATGGAGTCCCAAATGCTCTGAAAACAATTAGCAACCTGGAAGTTGTCAGCCCAGAGGAAAGAATAATCAATTGTATCTTGAAATTTTACCTATGGCTCTTTTGCCTGGCGTCTTTGTTCATTCTAAGTCAGCATGTTCCTTCAGGAAACAATGCCTTAGTGCCACGGATCGTGGGGACTCCATTTTTCCTAAAGCTGAAAAAGCAAATGGGAGGCTTCTGGAAAAATGGCGAAGCAGACATGTAGAAATGACCATTTCCTTCCCTTCAAAACTGCGATTGCAATTTTTGCGGGGAGGGGAAGGGTGTTCGTATTTACAGGAGAGGATCTTAAGTACTTCCAAGGGATGACTTTAAGAATTCCACAGGGTAATTAGTTGTTCACTGTGTAATTCATCCTTCCAGAGTTTCAAAAAGGAAAATCAATTGAGTGGGTTCTATTTTGTATTGGTTGCTCTTTGGGGCAGGCAGGAAGGGAGGGATAATGGGTAAAAGAGAGAGAAAGAAGAGTCTAAAACAGAGAATGATTGAGTTGGGGTAGAGGGCATGAGGCTGGTTCCTCAATCCCCTGTCCAAGTGGAGAGACTATATGTTTATGAGACCTGGTGGATCTTTGGGGCCATAACATCAAAAGCTAAAAGAAGAACCTGGTGAGGAGCTATCTTTGGCTACTGATAACCAGCAGAAATATTCTGTTAATTCTGATTTTCTCCATTTGAAGGGATCAGCTCCACTTTGTCAAGTTTTGGAAAGCAGCTCCCTATTTCCACCAAATAATTTAGGGTTAATAATAAGGGTTCAATGTACCTTTCTTACCTAAAATGTCAAAACAGATTATAAAGTATACAGGGGAACTGATAAAATGATTCATTGGTTGATTGGTCACTTAGACACCAGTCAAAAATGAGATTGTTCACGTAGGAGAACATGTTTTTCAGAAATGGGTACAAGGAAAAATAGTATACTGTATGTTTCAGACATGTTTATATGAACTTTGTATTTAATTGAGAGTCCAATGTTTATTCTGCAGCCTTTTTGCTGCTTCTCTTGTCTGAAGTTTGTCTAGTGCAGATAGGGCCTTTGGGAGTTCTCATGACATTTCTGTTAAACTGTTCTCTTTCATGTAAGTGTTTTCCAGTACACCTGTCACGGAAGCCAAATGCTGTCTTTGTCGATGATGCTATAGTTTGTAGCTATGAAAATAATTTGGGTGTTGTAGGTCCTATATTCAGACTTCCTTTTTATAATAAAGCCTCTGGGCAATGATAGATTATTTTATTATATTTAGTGCATGGGAAATAGTCAATGAGGTAGCGGAAGCTATTCAAATATAACTTCGTGAACTGTGACATAAATGAGATGTCAAATTTGGCTTGCCACTGTAATAGACACTAAGTAGTAATACGACACTGTTCTTCATTATCTTGTCATGTTTCACTAATACGTTTGGAACCTTTGCTGTGTAAAAATGTCAAAATTGTAACAATCAAGTGTGTAAAAGTTATCAGCATTGAAGATTTTGATACCTGGCCGCATTTGCAATTAGGAAAACCCATTTGGCAGATTGCACGGAATGCAAACACAGAAATACTGAAACGGTTCTGCCTGGGGAAGCATAATAGACTAGAAAGATCCAGAGAAGGCAAAAGGGCCGTTGCGATCATTCATTCCAAACTATGAAGAGTGTCTAAATCAGGGCTCTCCTTTCAATGCTCTTTTCAGCCTTCGGATTTCATTTTGTATAAAGTGAGGAAAGACTAGTGATAAGCTTTGGGAATCAGAATTTAATGAGAAAGCTGTTCCTTGGAACAGACAGTAACCCTGCCATGTTATTATGCCCTGTCAACATGCTGTCAAAGTTGTATGATAATATACTTTTTAAGCTGAGATTTCTAAATTGCTTTAATGAACGCTAATCCTGAGAGTTTCCCTGCAGGAATAAAATGAGAGAGGTTTGGGGACTCGTCAGAACTCTGCAGGGACATGAAGCCAAAGCCACTGCAGTGTGTCACCTCTTAGAGCATTGTAATCACGCCTAAGCTGCTTTCACACTGTTAGTACAATCAGATGAGGAAATCCAAAATGGTCAGAGAAAGCTCAGATTGTATAATTGAAGCCAGTGGCGCAGAATATGTAAGTCACGCCAAAAACTCTTTTGATTTCTGTTTCAGGGTTTGCTACAAGAGGGGGTGCAGAGGATGACTCAGGAGGGTGGGAAGGACATTAGGAGTTGTCTTTATTCTTTTACCTTTGGAAGCTTGAGCTGCCAATCCAGCACTCGCCTAACTAGAATGTATACCCATCAGCAGGACTACTTCATTAAATAGAGACACTGTACTCATTGGGGCCTCGGGGGTACTGCTGTTCCAATGTGGGATTTTAATGTTGTAATGTATTGCATCCTAATGTATTAAATTCATTTTGTTGTACTATATTGGTTGGCATTTTATTAAAATAAATTGTATTGTATCATATTTGTATGTTTTAAGAGAAAATAATATAAAATACAACATTTGTACTATTATATAGTGCAAAAACTACAAACCTATGCCTCTGCCTCTTGAATTAATCCTATGGTTGCTTGCGCTGGGGAAGGGATGGAGGAAGGAAATAATCAATAAAGCTTTCAAAGTTCAAGAAATGCTCCTGTTTGGTCTGCTGCCTCACATTTTAGGTTACTGATAGCTGAGTCACACAGACATGCCCTCACAAACAACACGTCAATAAAATCACATACAAAGTTACATTAACGCATCACTATAATACTATATCTTTATGTAGAAATCCATTTTAAGCCTATATCCCAAATCGCGGTGTTTCCTTTTTCGTTCCTCGAATAGTATGCAAAACCCTTAGGTTTCTGAAAAGCTTCTCTCACAGAAAGGAAGAAACCTAGTGGGCCAGGCAAAAACCTTGATACTGAATACTATAGAATTTTGTTCTCGATTTTACTCTGTGTTCTAATAAACTTCAATTTGTTAGGACTTAATAAAGATGAAGCAGGTTATGCAGAGAAGAAAAATTTCAGGAACAAAATATGAATGAAACCTTACAGTTGAGCTTTGCTGTTCATCTATGTAAAGTGTTGATGTGCATATATAACAAAAGGCTACAACCAACCAGTAATAACAATCCCCTTTCTTTATTCACTAGATCAGGAAGCCCCACACCTGCTGCGAAACCTCAGTGATCACACGGTGGCCATCAGCAGCTCGACCACATTAGACTGTCCTGCTACTGGTGTCCCAGAGCCCGAGATAACCTGGTTTAAAAACAACCACAAAATACAGCAAGAACCCGGTAAGAGATTTTGTTTTCCTTGGATTCACTCTCATTCTCATCATCCTCTTCTTCCCGTAACATTTCTCTCCCTTCCTCTCCATGCATCTAGAACCACTTGCCAGTAGAGCTCTGGTTCATGCTCCTATCAACTTTCAATGAGGACTGTTTGGGCCCATTCTTAACGCACACCATATTCCTAACCATGTAGAAAGATCCGTACGGAATCTGCTGTAAATGGTGCATTCATAAAGAAATGGTAAGAGTCCTTTAGAAAATGTGTCAGTTCAGCCTGACAGCAGGGAAAGTGAGGTGCTGGCTCCTTGGCTTGAGGTGCAGCAGAGCTTTGAACATCTGGTATATACGAAGTTCAGAGTAGTTTTATCATCTTTTTAATACTTCTTATCAATTTTAATAATTTGCTAAAAAGCAGAATATTTTAAATGATAGAATACTGGTAAAAAAAATCGCAACTAATGATCACATGTTAATTTTCTTTCAATAAAATATATGTTTAAGAACAACTCAACATAAATCCAGTAGGTATCAACACTGTCTGTTGCCTGCCTCATAATTTTGTCATTAAGATGAAAATGAACTGATTTATAATTTTGCTTAATAATTCCATTTATATGAAAAATAAAATTGCCATTTATTTGCAATAATCCAACCACCTAAATCAAATAACTGACACTACAGAAAGGTCCTTGAATGTGAGACCTCTACACACAGCAAAATCTCCATTTGAGTTTGATGCCCAGAAAGGGGTTGTAGTATAAGATCTCCAATTTTAAGGTATGTTAAAAACGCCTTACACTAAGCTGGTCCCATTTACATCATTTTTCTCCATAGAGCAGTGCCTCCTCTTGTATTGACGTCATTCACTTCATCATCCAAACCAGAAACTGATGAGCTCCCCTACGTCCTTCTCTAATCTATCACCAGGCTGAGCAGGTTATGTCTAATAAATACGAAATCTTTCTCAAGGTCATCCTTACCTCTGCTCTCCTGTTGTCATTCTCTGGGTTCCAGTGCTCATTATCTGTCTCCTGATCATCTCCTGACTGATCTCTCCACCTCAGTTTTCTCTCTTGGAATCTTCTTTTCCATACAACTAGATGAAATGCAGCTGTGAACATGTCACTTCCCTATTTCAAGTCTTCTACTCGCTCTGCATCCCAGGACAAAGTTCCAGCATCTGCCAGAGAAGGCCCTCAACAACTGGCCCTCCCTAACTTCTCCAACTCCATGCTTGCCCTCCCCTGCCTTGAACCTTATACTCTAACAATTGCCAACTCTTGTAGATTGCTACACATGGTATGCTGCTTCGACCCCCTCTGCTGCTTCTGTTCTTGTGTCCCCTCTGCCTGGAGTACCTTCCCATCATCTAATGCCTACCTGTACTTTAAGGCCCAGATTGGGTTCTGTTCTTCCTCCAGAAAGCCTTAGTCGACCCCTGCAAAGAGGGGGCAGATCCTCCAGGGGTCTTTATTATTTATAAATGTTTCTATCCTCTCCTACTGAGTTGTTTTATAATCATGAGTTCATCTGTGTATTGTGCATATTTCCACTGCTCTCTTACTGCCCTGTATCATCAGTTCATGTGTATGTTTTCTTACATGTTTATTATATCAGCCTCCTCCTGAGGACAGACAGTATATCTTTATCTTATTTGTATCTTGTTTCTCCTTTTATCCTCAGAACCTGACAGTGCTTGGCAATCAATAAATGTATCGTGAATGAATGAATGAATGAATGAATGAGAGTTTTTCAGAAAGTCTTATTCTGTCCTTAGCAAGTTTGCTTGGTAGTACCGATGCCTGGACTTAGGGGTGGCTGGGGAGGCTATATCATAGAATTTTTAAAGCTAAAGGGATCTTTGGAATATCTTTATTGTAGGGTAGAAAATTTCGGCCTGATGGGTAAAGTGATTAGCCCAAGATGACACACTATTAAGATAGGTAGTTTCATGGAAAATTAATCTCTTGAGGTTTTCGACCAAAACAAAAAGATAAATGAATACATGAATAAATAGTTTGTGAAACAATACCTGTAATATCCTCCTTTTAGAGATTCAGAGTTCACACTACTGTCTTAAAGGCTCCAAGAAGTCCTATATTAAAGAAATCAGGTAAATTGCTTTCAAGTATTCCCCCAAATAACTTGATCACAAAATACATTTTACAAAACAATAATGTAAGATGTTGGTTTCTTTGAAAGAAAGAAATAAAAAGAAAGCAAGAAATTTGGCATGTGTTCGGTTTTTATACTTTGGATGTGGGTTAAATAATTAGAGTTGAACCAATTTCAAAAGCTTGTGACCATTCTGGGACTGGAGGGTAGACAAGGCAAGAGGGTATGCCAAGGCTGTTACTGCACTGCAAATGGAAAAAGATTATTAGGTGTGCGGGAGGGATTGAATCCTAGCATTACCCTCATGGGTCAGGGAATTTGGGCAACTCACTTATCCTTCTTCTCTGAGCCCCTGTTTCTTTATTTATAAAATTGGGAGAATACTGACCACACAAGGATGTGTTAAGTTTTATAGGAGTTAATATCACCAAGCTTGCCTGTAGTTATGGCTGAGTAAATGTGACCTTCTGACCCACCTCATTTATATAGAAATCGGCCAATGAGTTGTCAGAATTTGTTGAAAGGTGTCAGAAGGGTCAATTAATAACTCAGCTAAAATGTCAAACAATTCTAAATCTACCAAAACTATCTTTCTCCTAGCTTTCTTTGATCTTCAGAGGGCCAAGAGAAGAATATCTAAAAAAAGCCTTAGATAAATTCTTACATAAAGTCTTTTATAAATGTCATTCTACTATGCTACTCTTGGCATTTATGGAGTTTAACTGTACTAAGTCATCCATTTTCTCTCCCTGTATCCACTCCTTAAAACTGCTATAGCCTTTTGGAAAGGAATTTCTTAATTTTCTGGAGATAATCTCTAATATGCATACAGTATTTATGAAGTTTCATATATAAGATTTCCAATTTAAGGCAACAAATTCAGCAGCCAATGCAATAGGCTCTATGACTATATGACTATGACCTTGTGTTTGTGCATGTAGACATCTTCAAAAATACCAACTCTTATTATTTTTTATAAACCTAGGAGTAAAGATTATAGGTAACCAAAGTGACAATCCTTGACTCACTGGTTACTCCAAAGCTGAACTGGGAAAACTTCAAAAGCACAGCCTGGAAAAGACTGAAAACTAGTCCATTTTATACTAAGCCTTTGGAAAGCCATACTGAGAATAAATTTTAAATAAAGCCTAAATAATTAATAATTAAATATATTTAATGAGATATTTAATATTTACAAATACAAAAGATATGAATTGTATTTAATGAAATATATAATTATAAACATAAAACATTTACACATATAAAATATATCAGGTAAATAAATAATGTTTAAAATTAATTAACTATTTGAAATTTAAAAATCTAGAAAATAAACTGCATGTCCCTTAAAGACGTGTGACACATGGCAACTCAAAAAAAAAAACAAAACAAAACATATACTGAGAGGATTGTAGTGACCTTGGGTCTGGGATACAATCTGGGCCATCATCCTTACCATTTGTTAAATGACAACTTACCCTATTCCAAAGAAAATAGGAGACAGGAAACAGGGCACACGTGAGAGCTCGTGCTCAGGACAACAGGCCATAAAATGCCTGCTGAAAAGTCTTTACGGGAGAGCTTTTCTCCTCCTTCCTCATTTCCTTTCAGGAAACCCTTCAGTGAGGCACAGCTATTCTAGAGAAGAAATGCAGTTTTAAGAAAGCCTTATGAAAGCTGAGTAGTGCTTTCTTGGGTCAAAGGGCATCCACAGGAACAAAAGGGGAGCTAAGCATGCAGGCACAGGGAAGCATATGCACAGAGGACTGGAGGCAGCCTCCACCAGGGCACCCCCTGCAGACCATGTGGTCCACTGCACTCAAGGTGGGCCCTCCTGGCCACACACCTGCAGGCTTGGAGTGAGGGGTTGGGGCTTCGTCAGTACTCCACCCTGCCCCATGGATTGCCATTTCCTCCCAGCATCCCCGGACTATCTTTACTTCCCTGCCAGGGGGCCCCAGAGCCCACCTCCACTAGGGATCCTCCTTTCACTTTCCAGTACATGGTGACTGTTCCCTTCCTTTGTGTCTGGTTTACTTACAATTCATGTCATAAAATGTGTCACTTACTCCCTTGTTTTGTGTGTGCTTGTTTTTAAAACCTTTGAAGATAGATATAATGTCTTAGTAGGCCTTCTCTATTAAAAATAATAAAAATGTATTGAGTAGTCACCAGGAACCAAGGCACTGTGGTGCGATTTACAAATATCTCATTTACTTCTCACCACTGTCATCAGAAGTAGGTACCGTTGTTAGACGGCATTTTGCAAGTCTCACCTAACTTAGCTGACTAGGTGCCTGGTCCTGTTCTAAGCACGTCCCTTGCTCATCATAACAATCCTATGAGGTTTGCTAAATTATGATTCCTGTTTTACAAAGGAAGGAATGAGGAAACGTAGGCACAGGAGAAATAATGGACTAGGTCATAGAGCCTGTGCCTTGTTGTCCAGGGCTGGGACCAGAGGGTGACTCTGGAGCCCACACTCTGTGTACCCAGCCTCGGGCTGACCACTGATGCACATTGCTCCCAAGAAAACATAAGCATCACTTAAAAAAAATAGGCTCCATGTCCAGTGTGGAGCCCAGTGTGGGGCCTGAGCTCAGGACCGTGAGATCAAGAGGTGAGCTAAGATCAAGACTGAGCCACCCAGGTGCCCCCTAAGCTTTTAAATGACCTCATGGGCATTAACAAGCATATTTTTATTTTTTTTATTTTTATTTTTTTATTTTTTTTAATTTATGATAGTCACACAGAGAGAGAAAGAGAGAGGCAGAGACACAGGCAGAGGGAGAAGCAGGCTCCATGCACTGGGAGCCCGACGTGGGATTCGATCCCAGGTCTCCAGGATCGCGCCCTGGGCCAAAGGCAGGCGCTAAACCGCTGTGCCACCCAGGGATCCCAACAAGCATATTTTTAAAACAATATTTTCTCAGTTCTAACCCTTAAAGCTTAAGCTTCCCAAAGACTATATAGTTTGTTTTTTAAATGTTAAAAAGTTAAAGCATATTAAAAATATTTAAAGCATTTTTTTAAAGCAAGCATGCCCATGGGGGCCTGGGGTGAGTGGAGCATGGGACTCAGTCTCCAGGTCATGGGGTTCCAGCCCCATCTTGGGTACAGAGATTACTTACAAATAAAATCTCAAAATAAATAAAAGCAGACATGCCCTATATGAAGATAAAAATAATTTCAAACCCAAATCTAGTTACTTTTAAGTTTTAAAAGGTCCAGAATTTATTCCATAGCAGTCCAACACTCTTTTACTCATTCAACAGACATTTATAAGGCAGTACTCTGTGACTGGTGCTGTGTAGGCTCTGCTAATACAGCAGTGAATGTGAAAATTAAGATCTGGATAACAAAATATCTAAAGTAGTTAGTCTGTATGGGCGTTTAAATGAACACAACCTCTTTAAGCCACAACCAGAGGTGTCCTAACTTATTCATTATCATCATGCCAGTTGGGCACCAGAGTTAATGAGTCTAAAAATGGAATACAGTGAATTAATATATGGGACAAGTAGAAAATATGTCTCTACCACAGTTAAGATATCTTGAATACATCAGTTAATTGAAAAAATACATCCTCTGTGCTTCAATTTTCCTACTTTCATGCTACACATACAAGAGATTCTCAATTATTCATCATTCATGGAATATGCAGAATGGATGAGAAATAAAGAGGAAATAAGAGAAAACATGCCAGAAGCAATAAAGGCAAGAGAGCTTCCAAATTAGAACTGAGGAAAGAAGCCACTCTGAACTATTAGGAAGGGCTGATAGGGTGCAGAGTATTGAAGAGAAAGGTGGTCTGAGACTCATTTACTTTGAAGAGACAGGTGAACAGAGACTTGAACAGCTAAAGCAAGTAGAATCTTAAGGACCAGAGAGGAAAGAAAAATGTCAGAGGGAAGGACCAATAGCAGGTTGGAGATGAAGTCTATTGGCCAGTGGCTGCTTTGAGTATGGCTTGATTCTGAGGGGTATTCAGACAGCAAGCTCCTCTAAGAAACATCCATTTCCTTTGGGTTAAAAATATTAAGGGTTTGTACCCAGACTTGGAGCAATGTTATGAAGTCACCTTGGAGAACAGATGACCTCCTGGGTGTCTTCACTACTTCTTCAGTCACCGGCCCAAGGGACCGGCAGTTCTTCCAGAATGATCAGAAAGTCACTTTTCTACCTTACACTCTTCCCAGATTCTTCACTGAGGCCCTAAAAATGTTCAAAGCTGTAAAGAGCTGAGCAAGCACTGCAGATAGGGCTGTCGGCACAGGCTTGATGACACTCTAAGGACACCAGATAAGTGTCCGAGGTGGATACAGAAAGCCTATCTAGCTTGCTTTTACTTTGATCCAATCACAAACCACCATTGTGCAGAGTAAATGGGGTTTCTGAAAAAGTCATTAAAACGCCGGAAAAAGTAACAAACTTCCCTCTGGAAATAAATTTAAGAGAATAGAAAACAATGCTGCTCTGAGCTGTTTCTAGTAAAGCCTGCCTAAACCCAGAAACCATCAGCAAACGATTGCTTAAATGAAATTTCTGTGGCAGCGAACCATTTCAGAATATTTTAAGATAAGAGCATTACAACAGGAACAGCAAAGAGTTTAGAAAGAATAAATTCTTTCTTAAATAGCTTGAGGTTGGAGCAGGAGAGATCACTCTGACCCGCTGATTAATATTGCTTCCTAAATTGGATCTTGGTCACTAAGACTATTTATCTAGTGACCTGAAAGGGACAGCTTTCCTGTCACCACTGGATCACTGACACCAAATACCTATGCGAATGAGTGCATATCCAAATCAATGTGACTGGTTGTCCTCATACCTGGGGGGTACAGATTCATGTCTGAAGTATAAAGTGGTTTCCATAGATCTAGGAAAGACCTGAAGGAATAGAGGAGAGAAATGAATGAGGATGCTAATGCCTAGGGATAATAAAGTGACTATCTGTCACCCCCGGGCTGTGAGAATCCGCAGCTTTGCTTGATTTCTTTGTGATAATAAAACTCAGAAACGTCAATTATCTTTTGCAAAACTTGAGTAGTAATTGCCTTTTCTTTCCTATGAGATCCACCCTTATGGTGCATCATGACTGAAGACATTGCAGAGAAGCATGTACAAGATTCAGGGTATGTGTAGGGCAGTGCACAGGAAGGCGAGTTGGCCGTTGTATTTATCACCCCCGTGGAGCCCCATCAGTCTGCTATTAGGTAGCTGTTCTCACCATTCCTTTCTCTCCAATATATGTCCTTAAGTTAAGGTAAGGTTGGGGGGTGGGGGTGTTCACATACCCAGACCAAGAACCGCCAAGCTTCACAAGTGGCTCTACCAGTAGCTGCTCTCCCTGGCCAGAATCTTCCAACAAATTCCCAGGGTTTAGCTGTACCCCTGACAACAATATAAGCCTAGGGGATGTTCTGAACATGTTGCAGAAGTAAGAGTTCTATTCTAAGGATAAACTTCCATTTAGAAGGCGAGGCAAAAGGAGTGGAATTAAGGAAAGAGTACAGGGAGGTAACAGCAGGAAAACATTGCCTTCGGTTGGCACTGCCAGAGTGCAGCGCTACAAGCCCAACCCCAGACGAAAGAGGAACCCTGACTTTGATCACAGCCTTAACGTGGCGAAGAAATGGAGGCTGTCACTTTATGGACTTCCACAATTACTTGTGAATGTGAGGCTGGTTCAGTGAGGCTGACCGGTACAGCTGGAGAGCTCCATGGTTTACACCCAGAAAAGTAAAGTAACCCATGGCTAGAGTCCTATTCTGTACTGAAAAATCACTAGAAGTTATTTATGGAGAAGCAGCCTCGACACCCAAATATATCTCTTTACCGAGCTAACACCCAGCTGATGTAGGTCTTGTATATACTTAATATGTAGGGAACCCTAGCCTAATGCTTTCCCCAAAGAAAATTTCTTGGATGCATTTCCCAGCAGACCCTCCTCATCCCCATCCAGCTCAGAAAAGCCTCCCAGAAGCTGTGAGCCACAGCAAGACTCAGCTGAGGGAATCACACATACTAAAGGCAGCACAAGCCCACTCATATAAACAGCAGGCCCTCCTTCTGGTTGTTTTAAAGTCTGGTTTTGTGCCTTTTCAAAGTCCTCTTGATTTTCAAATGAAAAATTAAGACCGTAAGAGATGGAAAAGAACTTAGGAATGTGTGCATCACTTTAGAAAGAGCCTCTCCCTCCCCTCTTTTTTTAAATTATGGCAAAATACATATAGCATGAATACTACCACTTAATCATTAATGTGTACAATTCAGTGACACTAAGTCTATTCACAATGTTGTGCAACCATTATCAATATCTAGTTTCAGAATTTTTTCATCACCTCAAAGAGAAACCTCATACTCACTAAAGCTTTTGACTATGAATGAACCTCATCTTTGGATTCTTTCTGTGACCTCCTGCAACAAAGGGAACTGTAATTTGAGCACAGCCAAGATCAGCAGCCTGTTCTGTCTGCTTAGCAGTCAGTGTTTCAGGGCCCAGTAGCAGAGAAGAAGAAACGGGGAATGAAGAAAAAGAGAAGAGAAATAGAGACATATGGGTGTGTGATGGGGGAGGAGAGAGGGTAGGCCCTCCCAGAAACCACCCCTCAGATCTCAGGGCTGCACCCTAACCAGTCACTAACCCCAAAACTAAGAGCCACCGTCTGGGTGCTCAGAGTGGGAGGCATCTCCATCTCCAATCTACGATTTGCTGCTTACACCAGAGACTACTTGGCCAAAGCAGGAAAAGCCACACTCCACCTTAGATAATTTTGTATCTCCACCTCTTAGCAGAACAATTAAATGGAGGTTTTCTATTTCATGTGTCCAGAATTTGCCCTGGAAACTCTCCCCTCCCTCCAAGTACAAACTCGAAACAGTCTAACCAGCGCAGTTTAACCAGTGACAGATGCAGGGCAGCTGGGGATCCCCAGGCAGCTCAGGAAAACACGCAAACGAATGTACACACAGATAACCTAGTCAGTGAACTCAGCCATCACCTGCACTACTGAACCCCTGCTGATAAAGTCAAATTGAGAAAGTTCATTCCTCCTCTGCCCCATGTTTAAGTGCTTCAGTTTTGCATTCTCTCCTGCTAGAAGGGAGCTTAAACAATTAGATTGTATGTTATTAGTTTAAGTAGTCATCACATTCAACTCAGTTGTAATTAAACCAGCCATCACTGAAAAATATAGCACAGCAAACATAAATCATGCCCCAATACACATATACACACACTTGATAGGGGGCCAGTCTTCTGATGTGATGGTTTTTGGTTTAGCCTTTTATTGCTTTAATCCAAAATTATAGTTTGTAGTGAAGTATAAATGTATCTTTCTTGCTTCACAAATATTTCATCATTGTATGGTATTATACTGTAATATTTATAATATAAATTATTGCAAATGTTTCAGTATTTGGAGATATATATCTTTTAAATTTTTATTCAGTGGCTCTTTTTTGATGATAAAGAGGCTCATCATTTCATTTATAAAACTATCTTTTTTTAAAATTAAATAATACATGAATTCATTTTCATTGTGAAAGATCACATAATACAGAAATAGCATAAGCTATAAAAATTCCATCTGGAGAATTAACACATGCCAACTCTGACTTGTAGTTTGTCAACAATCTTACCTTTTTTTAACCTATATATGTACATACATACAAATTTGGGGCATACATATATGTGGGGCAAATAATAAATGGGATTCATTCATTCAAAGCTATTCAAAGCTAACTCTATGCCAGGAATATAGAGGTGCTTGGAACCAGACGGGACCTTGAATTTACAGTCTAATGGAAAAGCCTAGGTAATAACTTTAACAAATAGAACTATAAACATATTGCCTACGAATAGACAGTAATAACTGCTATGATGAACAAAATCAGGTAATGGATAATAGTGAGTAACCAGTAGAGGGGTGATGTAGGAAAGCCAGCATCTCTAGATCAGTCATGCTATGTGTTTTGTTTTAGGACTTGCTTTGACCACAGTGTTATTTTGAGGGTCTTTCTATGTCAGCACATACTGTTCTGCCTCATTCTTTTTAGCATCCATATACTATCATATGGTATGCTTTCCCATAATTTATTTCTTCTACTGTTGTAAAAATAAGTTCTTGACTTTAACCTTCATGCAATGCAGTACTAATACTATACCAATCATAGAAACACTACTTCAGGTGCACCTGCGGGGCTCAGTGGGTTAGGCATCTGCCTCTGGCTCAGCTCATGATCCTAGAGTCCTGGGATCGAGCCCTGCATCAGGCTCCCTGCTCAGTGGAGAGCCTGCTTCTGCCTCTGCCCTTCACCCACTCATGCATACTCTCTCTCTCTCAAATAAGTAAATAAAATCTGAAAGAAAGAAAGAAAGAAAGAAAGAAAGAAAGAAAGAAAGAAAGAAGAGAAAGAAAAGAGAAAAGAAAAAAGAAAAGAAAAAAGAAAAGAAAGAAAAGAAAAGAAAAAAGAAAGAAGAAAAGAAAAGAAAAGAAAAAAAGAAAAGAAAAGAAAAGAAAAGAAAAGAAAAGAACAAAACCACTACTTCGCTCTACACAGAAAGGCCACTTTGGATGAATGGCTATATTCTGCAGGATAAATGCATCCAACCTCATGGAGGGACCACGGCAAATCTGATCATAGCACAAGAATGAGTGAAGCAGGATGGAGTGTGTTCATATGTGCACACACCTGTGTGTGTTTACAATTTATAGATGTTAACTATAAAACCTCAGCTATCAACTATGTATATAACTATAGACACAGCACTGCTTGACACATTTTTTTAGGTGCTTGAATCATCTTGAAATACTTCATTAGAACAATGGCGAGGTTCCCAGTGAAAGGGCACAAGAATGCTTTTCATTTCTAAATGTTTGGAAATACATGTGTGTTTGGCATCGTTTCAAGGTGCTCACTTCAACTCTAACCCCATCAAGTCAACTGGTTTACAATCTCGCGACAGCTCTTGGAAACCATTCTGTTATCATAACCCAATTTTGTAAGTTAGGCTAGTGAAGCAATAGCCATTGTCCCAAATGAAAGGCCCTTTGTTTAGGGCTTTTCGTTTATTCAGTGGTTTCATGAAGAGGAATATTATACAGCATTTTCTACCACTGTTCTCAGTCTTATTCTTTTTTTTCTCTTTCTTTCTTTCCTTTTTTTTTTTTTCTAAGAGAGAGAGAGAGTGGCAGGAAGGGCAGAGGGAGAGGGAGAGAGAGAGAATCCTAAGCAGGCTCTACACTCAGCACAGAGCCCAACACCAACTCCATCTCACAACCACTGGGTTCAGGACCTGAGCCAGAATCAAGAGTCAGTCACTTAACTGACTGAGCCACCACCCTTAGGTGCCCCTCAATCTTATTCTTTTCTAAGAGCTCCTCCTCCCTGTCTTTCTCATAGCTAAAGAACAAATAGTCTCATCAGGGATGACATTGCCCATCAGATCTCCTTTAGACCATGTGTTTTAAGCATCTCATAATTCCCTTCCAACATAACACACTATTGTAAAGGCTGCCTTTCACTGTATTTCAAATTATTCCACTCTTCACCAACTTTTTTTCTTACATCTGCAAATGCTTTGCTGCATGGCTTGACCTTGGGGTAAGATTCTCAACAGAGAGAAAGCAGCAGCCCAGTGATGATCTTTTGAAAACACTAGAATCCTTTGCCTTTTTAGTGCCATTGAATGAGTCCACCATTGTTCACTTGCCATTTTTGTCAATCTTTGCGGCTTACTAAACTTGGATTTCTCTTTCCTGTAGTTTTCCAAACCTCTGAAGTTTGACTGAGTAAACACAAGCTCCTCTGTGTTCTTCGTGGGAAGTTACTCAGACATCCAGTCTCTAGTTTTCCTGGGTCACCTTAACCATCTTGAATCCATATTTGGCTCTTCTGGCCCTTTGTTCAGATACAGCTCTTAGCTAGTCAATCCCTTTAAGAGGTATCAGTCTACAGGTACAATTTACCATGTACCTACAACTGTATACATCCTCATCCTCATGGCTCCTCTATAACGAACATATATCCTGTGCCAACTTAAAAGAATTTCTCATTTCATTGGAGAGCCAACACTATCATAACAAAATTTACTCTTTATTTTGTTAAACCTAACATCTATTGACTACCTATTGCATGCACCGGACATTTTGTCACATTCTAGAGAAAATGAAAATGAGCAAAACTTAGTCCTTACCTTTGGAAAACCTACACATAATAGGTACAAGTCAGTTCATAAGTATGCAATGTGAATAGGATAAAATTTCACGAGATACAAATGGGCATCTCCAATTAGAGTCATCAGGGGAGACTTCATGGAAAGGTGCCATCTGAATTGGACTTTGATGGTTGAAGAAGGGAGTTTTGATGATGACGATTCATTTGGCCAAATTGCATGGGCACGTTCTCTAAGTCACAAGTACAGGTGCTCAGCTGAACAACAAAGTCTGAGTCACTGGTCAGACTAGCAGGCCAATTTAGGAAATGTCAAATTTTTATGGAAGGAACAGGAGAAAACCACATGGTATGCCTTAATTTAGTCAAACAAGTTAAAGATCTATAGATTTATTTACTCAGTGGTGAATTGGATTAAGGTTCCATTTCATGCCTTTCTCTGGATAATGTGGTACTTATGTATAAAATGCCAAGACTGTCCTTCACCTTATGGTATCTTGGGAAGAAATTAATTATGAAATCCCTTGAAAATACTAAAAACTGAAGAGAGTGTCCATTTATTTAAAATTTAGACTGCATCCCATGGATAAATATATAGACAAGCATCATTATAAACTCGGATCTAAAATCCCCATCAGCAGCCAACACAATAGATGGTTCAAGTTCTTACACTGGGTGCTGTCACCAGAATTCCTTGGAGTACAAGTCCCTACAAAAAAAACTTTGCGTAAAATTTTACTTGAGCATTTGAAGCTAACAGTTTAGCAGACCCCTGAAACTATCTGAGTTCACATTTCTAAGTTCCAGGGTCTAAAGCTCTTTGAATCTTAAGATCATAAAATTAACTGACATAGAACTTTACAGACTGGAGAGAGCTCAGTATGTAGGATGGAAGTCAGTACCACTGCATGGGGTGTCAGCATCGAATCCTACCTTACTCAGCTGTCATATAGCAAACTCTACAGGGCTCACTCTTTTCCTCATTCCCTAAATTCCATTTTCCATGGTCTTGGTTTATGTGGCCATTTCCTCCGTTGCTAAGTGTCTGCTGTCTGTTGGCACAGTGCTAGACACCAGGGCTCAGTAATGCACAGGATACTGGAGCGGGCAAGTAAGAAAGTCAGCAAATTTACTATGAAATGTTAAGTGTCAAAGTAGAGGTATGCATGAGGTGATGCAAGAGTAACAGAGAAAGGGCTCAAGAGCATCAAAAGATGCTTTCCAGAGCATCTGGATTTGCCTTGAGCTAAATATTAGGAAGCGAATGCTAGTCAAGTACAGGTCCAGAGAGTAATGGGCGAAGTCATGGAGGCTTATAATGAATTGCCAATAAATAAATATAGCTTGTGCCAAGGATATACTTAGGGATGTAGCAGGCACAGAAACTGGAAACAAAATAGGCAGGGGCCAGATCACAGAGGTCATTGCTTTATTAAATATAATAGTGTTGTCCCATGTACATCCTTGAAGTCAAAGTTGTATCTAATCTATCCAGCATACATGCTTCTATTGGCCCTCACACCAAATTTACATAAGTTGATTGGGTTGCCAACATTTAACACGGAAAATCCAGATTTCTGTTGATGAAACTAGAGGGTATTATGCTAAGCAAAATAAGTCAGTCAGGGAGAGATAATTATCATATGATCTCACTCATATGTGCAATTTAAGAAACAAAACAGAGGATCATGGAGGAAGAGAGGAAAAAATAATACAAAATCAGAGAGGGAGACAAACTGTAAGAGACTCTTAATCATAGGAAATAAACTAAGAGTTGCTGGAAGGGAGAGGGGTGGGGGAATGGGGTAACTGGGTGATGGGCATTAAGGAGGGTATGTGATAGAATGAGCACTGGGTGTTATATAAGACTGATGATTCACTGACCTCTACCTCTGAAACTAATAATATATTATATGTTAATTAATTGAATTTAAATTTTAATAAACTCAGAAGACAGGGCTGAGTGACTTAGTCAGTTAAGCATCTGACTCTTGATCTCAGCTCAAGTCTTGATCTCAGCGTTGTGTGTTCAAGCCCTGCATTGGGCTTCATGCTGGACCTGGAGCCTACAGCAAGAAAGAGAAAGAGAGAAAGAAAAAGAGAGGGAAAGAGGGGAGGGAGGGAGGAAGAAAGGAGGAAGGAGGAAGGATGGATGGACTCAAATTCCCAAATTCCAGTTGGTGGGAGCTGAGTAAATGCTTTCACCTTTAGATGGGAGATAGGATTTTCTGCACTCCACAGACACAGTCGCCCTCCCATGATCTCATCCCCAACTCATTTATGTTATGTGCCTGGCCCCAGAACACATCCACACTTGCAAATCCTGCTCTGTGCCCTATTGGTCCGATCTGATACTACTTCTTTCAATAAAGGGAAATGAATCATGTTTCGACAGGAATTGTTATGTTTTTAGTGGCTGAAAATTACTTAAGTGACCCTCTAGAAGCAGCAGACCCACGATTAAATGATCTCATCTCAACAACACAAAGTAGAGCATCATGTTTCTAAGTGAGTTCTATGTGTTAGTTCTAATGATTAACACCCAAAGGGAAACAGAAAATTCATTTAGGATGACTCTTCAAAGAACTCAATACCATTTTTCATAACAACAAAACTACAACATGTGTAGAAATAAATATAACTAAAAAGCAAGATATTTAAAGAGAAAATCACAACTATCAAATGACATAAAAGAATACCTAAGTAACTCAAAGATATTTTATATTCTTGGATGGGAATATTTATTATTTTTTTGAAGATTTTATTTGTTTATGTATTTATTTGGAAGGAGGCCCAGAGGGAGAAGGAGAGAGAAAATCTCAAGCAGATTCTGCGCTGAGCATGGAGCCCAACTTGGGGCTCAATCTCAACCCTGAGATGGTGACCTGAGCCAAAATCAAGAATCAATGGCTTAACCAACTAAGCCACCCAGATGCCCTGGGAATATTAATTAGTGAAACATTTTTGAGCCCTTTTTGCAGGTCAAAAATATTGGCAATTTCATTTGTTTTGGCCTAAAAATAAATTTCCCCCAAATTATTACATAAATTCTGTGACATTTGCATCAACATCCCAACAGTGCTTCTCACAGAATTTGACAAGCTAAACCTAAAATCCATATTGACATATAAAGGGCCAAGATGATTCTGAAGAAGAAGGGGTCATACCATAGCAAATATCAAGATGCATTATCAAGCAATCATAACTTGTGTGGGATAAATGGGTCACTGTGAACAAATAGGGAACCTAAAAACAGAACCACAAATATATGGGAACTTAGTATCCAACAGAACTGGCATTGGGGAAGAAGAGAGTATTCAGTAAATGATGTTGGAATAACTGGCTATTTATATGGTAAAAATTAGATTTTTAACTCACACCACACATACCCCTTCCTACAAGAAAATCCAGATGGATTAAAGACCTAAATGAAAAGAAGCAAATCTCTAAACAAATCTTTAATTTTTGTTTTGTTTTGTTTTGTTTTTAGAAGAAAGTATATAATCAGAGTAGGAAACCATCTTTTTAAAACAAGCACCAGGGGTGCCTGGGTGGCTCAGTCAGTTGAGCAGCTGATGTGATTTCGGCTCAGGTCATGATCTCAGGGTCCTGGGATTGAGCCCCATGTTGGGCTCTGTGCTCAGCTAGAGTCTGCTGGAGGATTCTCTTGCTGCCTCTCCCCTTACCTTGCTCTGTCTCACTCTCAAATAAATAAATAAATCTTAAAAAAAAAAAGCACAAAGAATAATGGAAAACATTAATAAATTTGACTACATTAGAATTTTAAATGCTTTTGTATTGAAAATTCACCATAAACATAATTTAAAAGATTGTTCATAGAATGGAGGAGGACTTGCAGCGTATTTAACCAACAAAGGATCAGTATCCAAAGCATATAGAGAACTCAGAATCATTGAGGAAAAGACAAGCTAACAGAAAAATGGACAGGGAACATAAAGAGGTAGTTCACAGGAAAAGCAGCTTGCATGGCCAACAAAGATGGAAAAAGATGTTCCACCTAACTAGTAATCAGACAAACAGAGGTTAAAACCACAGCAAGATGCCATCTCACACCCATCATTTTGCCTTCAGTTACATCTGGTAGCACCAGGTATCAGGAAGTATATGGGGGAGGGGAGCTCTTAACTCAGTGCTGGTGAAAGTATAAATCAGTGTATTTTGGAAGATGATTTTTAAATCCTGCATAGAGCTATACAGCGAACTGTATAACCCAGCACAAGATGTATGCATAACCATGTACACAGAGCTGTGTCAGATGGCACTGCAGCCTTCTTTGTAACAGTAAAAAAGTGAAAACTATCTTATAGGAGACAAGTGGATTCTTTTTATACAATGAGTTGCTTTTTTTTTTTTTTTTAAGATTTCATTTATTTATTCATGAGAGACACACAGAGAGGCAGAGACACGGGCAGAGGGAGAAGCAGGCTCCTCCCAGGGAGCCCAATGTGGGACTCGATCCTGGATCCTGGGATCACACCCTGCGCCAAAGCAGATGCCAAATGCTGAGCTACCCAACCACTGAGCCGCCAAGGTGTCCCCGCAATGAGTTCTTTTTAAACATGAGTTAAAAATGAACTCCATGGATCCCTGGGTGGTGCAGCGGGTTAGCGCCTGCCTTTGGCCCAGGGCGTGATCCTGGAGACCCGGGATCGAATCCCACATCGGGCTCTCGGTGCATGGAGCCTGCTTCTCCCTCTGCCTGTGTCTCTGCCTCTCTCTCTCTCTCTCTCTGTGACTATCATAAAAAAAAAAAAATGAACTCCATCTGGGCAGCCCTGGTGGCACAGCGGTTTAGTGCCGCCTGCAGCCCAGGGCATGATCCTGGAGACCCTGGATCAAGTCCCACGTAGGGCTCTCTGCATGGAGCCTGCTTCTCCCTCTGCCTGTGTCTCTGCCTCTCTCTCTCTCTCTCTCTCTCTCTCTCAATCTGCATCTCTATCAATAAGTAAATAAAATCTTAAAAAAATGAACTCTATCTACATGTATCAACAAGGATAATATTAAAATATCATTTAATAAGAAAAGTTGAAAAAAGGTATATACTGTATGGCACCTTTTATTTAGAATTTGTAAAGCCACAAAACAATATTACATATTCTATAGAGAGGTACATTTCAATCTAGAAAAAGCATAAAAACATGCATGAGAATGAAACACACCAACTTTAGGATAGAGATACTTCTGGAGAGAAAAAGAAAAGGAAGGAGATAAATTACGCATTTTATTCATAATAAAAGAGGGGGTTCTCAAGCAAATATTGCCAAATGTTGACATCTGATTATCTTCATAGTGGATACATGGGTTCTATTTTTCCTGCACTTTTATGTTTTATTTAAGATTTTATTTATTCATGAGAGGGAGAGAGAGGCAGAGACATAAGTAGAGGGAGAAACAGGCTCCTTTCAGGGAGCCTGAGGCGGGACTCGATCCCAGGACCCCAGGATCACGACCTGACTGAGCCTAAGGCAAATGCTCAACCACTGAGCCACCCAGGTGTCACTTTCCTGCACTTTTAAATGAAATGTTAAACTAAGAAGAGAGCCCTTGCAGAAGGTGAGCTTCTCAGTAGAACTGCATCTGTGTCATGGGGACCAGGTCATGAAAACTGAGTCACTACAAGATAAGGCATTAAAAAGAAATGAGAGCACTCAACTACAAATGAGTATGTGCAGATCTGAAGGATGCGGGGAGCGAAAAAGGTGGGACTGGCCTAAGTCTGAGAGAAGGGAAATAGATAGAGCTGGCAATGAGCAAGTGCCTGATGAGGATTCGGAGTGTCACCCTGATGGTGACGCATCGATCTCTGTGCCACTGGTCAGAGTGTGTTAGTGTCAACGCAGGTTGGAAAGAAGAGCATTGCTGGTTGGCTCAGGACACACTTTCACCCTGTTTCCTCTTCTACATGATGGAAAGATGAAACTGAGCCAGGTGACCTTAGCTCGCAGCATCCTTGGCACTATCTGCTCACCTTCACAACTATGCCTCTGTCTCCATGAGTGAAATCCAAGGCCTTGGGCTTTATTTGTTCACTGTATCAGCCTTAAACCCGGATTTGAGTGATAGAACCTTGGTGGAGGGCAGACAGCCCCGGTGGCTCAGCAGTTTAGCACCGCCTTCAGCCCAAGGCGTGATCCTACAGACCCGGGATCGACTCCCAAGTTGGGCTCCTTGCATGGAGCCTGCTTCTCCCTCTGCCTGTGTCTCTGTGTGTGTGTGTGTTTCTCATGAGTAAATAAATAAAATCTTAAAAAAAAAAAAACATGTTGGTGGAGGGTCAGGTCTGTTGCAATGAAGATGATGGTGAGTGGCAAGATAGCCACTACTTTGAATGTCCATTGCACTTGACACCCACTCTGCAGTCAGGCTTTTACTTTCTGTGATTGCCGTGTATGCTATATCCTGTGCTTTGCAGAGCTTTCATTAAACGATCTCAGTTGATCCTCATAGCAATACCATAAAATAGGCAAAGCAGGTATAATTCTCATTTTACAGATGGGGAAACAGACTCAAAGAGGTTAAATGATTTAGCCAAGGTTACAGGGGAGAGTCTCCTGTCCTCCTCTCCCCTCTACCCCCATTACCTGGGCTTAGAATATTAGAACCATCTTGCACTCATCTCTGCCCATTCCTTCATCTAGTAGAGGAGCAGTTCCTGTAGGCTGTTTGTACAGAGTGTCCGTTTGCATTTCTTCCTCTCTACTTCCTTTCCCACCATCCAGATCTGGATCCTCAGCATTCTTTGCCAGAGTTACAACTGGTAAGCTGGATTTCCAGATGCCACTTCTCCCTCATTCCTCTCTACCCTGCGTTCTCATTCTAGACTAAACTTCCTTAAACATTGCTTTCATTATGTCATTTCCCTGCTCAAAAATCTTTGTGAGCTCCTCCTTCCTTCTATACTGTCTACACTGAATGGAAACTCCTCAGCCAGGATTTCGAAGCCCTCCTTAATCTGAATTCACCTTTTCCAGTCAACTTCTCAAAATGGATGCTTTGAAAATAAAATGACTAACAAATCATCCATCACATCAGCAAAGGTTTGTGTTTTGTATTTTTAGATGATACTGCTCAGTACTGACAAGAGAGTCGTAAAACAGTCTTGCTGGTAGACGTGTTAATAGGTATAATCTTTTTGGAAGGCAAAATGGTTATAAGAATCAAGAGCTCTTGACCTAATAAATCTGTTTCTGGAAATCTATCCTAAGGAAATAATCTGAAATACAGAAAAATCTTCATGCCTAAAGATGTTAATTATACTATTTTTATAGTTATGAGCAATTAGATATAACCCTCTGGTGGCTTTCTTCGATGCCTAGAATAAAACTTTAAATCCCTACTGTGGCCTGTGGTCATACATGATCAAGCCCTACCAACTCTCTTCTCTCCTGCTTGCTAACTAAAGTCTACAGTGGTCTTTTTCACTGTCTGTTAAACAAGCCCATTCCTGCCCCCAGGGACTTTTTTTTTTTTTTAAGATTTTTATGTTTATTCACAAGAGACATAGTCAGAGGGAGAAGCAGGTTCCCTGTGCGGAGCCTGAAGTGGGACTTGATCCTAGGACCAGGGGTCACGACCTGAGCTGAAGACAGAGGCTCAACCACTAGGCCACCCAGGCGTTCCCCATCCAGGGACTTTATAGTTGCTATTCCCTATACTTTCCTATCAAATGCCCCTTTCAGATCTTTAAAAAGCTCATTCTTCCCCATCTTTCAGGGCCCTGCTCAGATGTCACCTCTTCAGAGAACCTTCCCTAAACACTCTCCATAGCCCAGGGTCCCCTTAACCTAGTTTAGTTTCTTCACAGGCTTTGTTCCTTGAAATTACTTATTTGTAACTCTCCAACACTATAATGTAAGTCCTTTGTAGGC
Source organism: Canis aureus (assembly GCF_053574225.1). Classification (NCBI taxonomy): domain Eukaryota; kingdom Metazoa; phylum Chordata; class Mammalia; order Carnivora; family Canidae; genus Canis; species Canis aureus. Next base: position 12,323,935 of record NC_135634.1, read on the forward strand.
AAGGATTCATTTGTCTTGCTTATTATGATATCACCAGATCTACAATAGTGGCTAGTACGTGTAGGAGCTCAAAAATACCATACGAATGAACAAACTGTGTTTAAAAATCCTCCTTAAAAAAGAATAAAGGGAAAATGTCTTGGAGGAAAGACTGTAGGTTTGCTTTACCTTTTCTTTATGCTTTCCAATATTTCTCAGATTTTCTTTATTGGGTGTCTTTTATAATCAGGGGGAGTACAAACTATTTAAACTAACAAAATATAGCCCATAGTCTGGCCAGACCCATTTTATTACTATTCCAGAATAAGCATTCAATTCACATTCATGTCTTGGCATGGCTGTTCTCTTGCCTGCCCTTCCCGCTGCACCTCTGATAATCCTATAAACCTCAGCCCAAGGCCCACCTCCTCCAGGATCCCTTCCTGAGTTTTCCTATACTTAAAGCTCTCCCTCCCACCCTGGGCTTGGCATTTAACTGGGTATGCTGTGCTACATTTATTCACTCTCATTTATGAAACACTTTCTGTTTGCTGGCACGTGTGTGTGAAATGGAGAGAGAGAGAAAACAAGAATGTATATCTGTGTGTTTAGTAGGAGTTCATTTTCCCTCCTCAGCATATACCATGTCTTAGCCTCCCCCCTCCCCAAGTCTTTAACATAGATTGATAGCAGAGTAAGTACTCAATAAATACTTGGTGGTGGTCTTTGGTGTTGAAGCTACTGTGTCTCCAAGCTGGGGTCAGAATCCATGGTTCTCCTTCCATTACATGAAGCTCTGTAGTCACACTTTAGCTTGTATTTACTGAGCACTTACTGTGTGTCCGTGTGTCCTGCACGTACCACTCATGTTCCTGTGTACCTGCTAGGAACTGCTTTCATTTTCATCTTAAGTTTGAAGAAACCGAAACACAGAAAGGTTAAGCAGCTAGTCTCAAGGGACAAAGCTCGAAGCACTAAGGCCTGGATTAAAATATAGCCCAAAGTCTTCACCTCTCTTAGGAGTGAAGCAGGGCTCCCTTTGGCCCCTTTGGCACAGACATGTTCCAGTCCAACTGCGGGCTCTTAGGCTACTCAACGTCACCAAATCTGTTTCCACATTTGTAAAACAGAGACACCAAGACCTTACAGGGCAGTTGCCAATGTCAAGATGAGAAGTGTGTGGTCTAGTGCTAGCACACAGCAGGCGGTGAGTAAATGGTGTTATTATTAGATGTGCCGCCTCCTTGACATTTGCTTCTGAAAGCTGGAGATGGTAGCCCCATCTCATTTCTCTCCACACAGTGAGTGGCCTGGGTCTGAGTTGCACCTCCACAGCTGGGATCTGGGGAAGGTGCTATGAAAAAGCCCAGGGACGAGAGAAAACAAATAAGTGGCCCTGCCCAAGGTTACCTAGAGCTTGGATTTCCTTGTCTGAAGGCATAATTATAGGAAGAGGGTTGGATTATAGAAGTAGCTGTTTTTGTGTGTCACCCAGGCCCACTCATGTAAACATCTTTCACTCCCCAGGAATTATTTTAGGACCAGGAAGCAGCACACTGTTTATTGAAAGAGTCACAGAAGAGGATGAAGGTGTCTATCACTGCAAAGCCACCAACCAGAAGGGATCCGTGGAAAGCTCGGCATACCTCACTGTTCAAGGTAAACAGCTGCTCCAGAGAGCAACAAGAAACAGTTCAGACATCTGTTTAACTTTTCACCTCCTGGTCTCCTGCGGGCAGCTCTGGCCTGTTCCTCTCCCTGCCCTCCTCACCCCTTCCCACCTCCCCACTACCCCCTACCAGCACTACCACCACCAGGCTTTGGGAAGCTACCCTGTAGGGTGGCCTGGCAGGCCCAAGGCTAAGACACTGGGGGGCCACCCCCCTCCCACCCCCAGAGCTGCCATCTGAAGATGATCTCTGCAGGGAAGTAGTTCCCAGAAGAGAGGAAAGCCAGCTGCCATCAGAGGCAGGCCACTGACCCGCAGAGAATGACCGCAGTGGCCGGGCTGGTGACAAAGAAATTCAAGAAGGCAGAGGGGTGGAGGGAGGGGGAGACACCCACACATTGGAAACTAGTTCGTTCTTTTTCCTTTTCCAACTCCCATCAGTTAGACATATGCCGCTCTTCTGAATGTTTTCATAAGCTGGTTTGTTTGTTTGTTTAACACAGAGCAGGCTGCAAAAAATTATCAAGGAGAAGCAACACATAAAAACAGACCACGTTTGAGAAAAATGTTCTAAGTGCTTCCTTCTTTGTAGACCTCAGATAGTTGGTTCTGCAGCAAAATCCAAAGCAGCCTCATCCTAGCCCGGGCTGCACCATGTGGCTCCCATTTGGAAAGTAGTTCAGGCCTCAGTTTCAGTCCTCTGATGCCAGGAATCATCCAAACCATAACATCGACGGCATCATAAAATATCAAATTGGCACCTTTTGGGGGATAAATATATGTGGCATGTTGAGGTTTTACATGAAAAGAGGCAATTTGTTCAGTAGCCTGTTTCCAGGGGCTCCCCGGGAGACGACGGAATAGGGAAGCATTCCTGGTGGAAGAACAGCCTGTGTGCGTTCTTCCACCCTGGAAACTTGCACGGCTTCAGGAGCCTAACGCGGAGAATTCAGCCGCCTTTAAAACAGCATCACCCCCCTCCTTTTCCGAGGAGCTGGTTTTAGAGAGCCTCCGGAAAAATCTAAAACCCATGCTTCCATGAATGTATACTTTCGGGAAAAGCCAAGGGTAGCATTCCTCAAATTCTTACAGTAATGGTCCTGTCTCCCTCCCAAATAGTCCTCATTTCGGTATTCTTTCAACTGGTCTGCTTACACGCGGAGCAAACAATTACGTGTGCATCTCTTTAACACCTCCCTCTTCAAAGGATTGTTCCTTTACCTATGAATTAACAAAGACTCCAGCTGTGGCCTTCGAGGAGGGGCTCCATCAGGCCACGGATCTGAGAGAGGGGCAAGGAGGTCCCTGATCCTCAGTCCAGGAGGCGCTTTCCCCGCTGTCCTGACAACAACCCCGTAAGCTGCTCAGAGCAGTTAGGAACCCCCAGACAGGAATGAGAGGACGGATCTAAACCCTACGGCCAGGTAATGGCAGGTGTGTGTGTAGAGCTGGGCTCCTCAGACCCACTCCAGCCCCCCAACACCTGCCTTCCTCGTGGGCCACCCCCACCATGGCCACTCTTCTCTACCAGGGAATATGGGTACGTGTCTGACCCAATGGCTAGGCAGCTAATGGCTTGGGAGAAGCCCTTGCCCGAAGCCAGGACACCTATGCAAGTTTGCAGCTCTCCACAAAGACTTCACCTCCTTTCCCTTCACCTCTTCTGCCAGGCTGGGTTCCCTAGAGCCCACCCCCCTCTGTTTGCCATAAGTCTACCCTCCTGGAGTAGCGTCTCCTGCTGTGATGAGTTTGCTGTCGGGGCAGAGCGGTGGCACAGTGGAGACTCCCGGGCTGGACTGGAGCCAGCGCTCTGGCCCTCAGAGAGCCTGACTCACCACTAATCCTCCTCCTCCTCTGTCCAGTTTAGCAGCATCCTCCAGGATGAACAGCTGACGCAGACACTCCTTCTCTTCTCTGCCCTCCCACACCACGGTTCTTGGATCTTTAGTCAGTACCTATTTTATTCGGCTTTTTATTATGCTTTAGGGATTGATGGGCCTGTCTCCCCTACTGGATTGTAGACTTATTGAGACAGAACTATGTCTGATGTATCTTTGTTTCCCTTAGCTGTGCCCAGCACTAAGCAGGGCACTGTGTATTTAATGCCTTTCTGTGCAGACCCTGCGGGACAACTGGCATACCCAGTCCCATGAACTTCATAAGAATCCAAAGAAGTAACTAGTATTATCTTCAGTCTACAGATGGGAAAATTGACCCTCAAAAAAGGTTAATTATTTGCCCAAAGCCACACAATGAAGTCAGCAAGAAGGCTGGCTGCGGTCCATGTCTTGTGACTTGTCACCCTTCCTCCATTCATCCATTCCTGAAGTACCGTAGGAGACTGTCCTTGAAGCCTTAGCATAAAATTGGGCAGTTAGACCTTTCCAGTTATCCTGTCATTTGGTTTTCTCTCTACCTGGTTCTAATTTCCTACGGTGATTCCTTTTCCCACGAAATGCTTTTCTAAAGTCAGACAGCATTAAGAATATGAGTGCCACTGGTCCTTTCTCCATATTTCCATCAGTCTGTGTCATTTGCTTCTGAGGAAAGGGGAGACCATTGCGATGTGGGTTGCCCATGTAGGCTGCCACTATGGATGTCCTGAGCCTGTCATCTCCTGACATCATCTCTCAGCCTCCCACACAGTCCACCTACTTCTCTCTTCCAATTCTAGAATGAGCTTTTTATTTTATTTAATTTTTTTAGGATTTTATTTATTTATTCATGAGAGACACAGAGAGAGAGGCAGAGACATAGGCAGAGGGAGAAGCAGGCTCCCTACAGGGAGCTGGATGCTGGACTCGATCCCAGGATCCCGGGATCATGACCTGAGCCAAAGGCAGACACTCAACCCCTGAGCCACCTAGGTGCCTCAAGAGTGATCTTTTTAAATGACTAATCTTACGATAGGTTACTTCCCTGCTTTGAATTTGCAGTGGTTCCACCCCTTATCCTCATCTAGGCATGCAAGGTCCTCCCAAGGCTCCCCCTGCAGCCTCATGGCTCATCCCTCCCTTCACACCTGAGCTCCCCAGCCATGTGACTGCCCAGGACCCCCTGAACGCACACTTCCCCTCCTCATCTTCAGCCTTCCTTTGGTCTTCACAGCCTGCCTTCCTCCTACTTCATTCTCCCCCAAACAACCCCACTCATCCTGACAACTCACTTGTGCTCTTGCTTCAGGCATAGAGCATATCCCCCTTGTGCCCCCAGAGTCCTTGACATGAACCTTTAACGCAATGCTTACTTACCACAGCTTACTATTCACTCCTCTATCCCTGAGCATTTGATAAATGTGTTTGTTGGCTTGATCTACTTAGGAAACCACCACTGTATGTCTGAAAAAAGGCACATGTCGACATATATTGTGTATGGCAATAGAGATAAGCCAAATGCAATTAGTTATTAACTCAACACCTTAGTTGTGTGCCCAGGACTGTGCTGCTGCACACATGGAAGTGTAAGCCATGATCCCTAACCTCACTGTGCTTTCAAAACCTAGTTGGAAGGAGATTAAGGTGCACACAAAACAATTAGAACCAGACCAATAAGAATTTGAGTTCCTTGAGGCACCTAGGTGGCTCAGTCAATAAGTGTCTGACTCTTGGTTTCAGCTCTGATCCTGATCCCCGGGCTGGTGGGATGGAGCCCCATGTCAGGCTCTGTGTCTGCTTGGATATTCTCTCTCTCTGTCCGTATCCCCTGCTCTCACGCTCTCTCAAATCAATCAATCAATCAATCAAGCTTTAAAAAGCAGAATGTTGAGCTCTTCCTAAGGGTAAAGTAGAAACACTAGTTTGTATCAAGCAGACCATGCAGTGCTGCTAATATGAGCTCAGGAGTTCAGAGAGACTAGAAAGGCCATGGGGAGTGAGCTGAGATCTAAAGGATGTTGGATTGGCAAGGTGAATGGGGCAGCGAGCTATGAGACAACTGTCAGCCTTCTGCGTTCATATCTCCCTTGGCAACAACAAAGTCTAGGCAATTTTAAATATTTCCTCTTGTCTAGCCCACTGGGTTTTCTGAGGAACTGGTACTTTTGATTCATGACCTCTTTTCTCTCGTGTGGCATTACTCTCCACTAGCACTTGGGGAAATGATAGAGCTGGCAAGGTGGCCGTGGACGCTTTATGGATATGGCTCTTTCTTTTTGCTCATTATTGTTCCCAGCTGCCATGCTTTTTGAGTTCTTATGTCTGCTTTTCTGCCTTCCTCCTGGCTCCCTTTTGTAATTTTTTCCCCCTGCTCTTGCAGCAACAGCTGTATCCAACCTTTCTACTTAAAAATTGTGGTTAGCTGAAAAAATAGTGTCCCTGACCTGCAATCATCAAAGTACCTGAAATACTGTACCCATTTATAAATAAATGGGGCCATATCCGAATAGGATAATGATAAAATAGTGCGAGGAAATGCGGATGTTTAGTCTAAAAACTAGGGGGTGATATTATTGTTTTCCTCAAATATTTAAGAAGCTTCAGACCGAGGAGACATTTCACTCTGTCTTTGACACATCAAAAAAAAAAAATAAATAACCGGAACCGAGGAGGGGAGTGGCAGTGAAGTTTCACAGAGCCAAATTTTAGCTTCATAATGATCTTGGGGTTCTGGGATCGAGTTCTGCATCAGGCTTCCGCAGGGAGCCTGCTTCTCCCTCTGTCTATGTCTCTGCCTCTCTCTGTGTGTCTCTCATGAATAAATAAATAATCTTAAAAAAAGATTTTTAAAAAGTGGATAGTATATGCATCTCATTAGTTAGATCCACTATCTTGAATGCAAGTAGTTGAGGCTTACCAAGTAAAAAAAATTTTTTTTAAGATTTTATTTATTCATGAGAGACACAGAGAGAGAGAGAGGCAGAAACACAGGCAGAGGGAGAAGCAGGCTCCATTCAGGGAGCCTGACATGGGACTTGATCCTGGGTCCCCAGGATCAGGTCCTGGGCTGAAGGTGGCACTAAACCACTGAGCCACCCGGGCTGCCCACCAAGTAAAAATTTAATCCTTAGATGCTCTTCTGAAACTTTCAGTGTGGTACCTGGTTAGTTATTTTATCACTGAAATTAGATCTTTGCTCCCTCTCTCTTGGCTGTCACTCTGGGGGCCATGAAACATTCCCTGGCTTTACACTTGATTTCCCAATAGATGTATAGAGACTCTTCATGCTGACCTATCTTGTCAGGTTGAGTTTAGGAAATGAAAGCAAGCAAACGAGTTGTGTCTGCGACTATGTTTAACGGGTTTAAAGAGGTTTATGAATTAGCCAGGAAGGAAACTGTCTGCTCTTTTTATTTCCCTTGAAAAAGGATTCTTATACTCATAGATAAAACAATGTGTTATTTTTGTATCTGAAAAGGATGAGTGGACTGTGGGGTCAAAGTGGCTTCTTTAAATAATCACAGGTCTTGTTTGGTTTGGACTGCACATGAGTACACGTGGAACTCTCCAAGGGGAAGCTCGAACATTAAAAACAACAACACAAAATGGGTTCATAACCAAAATAATTTCTGAAATTGACACAGCACTCAATCGCCCATGGAACTCAATGGCACTGGTTCAATGAAAGCATGGCATATTTTCATCCGAGGACTTAAGATAAACTATGCTTTATTATTGCAAGGAATAACCACAATAAATATGTAGATATGTTCTTATAACAGATTTAGGCCTTGCTATTGAAATGCTATTTCAATAGCATTTATAAATTACACAGGAGAAAATACCATATTACACATTCTTTGGGGGATGACTGATGGATCTGAAAATCATGGAAAGCACAGAAGGACTTTGCCTTAGGGCTGCCCTGCAGTCTAAATGCTTAGAGTGGGATTAGAGGTGAGATTTGTAAAATTATGCCATAATATTTGCACATTAACACATTTCAGGAAAGGACCCATACAGCAGGAGATGTACACTGTGTCCCTTAATAAATTCTGAGAGTAAAATATAGGAAAAGCTCAAAATTGTGTTGGGTATTGCAGCCACTCTCTTTTATCCCCCTTGGCCAGGCCAGCTTTCATGTTTCATTTCCTTTTGATGCTCCTCTCTTCCTGAATCCTGCCCCAAATTCACTCCCCTGGCTATCCTGGCACTAGGAAAGGTGTGATAAACTAATTCACAGGAACATGTTGGCGACTAATGCTACTCCCTTCTCCTGGGTGTTGGCAATTCAGAAGGGTTCCCAAGGAGAGACAAGGGCTTGGCAATGGAGAGATGAACTCTGCTCCTCGTTAATTTCACACAGAAGGACTAGGGGACGGGATATACATGCCTTCGTCCTTGAAGTCGAAATGATGACACAAAGCTGGCTTTGATCAAGAATTCAAGAAATGGGGGCCGTCTGGGTGGCTCAGTGGTTGAGCATCTGCATTTGGTTCAGGGCATGATCCCAGAGTCCTGAGATCGAGTCCCACATCCGGTTCCCCTCAGGGAGCCTGCTTCTCCCTCTGCCTCTCTCTCTGTGTCTCTCATGAATAAATAAAAATATTAAAAAAAAAGAAAAAACAAAAAAATTTAAAAATGGAGATGGAATTCACTTGTAATATCTTATGCTCGCTGAATGTGCATTCATCTGCTCAACTTTTGTGACAACCCAATGGGAATTTTTTTCTATCTGCAAGTGAGAATCTGAAGCACAGAAAGATTTAGGATTTTGTTTAGGGTTACGAAGCTAGTAGTGGTGGAGCTGAGAATTGGACCCATGTTGAACCATTCTGCTCTACTGCCTCTCAGCTCTAAGACAGCAGAGGACCCCAGTGCAGCCAGGTGCATCACTGTTCCTGAGCTGTGTGCCCTTGGGCCAACTACTTATCTTCCTGGTGCCTCATTTTGCTCATCTGCAAAATAGACACGGATAATGGTATACCTTCTGGGGTTGTAAGGATTAACACATTTAAAACTGTATCTGGAATATAATGGAAGCTTTTAAAATAGTAGCTAGTGATCACTTGTTAACATGATAAGCCATATTAACTTCAACAAAACTTTCTGTATTATAGTTTTCCTACACTTAACCAGTGAGTGACCCAAATGGGGTTCAAACCACAAAAGCTCTATTTGACCTAAGAAGTTTAGCTTTACTAGCTTTAATAAAGATGTATGGCACATAAAGACAACTTTAAATATCTTTAACTCAAATTATTCTTGAAAATTTCCTCCCAGTTTAATATGAATACAGTTTTTCCATATATCTCTGTCCTAAAGAGGGGCTCCAGACCAGTGTACACAGATTCTCAAAAAGCTTTATAAATGAGAGACAATTTTAATATCCTAAGAAGTCTTAGAGAAATTACATAATAAGGTTAACTGGTTTATTGGTTATTGGATTTTAGATAAAAGAGAGAGACAGAAAGACAGAGACATAGACAGAGGGAAAAGCAGCCTCCCTGTACGGAACCCGATGTGGGACTGGATCCCAGGACCCCGGGATCACGACCTGAGCCAAAGGCAGACACTCGACCACTGAGCCACCTAGGTGTCCCTAGTATATCCGATTAATTTTTTTCATCTCTCTATAAATAAATATCTATTGACACTTCTACCGGGCCAGTGCTAGAGATGTAAAATGAACACAACACACACCCTCCTTTTGATGTCTTAAGACTTTAATGGGCAATAAACCCACATAAACAGTTATCTCAAATTAAAATAATGATAGAAGCAGAGAAGAACACCTAAGCCACCCTGGCAGGTATGAGGCAAATTTCTCAGGGAGAGCAGTGACTCGGCTGTCTGTAGAAAATGATCAGCATTTAAATAGTTTTAGAAAGAAAAGACAAAAAAAAAAAAAAAAAAAAGAAAAGACAAATTGTGACATATGCAATAGCTTTGAATGAAAACCAAATTATCGGGATCCCTGGGTGGCGCAGCGGTTTAGCGCCTGCCTTTGGCCCAGGGCGCGATCCTGGAGACCTGGGATCGAATCCCATGTCAGGCTCCCGGTGCATGGAGCCTGCTTCTCCCTCTGCCTGTGTCTCTGCCTCTGTGTGTGTGTGTGTGTGTGTGTGTGTGTGTGACTATCATAAATAAATTAAAAAAAAAAAAACAAATTATCTTGTATATGAAACCCCCCAAAATAATAAGGATTTGGGGGTAAAAAAAAAGGAAAGGGAGCCTCGGGGGGAGTTGGTGGAAACTTTCAAAAGAATAGCTTTCACTAGATTTCCACATTTCACCTGTGAGCTAAGGTGCTGCTGTTACCTCCACATTTGAAGGATGAGGAAGCTGGAGCACGGATGGGGTCCTTGGTCTAAGACATAGCTACTTGCTTCCTGCCCTTTCCTGGTGAAACTCATGCACATCTCAAGTCAAGGCAGGTCCCAGGCCAGAGGCCCTGGTCTTTTGCTTGGGGAGTCTCCTAACCTCCTGGGAAGCACCACTGGTTATATTGTGAGAGCGGAGTTCCCTGGCTCCGCCGCCCCTTGATTCAGGCAGTCGGGTGCCACACAGCACTGGGTGCCAGGGTTGGCGGGATGTTGCCACAACACAGAGTCCACCCCTGCAGAGTGAGGGGCCTTCGCCATCAGAAAGGCTCAGGGCAGGGTAGCAGGCCGCTGCGGTTGCACAGACTGTAGACCAGGCATGTCACCCCTCAGGAACCGGTGCCTCCCTGGGTGTCACCCGCCCTTCCTGTCCCAAGAGGGACAGTCTGAAGCCTGGGAGGGTAACTGAGACAGAAGCCTCTGTGGAACAGGGTTAGCAATCTGTAACAGAAAGTACGTCACCCTAACTCTTCAGATTGGCCACATTCTTGTCCCTCTCCCATATAGAAATAACCTTGCACTGTGCCCCGATGCAGGCTTGCACACACGGCATCTGAGAGCAATGTCCCTGGGCCCCACTGCTCGCTCCTCACTATTGTCAAGCCCCACCCACGTTTCCTATGGCCTCCTTTCCCCGCTGGCATGTGCAGCTGGGCCATTTCATGGACTGAGCTCATCAGCTGTCACCAGCTAGTTGAAGCCGGGTCTAGTCAGACCAGTGTGGGGATGTTTGACCTCTGAGAAAACATCCAAGAGCTGCATAGGAAGAGATGCTGCTGACTGAAGTCAGCCTACTCAATGGAAGACTAGCCTACGGGTTACTTTCCTTAAATAAAGCAAATGGGACAGAGATAGAGTGCAGAGACTACATGATTTCTTGTTAATTTCCCTTTTTAGTTTGCAGTGAGCAGTGACAATGCTAAAGAGATCTTTCGCCTGTCATAAATGTTCATCTCGAAGATGTTTTTTAATGAGTTGATTCTTTAAATGTGGAAGTGCATATAAACACATTTGGTCCCACTGAAAGGAATTTTGCCTGAGTAAGGGCTGTGGAATTACTTTGGGGGTCAACTTCCTGCCCCGTGGAATGCAGTGGGAAAGTTCCCACAATGGGAGGGGGCCTCTCCCAGGGCATTCCAGGCAGGAGGCATCTGCAGAGGTTTAATACAGACAGTACCATGTCTCAAGATGCTATCAGCATCTCCAACAGCCAAAGGCCACCATGGTCTGAGCCGGTCCCAGTAAGATTCCACAAAACTTATTTGCAGCATAAGCAGAGAAGACAGAGAGAGAGTATGTGTGTGTGAATATAGCAGGGCAGCATGAGACCTTTCACATGGGGGAGGAAAGCCAAACTCATACTAACTTGAGCTTACGATATTCCCATCAAGGGGTTGTATACTGAGAGAACAACTTACCATACTTCGAAACTTCTTCAAGAAAGCTGTCCTCATTCTCATGAGGTTTAGGGAAATAGCCACAAAGTAACAAATGAAGCCAAATCCATTTATTCACTCATCCAGTATATTCAGGATGCCTACTATGTGCCAGGCACTCTTCTAAACACCAGAGATGGAACAGTGGACAAGAGAACCACAATCCTGCATTCTGCTGCTCCACTCACAACTCTGAACACGTTCACCTGCTCAGATTTGAGTGCCAGACTGTGAACTCCAGACCATACCTTTCATCTACCACCACATACCAGCATCTAGAACAGAGCCTGCGACGTGGGTGGTATTCCATGTGTTTACTGGATTAATACACACGAACAGGAATTTGACCCTGAACCCTTTGAAAGCTTCATGAAACTCCTTGGCAACAAAGCAAATCATAACTTGTCTACTCATTCACCCAGTCTGAGGAGTGGGGACATAAAGATGAAGACAATGTGGCCCACAGCCCCCTGAAGCTGACCTTCTAGTAGAGAAACAGTGAGGGGCAGAAGAGCTGGTCATTTAAGACACTACAGGGATTTTGATGTGATTGGAGCAAGTAGGAGCATGGCAGGAGAGGAAGCTCAAGAGACAGGCAAGATTGGTCATAAAGGATCCAAGGTTTGGATTTTTATCCTGACAGCCACAAGGGGCAGAAGGGGCAGTGATGGCATTTAGACCGAGGCAAGATCATGCTGGCTCAGGGTGGAGAAGAGCCCCAGGGTGTGTGTGGGGTTAGGGGGATGGTCAAGGCTGGTCAGGAAGGTAGCACAGTAGGCCAGGTGACAGCTGGTAGGGGTTCGGTGGAGGCCGTGAGAGCGGGGCAGGGCAGGAGGTGACAATTTCCTGAGCCATGGGAGGAGGATAGACGGGACTTTTGTTGGACTGGATGGGGAGAAACTGTGGATTTCCCCCTGAGATGCAAAGCCATGCTGCAGCAGGGACCGTGGCTTGCAGGAAGCACAGGCACTGGGTGGCCGGATGGATACGAGGGAAGAAGGAAGTGGCTCAGGTTCCTAGCTTGTGTATTTGCTGTTCTTCAGAGAAACTTCACTGGCTCCAATTGCCTGCATGTAGCATACAGTTTAAACCCTTTATGCAGGGCAGTCCGGGTGGCTCAGTGGTTTAGCACCGCCTTTGGTTCAGGGCGTGATCCTGGAGACCCGGGATCGAGTCCCGCATCTGGCTCCCTGCATGGAGCCCGCTTCTCCCTCTGCCTGTGTCTCTGCCTCTCTCTCTCTCTCTCTGTGTGTGTGTGTGTGTGTGTGTGTGTGTCTCATGAATAAATAAAATCTTTTAAATAAATAAATAAACCCTTTATGCAGATGCTCAAACTCTCTGTGGCCTGGTCCTGTCCTTGCCTTATACTGCCACGCATGCCCCCTCTCTTCCCAGCTCTGGGTCCTCCTGCTGTCCCCTTTGCTTGTGTGCCCTCCCCCTTCTCGTCTCTGGAGGCCACCATTCATTTCCAATGTCGCCTCTTCCAAAGAGCTTTGGATTTCCTCAACCCTTGAAAACTCTTTTTATCTCATTTCTTTGAATTTGCCTTAAAGTCTCAGTTAGGTTGGGAGTGAGCGCCCTGAGTGTGTCAACTTTCTCTTGCTCATCCTCCCCTCTCCTCTGGACTGAATGTCACCTGCAGTAGGATTCGGTACCTTCTTGTTGCAAACAGAGCCCACAAGATGTAGCAGTTTGTCCAGAAAAGGAAGAGCATATACCTGCTTCACAGAGTGGTGGGGAGGGCTTGGCACATAGTTAAGTGCTCAATTGGTGATATCATTCGCATCATTATGTCCAAGGAAAATAGGATCCAGCTCTTCTTCCCTAGCTTAATATGAAGCCTCTGTCTCCTTGTAATGAGGTTAAAGCATAAGACACTACATTAGAATTCTCGAGAAATTGTTCCCTGGAGTCAGTAAGTAGGGAACCACACTGTCCCGGAACCCCTGGGGCATTCCTTTCAAAGTCCCAAAGATCTTCCTCTCTGGAGGCTTCTCCTGAACATTTTGGGTCGTTTCTTTCCGCTGGTGGAGGAACTGCTCACCTTTTGATCTCTGGGTGATTCCGGGAAAGGAGGTGATGGGGAAGGACCCCCTTGTCATGCCAGCTGCTGCCGCGAAGGTCAGAAATGAAGCCAGGAGTGGGGAGCAAGAGGTGGGCACTTTGGCCCGACTGTTCCAAAAGAAGCGAGCAAGCAATTGTGACAGTCCTTGAGTTTTATTTTTAAAATCAAAGTAGAAGAATTTTGTGAGTCCCAAAGGATGGCTTTTATGTCATTTTTATTATTTTTTTTTCTTTTTCTTTAGAATTTCCTCTAAAACACATCAGGGAGACTTCACGTATTCCAGATTTAGCACTTTAATGGGCTTTTGTTCCTGCCTTAATTTTTTCCTTTTTAAAAATTTCTCCTCTGATGTTCAATTAGCTATTTGTGGGATTACAAAGTTTGCAAACTCAACCATAGAATTTCTGGAAAGTCTTTTAATTTCTGCGTGAGTTCATAATAATATTATGCACCCTACCTTACTCAGGAGGTAAGGCCTATCCCAGAGACTAACTCTTGTGCCAGTAGATTGCATTTGCCATGATGAATCATTTAGGGGCACTAGACCCATTTTCTTGAATCACAAAGACCCTAAGTTTGATAGTGCCTCCTGGGGATCATCTTGATGGTTTTCTCTCTCCAGGAACCTCGGACAAGTCTAATCTGGAGCTAATTACTCTGACGTGTACCTGTGTGGCTGCAACCCTCTTCTGGCTCCTATTAACGCTCTTTATCCGAAAACTGAAAAGGGTAAGAACATTTCAGATGACTTTTTTTTTTTAAAGATTTTATTTATTTATTCATGAGAGACACACAGAGAGAAGCAGAGACATAGGCAGAGGGAAAAGCAGGCTCTCATAGGGAGCCCAATGTGGGACTCCATCCCAGAACCCTGGAATCATGACCTGAGCTGGATGCAGACATTCATCCACTGAGCCACCCAGGTACCCCTTCATATGAAGCTCTATGCTCCTTTTTACATAATGTTCTAAAATGTTTGCCTCATGTCTAGAGCAGACACTAAACAAATGCTAGACTCTAGTCCTCTTCCTCCTGGCCTCTGTCTCTGGCCTGGGGAACACCAAAAATGAATCATTAAAATATCTCTCAACCATAGAGTGGAGTATTCAAATAAAAAGCTAGAGCAAAAAAAAAAAAAAAAAAAACAAAAAAAGCTAGAGCAATGAATAGATGATTATTTCCCAGAAACAGGAGGGATATTTTTGATATAAAAATATGTAATAAAATCTTTAAATTCATCATGAGACCAGCAAAGTCTTCCTTATTCTCTGCCAAGAAACAAAAAGGGAAAAGCAAAATAAAGACCCACTTCTGACTTACCTCTCATAACATTATAGGAATGCACACAAGGTCACCTCAATTCCATGGTCCCTGAGCCCCACCATACAACTTACTTCTTTGGTGTGAGATTCAGGTCCAGATTTCTATCATTAGGCCTGCAGCACTACTTGTTGGGGTGGGGGTTTATGAGGAAGAGCCTACATTCATTCATCCATTTATTCATGCCTCCACCATTTACTGCGCACTTGCTCCATGCAGAGTGCCAGGCCCAGTGTCAGGCCCTGGGTGACAGTGGAGAGGAGCCTGGCTTTCATCAGTTGCATAGACAAATGTGAACTTGCCAGTAGAGGCAGCTACTGAAGGATGTAAGATGGCAGTGAGGCAGAGAGGGAGGGAAAAGTGCTGCAGGCACAGTGTGAGGTTGGCGCAGGACAGTGACACCCTGGGAAGGGAACCCGGTAGAGACCAGTGTGACTGCAGTAGAGGGAACAAAGGAGAACATGAGACAGGAGAGGAGAGGCTGCAAAAGCTGGCCAGACGGTAGCCTTGCAGGCTGAGGTAAGAAATATAGTCTATATTCTGGAAGTAAAAGGAAGCCTGGGGCCATGGGGACAAGAAAGTGTGCTGTTAAGAGATCTGTGTCTGGAAAGAAAATTTTGGCTGCTGTGAGAAGGGACCAGAGGAGGCAAGGATGAGTAGAGAGGAGCCTAGCAGAAGACTTTGTAGTTGTCCAAGGAAGAAATGATGGTAGCTTAGTCTACGTGATTAGAATTCATGATATACTTAGCAGGTAAAATCAACAGGACCTGAAAAGTGTCAAGGAGGCTTCCTCCATTTCTTGAGATTGATTAGCCCTGGTTACTGTGCCATGTCATACGATGAGCTCTTTATGTAGTAGCTCAATTAATCCTTCCAAAAATGCAAAGAGGCGGGTATATTACTATTCTCATTTTATAGAGAGAGAAAGTGAGGCTCAGAGAGGTAAACTAACTTGTCCAAAGTCACAAAACTAGAGTTGGAGCTGAGTTTTGAACACAGGCTGTGCTACCTTAGGCTTAGTAACCCAAACCAACAAGGCATCCTTAATAGCATTGATATGAGAGGCAAGGCTAGCAGGCACCCTCTGTGGTAGTATGTCCCATCACCACGATATGTGATGATTGGTTTTGAGATGTGACAGGGAAGGCCACTGCTTTATAAGGATACAAAGGCCACGCAACTGGCATTTTGAAAGGGGAGATATAGCTTGGAGGCAAGTAGGTCTAACAAAAGTAAAGTGTGCCAAATCTGGGAGGGGTTCCAAAGGCTGCAACGGAGGGTGGGGGGTAGAAAAAACTTCAGAGAAAATAAAGTTTTGAGAACGAGTTTGAAGGTTGTGGCAGGAAGAAAAGAAGCAGAAAAACGCAGCCCACCCCCCTTCCCAGGCCTTTTAATTGCATTTGCCATGATGAATCATTTAGGGGCACTAGACCCATTTTCTTGAATCACAAGGACCCTAAGTTTGATAGTGCCTCCTGGGGATCATCTTGATGGTTTTCATGAGAGATACCATCTGGGTGAAAAGCGCACAGGAGCAGAGTGGAAATAAAACTGGAAAGGTAAATTGGAACAAAATTGAAGATGGCCTTCATATTTCTAAAAATCTGCAATCTTGATGTCAATAAGAAAGGATGAGAGCAAGAGATGATTCTCTCCAGAAGAGAATGCTTAGAGAATCTCAGAGGTGATTAATTCTGGGAGATACAGGCAAGGAGATATAAGTCCTCAAAAACGATTTCCATGTGGTTTCTGTAACCACAAGTAAATTCCTCATTGATACGGGCTGGATGTTATCCTTTTACCCCCACACTGCACAGGCCAGTGTTAGAATTAGAGTGAATGTTGATCGATGCTTACTGTATCCCAGGCCCCCTTCTAACAGCTTGACACGGATCATTTCATGTAATATTCACAACAACCCTAGGAGATAAGCACCGCTGTCATTATCATTATTTCGCAGATAAGGATACCCGGTTTAGAAAGGTTAAGCAGCTTGCCAAGGTTAGGTGCTGGTCCAGAGTAGATTTGTGACTCAGAGCCGGGCAGTGAACCTCCACGCCTGGGCTCTGAAGCACTTAGCTGTGCAACTTCCATGCCAAACACCTAGTAGCTGTTCAGTGTTAATGTCAATGGAAAGAATAAATATTTGCCAACTAAGATTCTACTCTCCAACTCTCCTCAAGCCCTTCCTTGAGGCTTGTTTGGTGTTTCCTCACATCTGCCTTATTGAGATAAACCATAAAATTCCATGGGAAGGTTGTCTTTCATTGCCTGATCCCCTGTCTCTCTCAACACCTCCACTAGCCTCTCCGCATATGCTCCAGAAATGGACATGTCCCTTGGTAGGCTTCAACCATCCTGTGCTCTTTGAAGATTGGAGATTTGTTTTTCATGGCCTTGGCTGTATTAGACATGGAAAAGTGTGGTCATAAAACCTACTCCAGGTGCTTCTCTAGTGCACACCCAGCGCCCTGGGATAGGAATTTGTATTCCTTCCCCGTCTTCTAGACTCACACAAGTATCTGCCAAGCTGGCCTTTACAGATGAACACCAGTGGCAAATGCAGCTTGTGACAGATGCGCTCCATATCTTTCTCTGTTTTCCACCCACCATGGAGGCCAGGCAAATCTTTCTGCTTTGGGCTATTAGTCACACATTTTAGTGATAATTTCTGTGAGAAGGAGACCGATTGCAAGTGATGGATGAGGTGAGCTGTGACGGCCCAGAATGGTGAGTAAGAGCCGAAGAATGTGGGCGAGCCTGAAATAGTGTGTATGAAGGGTGACTTCTTTCCTGAACTCTGGTCTGGCCTAGGCAAGGGCAATGCAAGGTGGGCCCCAAACTCATCGAAATGAAGTTTACATAACTTCTAGGCAAGATTTACCAAGACTCACCTTATCTGAGCTGCCCATAGAAGTGCCATCACCAACTCTGCATTGAGTTAACAGGCAATACATCCATTGATAGGAATCTAAGATGCCAAATGCAAATCCATTTACCTAGGATTTGAAATAAAGGATATTTTCTGGGCTTGATCTCCATGACCAAGACAAAATAAGCACCTGAAGGCAGATGCCCGCCTTGCTTATTTGACATCCTAGTAATGGGCAAATGAGCTCAGAACACAGCTGTGTTTAAGTCCCATACCTGATTTACTCCTCAGCCTTTGAAATAATCAACTTCTATTTCTTATTGAAGGTAAATCTTACTGTGTTCTCTCACTAACGAACCCTATAGTGTTTCCAGGTAGCTGCAGCTACCAAGGGGCCTTCTGAATATATTTAAACACTTCACATGAAATATGCCTCTCAAATGTCCCAGGGCTTCTGGGTTCACTTCACCACCTCTAGCTTTTCTTGCAAATACAGAAAAGCCACAGTCACACTTCCCACTGTTGGCCTATCCTGTAATGTATATCCCTACTTGTACAGAATGGTCATGAGAAGTTATTTTCAGTCATTTGGAATTATTTTATAAATATGCTTTGCATGTTTTGGAGAAGGACTATCATCTGATAATCGTCTAAGAACAAGCAAAAAGGTCACTGGAGAATCTGGGTGCATATAACCTGAGACAGTACTGGCAGAGCAGAGCCAGCCTACAGAAATGCAGTGTGAGAAGAGTAAGGGGCTGTTTAATGGGAGTTGCAAGATCAAGTGTGATGCACATATGTATATGCAGAGGGGTACTTTGTGCACCCAGCTACAAGGTTTCAGCCAAATGAATCAAAATAGCAGCAGAGGCGGCCAGGTATTGTTTTACATTGGATAGACAGGATTTTTTTTTTTTAAGTTGTTTCCTTGTTGGTAACTTTGAGATCTCTTTCTCAGTCTTCTTCTGAAATAAAGACTGACTACTTATCAATTATAATGGATCCAGACGAAGTTCCCCTGGACGAGCAATGTGAGCGGCTCCCTTATGATGCCAGCAAGTGGGAGTTTGCCCGGGAGAGACTTAAACTGGGTAATGTATTTGTTCAACGGATTCCTAAACCTGCACTGAGCAACTACTACATATAAAACACTGTGCTCTGAGGGCTGCAAACGTCACCTGGACTCAGTATTCTGCCCTCCAGCTGCTCACAAACCAGCAGGGGAGATGGGCACAGAGGGAAATGATTCTAACAGGACGCTGGGACAGCAGTACAAGGGGACAGGGCACCTGCTCATTCTCTCAATAGCTTTCAAGCACCTTCTCTGAGCAGCAGACATCCACCTAAGCTGTGGCGATACAAAGATGTCTGAGTGTGTTCTCTCAAGAGATGAAGGAGATCACCACAAAAGGAGACAAGTGAAGGGCAAAGATCAGTTCCCCCAGCAGGCTTACAAGTACAGGCACTCCTAAACCATGACATTTTTGAGGACCTAGAAATTTGTGACCTAGCACACAATTCAAGATGGCAAGGAGCAGTACAGCCAAACATTCGGTAAGAGCGTTAGTGCCCCTTCAAGGGTGTGGATCAAAAAAAGCCTCTGCAGGAGTCCATAGACTATAGACGCTGAATTTCTTTTTTTTTTTTTTTTATTTATGATAGTCTTACAGAGAGAGAGAGAGAGAGGCAGAGACACAGGCAGAGGGAGAAGCAGGCTCCATGCACCAGGAGCCTGACGTGGGATTCGATCCCGGGTCTCGAGGATCGCGCCCTGGGCCAAAGGCAGGCGCCAAACCGCTGCGCCACCCAGGGATCCCAGACGCTGAATTTCTGTGGATGTTCGGAATGTCCAGATAGTAAAGAAAGTCCTACGGGTCATTTAAGTTTCATTTTGGAAGAGCAAAGACTGTTGTTCCCGGGTAATATAGATGCTGTAAACATCAGGCAAATGTGCTTTCCTTCAGCTTACCCCTCAGTTCCTCTGGCTCAGACATCACAAATGCAAATTCATCTCCAGCCTGTGGTAGTATTACACAAAAAGAGCCTCAATTACTCTTGCCCAAAATATTTGGGCTGTGGCTTCTGAAAAATTTCTCCTCACTCCTACGTATGCCAGAATCATTAATAGTTGGAACTGGCAACAGAGATCATGGTCCAGTGTTCCTGGATCTTGTCACTCTCAGCAAAAGAGCCTCTTGTTCCATCGCCTCCCCTCCCCCAACAGGCAGACTATATTGGGGTGGGGATCTGGGGGGACAGAGAGGGAGAAATGGCTCTTCTTGTTGTTCACGTGAGCCTTGAAATGATGCTGCTTACATTTCTTCTCACATGAGAAAGAATACTTGGCCCCAAGAGTATGTTCTATTTGGCTTGGGGAAGAAAATTGGAAATCAGTAAAAAGCTGGAGAGACAGGCAAAAGCCAGCAATGACTGCTGACGGGGGAAAAATCAACTAAATTTAGAGTAGTTAAGGGCAGGTGGTATACTAGATGAGTTCCTTCTGCAAATCTAAATTATATGGCAGCTAGCCCAGCCCCTCAGTGACCTTGGCAGGGAACTGGGATAATTTTCCCACAACCATAAGCCATTCTCAGGCCACAGTGCTTTCCAGAGTTATTAGTCACAATCAAATATGCCTCTTCCCGTATAGGACATATGAGCTTTTTGTCCTATCTCTTTACTCCTTCACCTAGTATCCCTGGGCTCTAGTATCTCATTGAGGGACATTGCTAATCCTTCTGCCAGATTTCCCCTGGGGCTCTGTGGGTTTAGATAATCCCATTTCAGGAGATTCTCCTTGTTGAAGATCTCTCTTAGGATTCTTTTCCTTCCTAGAATTGCCAGATGTTATGATTTGGCTCATGTGCGTGTGAGTGTCTTTGATGGGTGTTAAGTCGGCTCACTCTTTCAGTGCAGAGCATGGCTGCAAGGGCCAGAGGAATGCTATTCCTACTAGCATGGGAGCAGAGAGGCCCAAGATTTTTTGGCTTTTAAGCCAAATAAATGACAGAAAGTAATCTGAAGTAATGTCTGGCAAGTGAAAGTAACCAAGATTATGTCTGGATGGATGGAGAGGAAAAGCTGGTTTGATGGGCAGAGTTACAATGGGACTGTAAATATGCAGAAAAACACACTGTGTAGGGAAACACACAGACAAGTTGCATCTGATTTCAGCTTTTTATACTCTGTTGGTCCCTATTAGCAGCCCAGCAGCCCTGTTGAGAGAAGTTAGAATTTATAGTACCTGATAGATAGATACAGTAGGAGTTTGGGTCAAAGACATTGTTCCCACTGAAAATTCTGAAATCCAGGAAGAAAAGGAATCTGTTTTGTTAGGGATTCCTCACTAAACCTAAGGGAGAATTCAGCTTATAAGTTTATCACGGAAGCTGGGATAATGCCGGACAAGGCATCTTTCTATTGCAAAATAAAGTCAGAATTACCTAATATAGGAAACCACACAGGGAATGTGGAATTTGCAAGTGGACAGCGCGTGGGCTGGTGTGGCCTCTTGGAAGACAGCTCCGCATGTCAGTGTTGCTGGGTACTCTCCCGAGTGTCCCAGGGACTCTGGCCAGTCAAGGACAGTCTTCAAGGAGATTCCAATATCCTTCCATTATATGGCAATGACCTAGCACTTTTACGAGCCAGTTAGCGGCATGTAGGTAGCACCAAGGAGGATTTTAAGGGAAAAGAAGGATCAGGCAAGGTCAAGCCCAGTGTCACCAGGCTCCCCTGAAATTGGAACAGTGGGTCTGCCAAATGATTCTGATGCATCAGATGATTAAAGGGCCCGTAATAGCTTCATGCTGTTTTATGAGGCAGCCATCAGCTTCCAAGAGAATGGATGAAAAGGCTGAGGGAAGCCAAGTGAGAACGAGCTTATTCTCATTGACAGAAGCAAAATCCCCAAACACTAGTTAAAACCAAGTGTGTTGGGCCGGCCTAGAAGGGAACGCCTGGGGGCTGAGGCCAGAGGAAAGGAAATGGATCTGTCTGCCCCAAACAAGCAAGAGCCTTTAAGGGATGCAGGGAGGTGTCCTAAGGGAGAGATTATCTTGATATTGGTCTGGCTCAGGATGCTTTTCCTATCAGGCACCACGAAGAAAAACATTCTTTTGCCCTCAAAAAGCAAGAAATGAATATCCAACCAAAATGCACCTGTCTTTACAAGTCTGGGGGAGGTAGCTGCCAGTGCTCTTTGCATAGGTGCTTTCCACATCCAGTACCTGCAGGGTCCCCCCGAGGCACTTTTCTTTAAACCTTGAGTCCCCATTCTGGTCTGTTTCATGGATAATTTTATCTGCAGAGGGAAGCAAAGCCTATATCCCTGTCCATGGTGCGCACTCTGGGAGGAATGACCTTTATTGGTCACTACCAGTGCATTTATGACCAGACAAAAGCATGTAATCTCACCAATGTTCCCTCCTAATGAAGAGGGAGTCCCCAGGAGATGGATGCAAAGAGATAGTTACAAAGAGGCTCTTATCATCACATCGGTAATTGAATTTTTCTCGTGTCCTGACTGGATGCCTGGGGTGTTCGGTAGTGAGGGGACGGTACAGAGCAGAGGCAGGGTGATGTAATGTTTGTTACTGAGTCATTGCACGTAAAAGTATAAAGTTGTAAGAAAAGCAGGAAAGCAATGAAATGCCGGGACACCTGCACCCCGATGTTTCTAGCAGCAATGTCCACAATAGCCAAACTGTGGAAGGAGCCTCGGTGTCCATCGAAAGATGAATGGATAAAGAAGATGTGGTTTATGTATACAATGGAATATTCCTCAGCCATTAGAAACGACAGATACCCACCATTTGCTTCAACGTGGATGTAACTGGAGGGTATTATGCTGAGTGAAATAAGTCAATCGGAGAAGGACAAACATATGGTCTCATTCATTTGGGGAAACATAAAAAATAGTGAAAGGGAATAAAGGGGAAAGGAGAAAAAATGAGTGGGAAATATCAGAAAGGGAGACAGAACATGAGAGACTCCTAACTCTAGGAAACGAACAAGGGGTGGGGGAAGGGGAGGTGGGCGGGGGGTGGGGGCCACTGGGTGACAGGCACTGAGGTGGGCACTTGACGGGATGAGCACTGGGTGTTATTCTATATGTTGACAAATTGAACACCAATAAAAAATAAATTTGTAAAAAAAAGAAAAGAAAATCAGGAAAGCTTCATTACAAGCTTCACGAGAATCTTAAAACAAAAACTCAAAACCTATGTCTTTGGGGGGAAGGGATTGGAGTATAAGGAAGGAAGGAAGGTCGGTTGGCTAACTCATTAAAGGCCCCTTATCAGAACAGTCTGAGAAAGAGGACTAGGCTGAGGGAGAAGGAGTCATGTCAAATTAACACTCTAACTACCAGGGTTTACTTTGGCCAGAGGCATTGTGTTGACTACCTTTTCCCCCAGAAGAACCAAGCAAGAGTGACTTCTTTGGCTCACTCTTCCTTTTGCCACATCATGCTCGAGGTGTACTGTTGCTTTCAGTTCTATTTGGCTACCTGTGTCCTGATGGTGCAAAAGAAAGTGCCCTGATTAAAAAAAAAAAAAAAAAAAGTAGCTGAGATATTCTGGGCAGGGGTTACCTTCTTCACAGAGCATCACCTTCACAGTCTCCAACCCATGGGCTCCTACAAGTACCCATAACTGTATGAGACTTGCTGTGAACATGTCACAAGTTCCCTAATGGCTACTCCTCCTTCTGCACTGATGCACAGGGGGGCCTTCTATGCACCAGGCCCTGAGAAGGGGGACCCTGGGAAGATTCAGACATTGTCGTTGCCCTTCTGAGTCAAGTGGTCTCATGCAAGGCTGAGGAGATAAACATGTTAACAGTGGTCATGACAGGTGCCATGAAAGAAACCTGACTCTGTTATTGCATTTGGCAATCATTTCTCTGTGGCTTTTTTTTTTTTTAAAGATTTTATTTATTTATTCATAGACACAGAGAGAGAGGCAGAGACACAGGCAGAGGGAGAGGGAGAAGCAGGCTCCATGCAGGGAGCCCAATGTGGGACTTGATCCCGGGTCTCCAGGATCACACCCCAGGCTGCAGGCAGCACCAAACCACTGCGCCACCGGAGCTGCCCCTCATTTCTCTGTGGCTTAAACCAATTGCTACCAAAAGTTGCTAGGCTCACGTGCTGAGGCTTGAAGATATAGACATGATGTAGGGGCATGTTAGAATAGCTGGGAATATTTCACCTGGCAAGAAAGGCTAAGAAATTATATAGTGATTATTGTGTAGCTATGGGGCATTATTAGAACTGATAGCAGTGACTGTCATTCTCTGTTTCTTCCTTTCTGCTGAAAACAGATCAGAAGAAATGACCTTAAGAGGTAAACAAAGTGGCTTAGGTTAAACAAAGGGAAGTCTTCGTAGTAATGTAATGTTTAACGTTTAACAATGGAAGAGACTCCCCAGGAGGATTTGGTGAAGAGGAAACTGGTCACCCACCCCCACCAGATGCCTTCCAGGGACCTAGCCTAGCTGCAAAGGACAAAGGAGAGGTGGAGGGAAGATACCCCAGAAATGTGTTGTCCCTTACTTTGACTCTTTGGGGCTCAGTTTTTTTGGGATTCCCTTCAAAGTCTACATGGGTCACATATGCACGTAGGATACAAGGCACTTTCTTCCTGAAAAAGACTTAACTTCACCCTGCTGGCTTGGCAAACCAATGTCTTCTTTTCGTTACAGGCAAGTCACTTGGAAGAGGGGCTTTTGGAAAAGTGGTTCAAGCTTCTGCATTTGGCATTAAGAAATCACCTACATGCCGGACTGTGGCTGTAAAAATGCTGAAAGGTATGGATGCCATAGTTTGGCTTTCAGTGGACCTGTGGCATTCTTGAAACACTGGTTATAAGTTAGATATGGCCTAGGAACAGATGCAAGTTATTTCTGCTCTGGCCACATAATTGTCTTCTACTCCTAGAAGCCCTCCTAGTTTGCTTCAGGAGTTGTAGATTGGGCCAGCAAGAGCTCAGAATAACCTCGGAAATGAAACAATCCAACACTGTCCGTGGGAAAGCAATCTCTGTTACCTCAAAGATCTTTCTCCTCTCACATCTTGAGCTCTATCTACCAGGGAATTAAGCTCACTATAACCACAGGTTCAAAGTTTCGGAATGATCCACTGTGATATTATAATGGGAAAATTAGCTATGCATTGTAAACCCAAAGGCTTAGCTGGGACATGACTAACTACAAAGTAAAACTATGAAGCTGGAATACTTGAGATCAGCAGAACTCTAAAATATTTTATACTGTCAAGTCCCACCCGTAGAACATTTCCTCTTGAGAAATTATATCTATATCTATATTTATATCTATATCTATATCTCTCTTAGCATTGAAAGACACTACTGCTCTCTGAAGCACTTGGGAGGTGAAACCACATGGCACAGTGATTTATGACCATCCCAAGAGAGATGAAAATGAAAATAGGGGAAAACTGCATAAATCAGACATCTCAAAGATGCATATATCTTTTAAAGTATGGAAAATACTTTGTTTCTTCATTCATGATGGAATATTCATGTCATTTCAATTCATTTTTAAGATTCCAAAACCAAAAAGGATTGGACACCCAAAGGGCAGTTTTTTAGCTTTCCAAAATCTCCAGGACATTTGCAGGGGATTTTGAGGCACAGGAAGCTATGTACCCAGCCAAGCAGATCCCTAGGAAAAGCTCCAGGAGGAAGTACCATACACATAGGGAGACTTCAAAGCTCTTTATTTCTTCCAGCATGGATGCAGCATTGCAAGAGCCCCATGAAATGGTATTTTCTATCCCAAGCGGCTGCCCTTGTCAGGCAAAATCTCTGATAAAACTCTCCAGGGAACCTGACAGTTCTACTTAAAAATAGCCAGGCAAGGAGTCTTACACCCACGAATCAGGACTTCTGTACGAAATGGACTGCTCAGATGATGGCAGGCCTTTCTGTGAGAATCCCTGCATTCCAGCACCCTGCCCCCCACACCCTGTGCCCCAGATTCTGAAGAGAAGAGGCATCCACATGTCCTTTGTATGAGAAAGCACCAGACTAAGTGCTTTACTGTGTTCAGTTGAATCACATGAAGTTGCCATTTTTCTTATTTTTCTCTCTTCAGCCTTGTGAGGTAGACATTATTTTCCCAGTTTCTGGCTGAGGAAACATGACTCAGAGAGGTTAAATCACTTCTGCAACATCCCATAGCTCACCAGTGCAACAACAAGGGTTTGAATGTAGCACTGTTCTCCCCACCCCTACCACCATGGTGCTATACAAGAGGGGCTGCCGAAACCTGGCCTCCAGGAAATGGCCCATTGCCCTCAAATACTAACATGATCCTGGCCCAGGTTATGGAGGCAATCGAATATCCAACCTTGAGCTAAGTCAAAACTCCACCTGGAAGCATCTGCTTCCTTAGCTGGTCCCATTATCCTGCTTACTACCACACACCTTCTCCCAGAGAGGTGGCTCTCCTGCCTATGCTTATCTATTGTGGATCCAAGATAACACCTGCCTGTAAATGGAACAATCTGAGCAAGAGAGCCTGATTTTTGCCTCTGTGCCAAAGGGGCATAAAAGCATGCAGGGATTGATGAGTTTGAGGGGGAAGATTCTGACTTGAAAATTTTTAAAGGCCCAAAGAATGTATTCTATGCAATACTGAAATAAACATGTGTGGTCATCTTTTAAGTCTTAATTTTTTAAGAGATTGCCAAATAACCCACTATATAAAATTCCTAAAAACAATTTTCATTCAGCTTTCTTGCTTGAATTGGTTGGCCATCTGTTTCTAGGAGAAATTGAAAAGATAGAATGTCAGACATAGGCCATGAGTCAGAAGCTCTTTCAAAGTGCCCTTGAGCAGAACTTTTAACCTTTTTGGGCCTCATGCCCATGTCTGAAATGAGAAGAGTATTCAGGGTGTTTATTTTACTAACAAATATTTGTTGAGCATCTACTGTGAGCCAATCCCAACCCCGTTGGAAAGCTTCTAGAGCTTATCTGGGTATTACTTAAAAAATAATTCAAAACTGATTTGTCCTTATGAAATACCATGCACATGCTCTGGCCATTTCCCAGACTCTTCTACAGTCATACTTGCATATGAGTATGAAGATTACACATTGGCTATCTACTACAGCATTACTTGTAATGGCAAAACACACACACACACACAAACTGGTGACAGTTCAAATGTCAAGAATGCTATTAACTAACAGGAATGGAGAAAGTTTCTGACATATTAAAAAACCAAATTAAATATATATATTTATTAGATATATATAATATATATATGATTCCATTTATGTAAACAAAACAAAAAGACCTTTAAGTGGGTATATTTGTTTATAAATACACAGAAAAGGAGGCAAGTGATTGGAGCGGCCTTCAGTTTTTACTCTGTATACATCATGTTGTTGGAATATTTTACAATAAGATTATATGACTTTATTAATTTTGTAAATGCCTTATAAATTAACCAATAAGAAGGACACCCCACCACTACCACCACCAAAGAAAGAAAACAAACAGAACAAACTTAATTTAGGCTTTAGCCTCTGCTAAATCTTACACTGATGTTGTTTATCTCTGTGAATGAAGTTGAAGTCAGATGCTTATGGATCCTTACAACTCGAGATAACCCTGCAGACTCCAGGGAGGAAAAGGTTATAGGGAGAAAATAACACATTGCAAAGATGTTTACAGAAGTGGCCATTCCACTCTTGCAGACCCCTGGTGCTCCTTCTTTGTAAGTCTTCAAAGAGGGGAAAGTGAGAAAAAGAGGGGAGGTGTGGGCACATCCCCTGTCTGGAAGGTTCTTGCTGAGCCTGGTTCTGTAGAACGGAAGCCTTTGGAAGGCGCCTCCATGAGGTGCCCAGCTCTGAGTCAGCGCATTGCTGAGCAGACCAGGTCCACCAAGAGGAAATGCCCAGTGACTAACCCCACCACTGCTTCTGGGCCTTACTGTAATCAAAAGGATGTTGGCTCAGGAGGGAGGGAGTAATGAAAACAGTCTGGAGACCTGGCCTTTCTGAAGACTGTGGGGAAGTTGGTGAAGCAACCGGCTCAGCGTTGGCAAACATGGAGGGCAGGAATGCCTCCTCCAGCGGAAAGAGCCCCATTGTCCTGTCGCCCTGACTCTTCCTTGTTTCTCACACAGAGGGGGCCACAGCCAGCGAATACAAAGCTCTGATGACTGAGCTCAAGATCTTGACCCACATTGGCCACCATCTGAATGTAGTCAACCTGCTAGGAGCCTGTACCAAGCAAGGAGGTAAATGAGAAGGAGGGCCTGCTCCCTCTCCCCATTCACATGCTAAGAGCAGAGTCTGACATACAGCTCCTTCTCCCCATTCCTCCTCACCTCCTGAAAAACAGCCTC
This sequence comes from Canis aureus, assembly GCF_053574225.1. Classification (NCBI taxonomy): domain Eukaryota; kingdom Metazoa; phylum Chordata; class Mammalia; order Carnivora; family Canidae; genus Canis; species Canis aureus. Next base: position 12,351,916 of record NC_135634.1, read on the forward strand.
TCGGTAGTTCCAGAGGAAACAGTTTGTCCATTTATGGAAAGGTGCTCCCATCCTAGAAATGCCTTCCCTGTACAGTTAATTGAAAGGCTCTAAATAGAAGGAATCCCTTTGAGACCTCCTTCCATGGGCTCCGGGTCACGTGGAGAGCATTTTTTCTCTCCGGATGGCTTTGAAGGAGGGTGGCCAGAGCTAAGGTAATGGTTAGAAGGTTGAGCATTCCTTGAAGCTTCACATAAAAGAAGAAGTTACTACTGGTAGAACCCCAGGAGGAGGTGATGTGAAGGACAACCAGAAGGGCCCTTCCCTTCACACAGCTTTTCCCCGCTGGGTCAAGCAGCCAGGACATGGCTATGGTCATGACTGAGGGCTCCAGCATGTTCCTGAATACTTTTCTATCTTCCCTCGTGGGGAGGTTAGCACTTGGGTATAGATGTGCGATCCCTGCCTAAGCCAGAAAGGAAGGTGCAAAAGACCTATGTGCACCAATGTTTTCCACAGTCAACAAAAGTAGTAGAGGGTAATCGGAAAGACTACCTGTTCAGAGTAGCAGGGGATACAGAAAGCGGGTAAGAGCTGGGAGGCCCCAACTAGCATCCTGGAGACCCAACCATAGGCTGCCTGCTTTCCCATTACCCTTGAAAATTGACAAATGACAAGTCATCTGTTTGGGGTGCAGGGCCTCTGATGGTGATCGTTGAATATTGCAAATACGGAAATCTGTCCAACTACCTCAAGAGCAAACGAGACTTATTCTTTCTCAACAAGGTAAGGAACTTAAGGGTTGGAGGTTTAGGCTACATCAGCATAAAGTAAGAGAAACCTGTATTTTTTCATTAATGACCAAGCCTAAAACCCAATCTCTGCTTTTTCCTTCCATGCCAATACAGCACACATTTTGTGGGCAGCACAGAGTATATGTAATCCCAGCATATGCAGCAAAACTTAGAGGTTAAAATTTAGGAGCCATCTACCTAACTACCTGTTCAAGCATCTTGATCATTTTCTTTCTTTCTTTCTTTCCATACATACGCAGACACCAACACAAATCATGGGGTTACTTGTTTCTTTAAAGATGATAGCAAATATAATTGCCCCCATTTATTAGAGAAATTAATGCCTCAATCAACTGAGTGACTTAGCAGTGAACACAAAGGCAGTGTTGGGCCAGAGAAATTATTTTCTCCTCTTGCTATGCCCTTTATTCTGCTTTCCCCAGACCCTTGCCCCCACAGTCAGCCCTGCACACAAACATGGAACCAGCCTTACCCACTAAAATAAAGCTACATAACAAAAGGAACATGTAGGTTTAAGTCCTGAAGGCAAACAAAATCTAAAAGAGATTATTGAATGGAGAAGAAGGTTTGATAAAACTTTGCCAGTGTGACTCATCCCACCAGTATTGTATCCTTTCCTGGGCTGGAGCAGCTTAGGGAGGAATGACTTGACATTATTAACTGCTAGTCAGCAGTGCTGGTGATGAGTCTACAGTGTGGTGATGAAACACACAGACTCCAGAACCAGGCATCCTGGGTTTAAATCCTGTTTCTCTCACTCAAAATCTGGGACCTTGGGCAAGCTACTCTACCTCTCAGTCTCAGGCCCCTCTTTTATTAAATGGAGGGAATAACAGAACCGAACTCATGGCATTGTTGAGAGAATCACGTTCTTCATTGAATTAAGCACTCTATAAATGTTAACTGTCGTTATTGTTACTGAGATAGAAAGATTGGGAGAGTCCAACTTAATGCCACCAATCTATACGACCTATATGATGGACAAAATGCTGCACATCCAAGAATTCTGCCCAACTGTCACATGGACAGCAGTATTCACGGGACAAACAAATAAGAACCACTGGACAGCTGGCCAATTCTCTCATCCCTCCAACTTTGACCCAACCAAAGACACAGGTGGTCTATCAGACTTAGAAACATATAGGCAAGAACATATTGTCTCCAATTATAAACCATGCCCTCCAGTAGTTAAAATCTTGAAGCTGAAGGGGCACCTCACTTGGCTCAGTTGGTAGAGCATATGACTCAATCTTGGGGTCCTGAGTTCAAGCCCCATGTTGGGAGATAGAGATTTTTTAAAATTGATCTGGAAAGGACCTTTGTGATCAGCTAGTTCACTCTCTTACATTATAGATGTGCCCAGCAAAGTCAAGTGATTGACTTACACTTACACTTTTAGAGGTGAAGTCTGGGGGAAAAGAGCCCAGGTCTCTTGACAACCCTTGCAAAGCCTTCCTGTACACGAGACTGGATAAGGAAGGTGGGGTGGGGACGGCAGAGAGGGAGACACCACAAGAAAAGGGGGAAAGTGGTGGCTTGGGTGGAGAGCGGTGCAAAGTCCCTTCAGTCCTGAAATCCTGGACTGCTTCAAGAAGAACTAAGGCAGCAGCCTACCCCAGGGACCTGGGCAGGATGGAACGTTTGGGTTCGTGCGTCCTTTGTTTAGAAGGCTCTGCTTCCTCCCCTGGCTATATTTAATGATTCGCCTCCCTGTTGGTGGAGCTCCGTGTTTTCATGGAAAACACATGGCTGTATTTCATATTTGGAACCTAAAGGAATATAAAGAGAAAGTGAAGGAAAAACCAAGAGTCTAAATAGAAATGGGATATTTCATTTTCCAAATAAATGCACCAGGCTCTTTAAATACTATTTGTAATAAATTCACCGCGTACTGCTAGAGTCCCGAAAGTTCCGTACATCCAACCTTTAATATAAACAGTGGTGCTTACCAATAAGCAAAGCTGAATATAGAATTGATTGGGAGTCAAGGAGTGGGTGAGGGAGCCTGAGTTCTGGTCCCTGCAGACAGCCGTATCCGGGCTGTGACCACTGGGAAGATGAATACGAAGGCTGCTCATCACATGACGAGATGAGCACTAGGTGTTATACTATATATTAGCAAATTGAATTTAAATAAAATATTTAAAAATTTACAAAAATAAATAAATAAATAAAAAGAAAGGCTGCCCAGAGAGTGGAGAGCATTGTCATGGGCTGACCCATGAGCGGACCTATTGAGCACTCTTCTCCCTACACCCCTGCCAGTGCCATTTCCCTGCTTCGTTGTGTCCTGAGAAGGGGCCTAGTGAAAAATCCAATTCCAGTAACCCCCACCCCCCGCCCCAGCAGAACCAACCTTAACTGCCTCTGGGAGACACAGCAACAAAGAATTATAGTTTATTTATTTTCGGGTAAGTCACCTGCGGTGGCAGCAGGGATCTACACTGAGGCCTGCCCCCCCCTCCCCCATCCTCCCTCAGCAGGGCTTCTGCAGGTTTCTTGTCAGGAGGCAGGAGCCTGGAACCCCCTCCCCCCGCCCCCCACGCTGAGTTTGCTGGCTGTCCCTCCTCTGTCTTCTGCTTACTCCCAACGCGCCCTCTAGTGGAGGGATCTCTCCTACTTCGTGACATTTCTAGAAAAAGCCAAGCAAGAATGAATCCCAGCACCTCTGCTCTGTGCAGGTGCAGAAAGGGACACCACTGAGCCCTAGTCCCTCTGAGCCCCTTCCTCAGTAGTGCCAGCTAGCATTACTGAGCGAGGTGTATGCTCCACCAGTACATAGTCACGAAGCCACCGGGAGTGCCAAGTTTGTAGTGTCAACAGTTATTAGGTAAATTGCCAAAGATGATAAAAATCTTTCCGGTTCCACATGAACACCCAGAACCAACACCTCCTTTCCTAGGAGTCCAAACATAATAAGATGGAGCTTTTCCAGTGAGGAAAGTGAGACCCAAAAAAGGTCATTTGCCCGATCTTACATAGTTAATGGAAGAGCCAGATTACACACCAAGGCTTGGATGCCCAGTCCAGGATAAAAGGTCTTTTCTACCCTTTTTAGGATCAAACAGTGTCTTTGTTTTGAATGGAGGGGAGACAAAGAAATGTCCGTGTTCCCTTCTTCCCCAGAGAAACCAGAGAAATTGATAAGTATAACCTTCTCTCATTACTCAGAGGGATTATGCCATGTGAAGCCCCAAGTCCACTAGGGATTTGTTTCTACTATTCGGATTATCTTTCACAAGATGGTGTGTGGTATGGAAAAAGTGGTTAAGGGCATGGACTGGAGTTGGCCAAGCCTGAGTTCAAGCTTTGCCATTTACTACTTGCATGGGGCTTTTTACTGCTTGCCTCCTCTGAACCTATTTCTTCATGGAGAAGCAAGAAGTACTTCATAAAGTTGTTACAGAGATTAAATGTGAAAATGTACTTAAGATTCTTCATACAGTGGCTGGCACAGAGTAAGCGCTCAGTGAATACCAGCGACTATTAATATTTCTTTATTCTGCCTAAGATGCTATCTGGAAACCCCCTCAAAAGCAGAACAGACTCCAGAACCCCAGGGAAGAGCCAGGCACCTGAGCGCCATAGGGCCCTCGCGCTTACTCTCCGGTTTGTGCCACGAACTCTCCCAACTCAGGCGACTGCCAGCTCGAGGGATTAGTTTCCTCATTGCTATTCTGAAAGTCTCTTTCCTCTGTGTCCTTCTTGGTCTGTTCAAAGGATGCAGCATTACACATGGAGCCTAAGAAAGAAAAAATGGAGCCAGATCCGGAGCAAGACAAGAAACAAAGACTAGATAGTGTCACCAGCAGTGAGAGCTTCGCAAGCTCCGGGTTTCAGGAAGATAAAAGTCTGAGTGATGTTGAGGAAGAGGAGGGTAGGTATTAATTCCTTCCTGTCCTACAGTCTGAGATATTTTTACAACATACTGTGCATCTCTGAAATTTTTTTCTTATTTATCACCCTAATAAACATCCGTGGGAGACTTGAAGGATAATGTCCTGAGGAGATAAGATTTGAATTAAGATTATTTACAGAGTTGCTAATTTTGACAGGGAACTGGGCGATTGTCTCCCCACAGGGCTTTTTGTCTTGAACAGATCATCCCCCACCCCTATGCTGGGGTAAAATGGGCTGGAGGCCTGGAAAAAAAAATCTCTGAGATTCATGTTGAAACTCAAATGCTCTTGAAAATGAACTCTGATCTACTTGTTGGTTTTATGTTTTGCTAACATTGTTCCAATAAACTGGGATTTGGTGAAATAACAAGAGCCATGACAAACAGTTATGGTTTTAATGCTTTCCAGATTCCGATGATTTCTACAAGCAGCCCATCACTATGGAAGATCTGATTTCTTACAGTTTTCAAGTGGCCAGAGGCATGGAGTTTTTGTCTTCCAGAAAGGTCAGCCTTGCTTTTTACTGCTTCCCTTCTGTGCCAGGCCTAGACATGTGGACGTTTTATGGACACACACTCACCTTTGCTCTACATCCACTCTTCCTCGTATTTGTTTATACTTATGTAGAGTAAACATCACAACGAATGCCTTCATGTGTCCGGATGGGACTCAGGAGCCTCGGATACCAATGAGTAGAACTTGATTCTAGGGGAAAACCTCACCAGGTTTCAGGCTGGACAAGCCCACCAGCCATTCTGCACCCTGCCCTCTGGCCTATTTTCCAAACTGGCCAGAATCTCGGAATACATGACTTCACCAGAGAGCTCCACAAAACGGCAGCTCAGGGTGAAACGCTGGGTGAGAGGCCAGGGGGAGTTTTGCTGACTGGGAGACACTGACGGCCAACTCGGTTTACCAGGACGCTGTCCTGCCAGTGGCAAAGCAGATTCAGGCCACTTCTTGGCTTACGGGCCTCAGGGGGCCTATTTGCAGAGAAATGGCTTCTGTTTATGGTCACCTCGTATGCATTGGAAGTTGCTCCCTTAAGGTAAAGGAAGCAGGTGAAATGGATCCTCAGAGTAAGAGGAATAAGGACGCTGAAAAGGCGCGGGAAAACAGTGGGTTAGATCAAGGGAATGCAATGATGAGGCAACTGTTTTGTTCTAGTGCATCCATCGGGACCTGGCAGCGAGAAATATTCTTTTATCTGAGAACAATGTGGTGAAGATCTGCGATTTTGGCCTTGCCCGGGACATTTATAAAAACCCCGATTACGTGAGAAAAGGAGATGTAAGTCAATGTGCTGTTGCTTTGACTCACTTATGTCATCTTGGAAGCACACACCAAAGCCCTGGGTAAATCTTTACACACTCCCTGAAAACCATCCTGTGGCTTTCTGTGAAGATGAGCAGCCTGAATGGGCCCTTGCGCGGGGCTCAGAAGGGCCCCCTGTCTCCTGGTTCTGTGCTCTCCCCGTTGCTGGCGTGGGACCTGGCCTTTTGGGCAGCACTGCCACAGCCTGCGAGCCTGGGAACTGTGCAGTGGGGCCTGGTAAGACCTCATCCTGCCCTCCCTTGGGCTCCTGTGGGAGTGCCCTGTACCGCTGGGAGGAACAGCCTGGACTCTTTCCCTCAAGTAAACCCCGGGTGATTGATTCGGCAGGTGTGGATAGCTCAGGAAAGGGTGGGGGAGGGTGTCAGTCTTATCTGAGGAGGAAATGGTTCACCTCCCAGGCCTGCCTCCCGCCTAGCGCCTCCCTGCTGGCCCGCTCTGGCTTCTCTTCCCCGCTTGTTTTTGGACACAGTGTTAGCTTTCACGTCTGTAGGTGACCTCCTGTGTCCTCTCTTCTTAAGCCTGCGTCTGGGCTCTGACGCTCGCTCTAGGAGGGATTCTCAAACTTGAGCAAGCACACACATCACCTGGAGGGCTTATTAAAACCATGATTTACTGAGCTCCACACCCAGAGGTTCTGATTCGGGTTCAGGGAGTCTTGGGTGGGGTCTGAGAATTTGCCTTTCTACCAAGTTTTCTAGGTGCTACAGATACAGTTGGTCCCGGGTCACTCTGAGAACCACTGCTCTGTAGCCTCTTCTTAGAAAAGGAGAACAACGAACCTTCCCCGTGAGCCCTGATAGGCAAAATCTGTCCCTATTTTCTGTCCCCTGGGTCTCTTCCAGCCTCCCCCACTTCTGTTTCTGTCTCTCCGTGATCCCATACTTCCTGTCAAATCCCATCCAACTAAAGTGCAAGACTGAGCCCACCGAGACTCCTGCTGTCTGAGGAGAAGGAAGATCGGTCTGCACCCTTGAAAACCTGCCAAATTGTCGCCTAAATACTACCACCTCCCTTCCTTCCAGTGTCTTTGCCCACTTCCCTGATTCAGTGACTTTAAAAATCCTGCCTTTTTACGCAGGAATGCCTTTCAAAACCTTCCTCCTTAAAAACAAAACCCCAAGCCCTGAAAATCATCGATTGTTCAGGACGTGTCCTAATTCAGATCATTCCTTTCCAGGACCCTGGAGGGTCATGCCTGCCTTTTGGGGGGAAGAAGGGTTTCTTACAGAGTCATGGAGTGAGGACATGCTGGATACGAGGGAGGAGTTCACCCAACACTTACCATGGTCTTTTAGTGTGACACTGCATGTTCTGACAGTTTCCTCCATCTTAGGAAACCTTAGCTGCTCTAGGAAATGATTTGTGGGCCAAGTGTTATCTGGGAGGTGACCCCACGGGCACTTGGGTTGAACATGCTTTGTTTTCGTGTCCATCTGCTCAAGGCCCCCCTGTCCTTTTCTAGACACGCCTTCCTCTGAAGTGGATGGCTCCTGAATCTATCTTCGACAAAATCTACAGCACCAAGAGTGACGTGTGGTCTTACGGAGTACTGCTGTGGGAAATCTTCTCCCTAGGTAAACCTGGGGGAAGGAAGGGATCACAGAAATGGCTGCATCTTCTGCCGAGTGTCCTCCAGATAGATCCACCCTTGAGATCAGCCTCTAAAAGACACACAGGTCCTTGTAGCAGCTCACAAGGCTCACATGAGCAATGGTGCACGCATGTGCACCCTGTGAAGATGCCCTCTAGGAGCGCACACGGGGAGGGGAGGTGGATCAGCATCACATCTGAGGTCAGGTTTACCTTCAGCCAGTCTACTTTCTCTATGCTTTGCTCCTTCTCCTAATTCCTCAAACTCCCCAGTTGCCACCGCCCTACCTCGTCCCTTCCTGCATCCCCCTCCCCTCAGAATTTCTTCCAGAAAGGCCCCAACAAGCACAGCTTAGCTGGCGACCTTAGAAACAGGAGGCTTCTCGTAGCTCCAATATTAGCTCAGCTAGCCCCAGATGCTGGTTCACGTGGGAAGAACAATGGGAACCCTGGTTATATTTATTCTGCTCCCAATAACATCCACTATGGGTGGCTAGAAACCCTGTTCAAGGCCCCAGGCACACAGATGTGCACAGAGCCCACATCTGCCTGCAGCCACACTCTGATGCTCCGAGGCCTCCGAAGCATGGGGGCCAGCCAACAGTCTTTTGGACTTTGCCAAAAATTTGCCTTTCAGAGCAAATAAGTCACCCAGTAACATCCCTGGTTTCCTGAAATGTGTGAAAATCATTCCCCTGCTTTCGATGACAGGCACCTGTTGCTTCCAGTCCTTGAAAGCAGCTTGGCGGCCACAGTGGCCCCACAGTGACACGGTGCCAGAGCTGCACGCCTCCCAGCTGCTTCCTACCAGCAGTACACACTAGAAAGTACAGACAAACAAATGTGGGGAGAGACTAGGTTCAACGTCTGGAACAGAGCAGGTTGGGAGCCTTTATTCATCCCTAACTCCAGCCAAGCATCTCCCTAAAAGGAAAGGTCACGTGGGTATCCTGGGTGGTAGAACTGGCCAAGGACCAAGTCTGGGCCCCTCAGGCACGCCCCAGCCCACCCGCCGCACCCCAGAGCTCAGGACCCCTTTGCTCTCAGGTCCCTCCCAGCAGCTAGTCTGGTTCTGTGAGGAATTTATAAGAAAGTAGTGAAGTAAATCATTCTCCCTGAGGTGTGAATGATCCACGAGGATCCTATTCCAGGTCCACCGGCGTTTTAAAAAGAATCTCATTCACCCAAGGTAGGAACCTCTGACAGGCCTTCTTCCGAGTTCCTTTGGGGAGAGGGGAACTCCCTGCAGCAGACACCCCTTCTCCTGACCAAACAGACCGCAGTAGCCATAGGAACGGCCTCTTGGGCGTCGGACACCCGGCACCACAGGCCTGACCAAGCAAGCCCGTGGCTCTGATGAGTATCTGCTGAGCTTCCCTGTGGGCGCTGCTGTGTATGAAATTCCATCCAGTCACTGGGGACTTAGTACTAAACCATCAGTTTAAGGGAGGGAACAAACACTTGACTCGCTCCCCCGCGGCCTTCTGCTCCCAGAAGCCATGACGTGCCCTGTGTTCCCCTTGCTGTCTCTGGCAGGTGGGTCTCCATACCCAGGCGTGCAAATGGACGAGGACTTCTGCAGCCGCCTGAAGGAAGGCATGAGGATGAGGGCCCCGGAATACGCCACTCCTGAAATGTGAGCCCCCGGCTTCCTCCCTTCCCACCCACCGTGCTCTCCCCAGCAGCACACCTCAGAAAGGAGACATCCTGCTGATGCTTAGGATCCGAGGCCCGCTTGGCCTCTCTTTTCTGGAAGCAGGACGCATTATCCCTGACCCATCCATCCTCCCTATTTCCCCTCTTGAGCGCTGACAAGACTTTTCAAGGCCTTTGGCTGGAACTGGAGTTAGAAATGGAGCTTCTAGGTATGAATTCAGGCACACTGAACAGACCACGTGGGAGTGGTTAATGAGAAGACTTGAAGCTTTGATAAAGTCCAAGGGAGTTTTCGGTTCAAAGCTGAAGAGGGAGCCGAATGAGCTAAGCAGCCCCAGGGATGGAGGGCTAAAAGCTGCCATGGACCAGTCAGTCCTCCAGGCACCCTTGAGACTGCTGAGGGGCTTTCCTGTGGAATTCAGGGGAAGAGGTGGAGGAGAGATAAAGGGAGAATCCCTGAATGAAGTAGTAATCATACTCCAGGGCAGCCCCGGTGGTGCAGCGGTTTAGCGCCGCCTGCAGCCCAGGGCGCGATCCTGGAGACCTGGGATCGAGTCCCACGTCGGGCTCCCTGCATGGAGTCTACTTCTCCCTCTGCCTGTCTCTGCCTCTCATTCTCTGTGTCTCTATGAATAAATAAAATCTTAAAAAAAAAAAAAAAGTAATCATACTCCATAAAAGCCTTCATGGGCATGAAGACTTCTCTAGGCTCATTTTAGGAATTGGTAGCCGCGTGGAGCTTCTTCTCAAGAGGGCTTCCTGCTTACGATCCTAGGACTCTAGGCTCCACGTGAAGGCTCTCTCCATTGTGCAAATGCTTGCTGGCCTCCCTCGGATACTCTTTGTTCCTGAAGCTTTGTGGATGTTTTGCACTTTGAGGCCTAAGCAGGAATGTGATGACACTTGCAGTTTTGTTGAGCTGCTGACAAGGACTAGGCCTCCTCAAGGCGGCACCACCTTTCCTGAACTGGCGGGCGGCCCTCCTTGTCCTACCCACACAATGGGGTCTTGTCAGAAGCCCTAGGCTTGCCTCTGGGCAGGAGTCAGAGGGAATGAAGGAAGTGTGGGCTTGGCCAAAGTGCAAGGTTGCTGTCTCTTTCCTTCATCATCTGAGGACAAGACCAGAATGAGGATGGGAGAGAGACTTCGGCCCATTAAGGCAGCACTGGGGACTAGTGTGAGTATAGAAAGGAGCTAGGGGGACCTGTTATTGTCAGGCTTGCATGGTCTTACCAGGAAAGTCCAGAGACCTTGAGGCAGGGCTCTTTTCTGAGAGCTGGGAACGGAGCTAGATTAGTCCTCAGGATGTGACAGTTGGGCTGTGGAGTGTGGAAAGTATTGAAATTTTTTTATTGCTTGTCTCTTTTTGCTTGGTGGAACGGGGCAGCCTCCAGGAGATCTGGTGTAAAATGAGATCACTTTGCACTTCACCATTTTCTAAGTACAGTTTCATCTAAAGCTCCCAGAAACCTTGAGGGGCAGACAAGCAGATGCTATCATTTGAATTTAATGAGTAATGAAACTAATCCTCTCACAAGTGAAGTGATTTGTCCACTGTCAACTAAATAGTAGCATAGGGGACATTTAGAAGCCTTTTGGATTGATTTCCCTAGATCATAGGACTATTAAATTAGAAATACATCCCACATTCCTTAGAAAAAGTTTCTCTAATATGTCCGCTTGTGCTTTGAATATTTCTTCCACTTCTTCACATAATCTGACAATCACAAAACTAGTTCTCAAATACTAGCCATAATAATTGCAATCATTATTAAGTGACATTTAATATTTATTAATGAAACAGTTATTTAGTGCTTCAATGCACTGAAGCACTAAATATAATTTATATAATAATATAATATACATATTAATATATGAAGCACTAAATAATATAATTTATATAATAATATAATATAATATTAATATATGTCTTTTAACATATATTAACTTACCTAATGCTCATAATTGTACTTACTTTATAGAGTTATTAATTCCATTTTATAGGTGAGAAAATCAAGGCACAGAACCTCTAAGTGATCTGCCACATTGCAAATAAGTTGGTCTGAGCCCAGAGTCCACAGCACCAGGCTACATGCCTACAGGGTCTGTTCTAATACCTACCCAGGCTCTGGTCCCAAATGACTCTAAAAGTTGCAAAGTCCTATCAGCTTTGGACTGAAAACTCCCTTGGACTTTATCAAAGCTTCAAGTTTTCCCATTAACCACTCCCAGGAAACACTTGTATCCCACAGAGGGAGAAGCTGTAGACAGAAGGATGGTTCCTCAATGCTGGGGAGTCCTAGAAGCTATGAAAAGCAGTAGCTTTGTGAAGTGTTTGTTCAGAAGGCTAGAATTCAAACCTTCAGCCATTCTCAGGCGTTTGAGGGCTGATAGAGTAATCTCCTTCTTGTTGGCTCCAACAGCGGGAAGGCCTGGGTGGAGGACAAAGTGCAGCTCTCAAAACTGGCCTCTGTGACCTGAACTTGGCCTAACGTGGCGTGCACTTGGGGGCTTGAGTGATAGCTTGAAAAGGAAACCCTTCCCACAGCTGGTTTCAAGAAGGGCTGTTGGGGTGGGTGCAGCTGGTGTCTCTTTACTGTATTAAACCTGTTTACTTAGTGATATAAACTGTTCAACCCTGAGTGGCTGGTTCCTCGCCCAGAGCCTGTTTAATCAGATGTCTTCCAATAAGGAAATAAGCAATGAGTGTTTTGATTTTTTTTTCTTTTCCTTTGGTGTTTGCTGAGATGTTTTGCATTGGATTTTAGGCAAGAGGAATGGAAACTAGAAATCAGAAACCAAGAATCAAAATAAAAACAGCAAGGAGTTGTAGGTGGTCCCTTTTGCTAGTTTGGACAGGGAGAAGACAGGGCAAGTCCTGCTTGCAGCAGCTTTTAGCTCAGCAGTGAAAGGGTGCTGGCTGCAGGACTGTGTCCTCCCTACTTGCAGGATCATCCCCCTTTTTTGTTTGGTTCAAGCCTTTCTTGCTTTGGCTACCTTTTATATATTATCTGTGTATACATTCAATGTCCTTCCAACAGCCTCCAAGACTGTTCATTGCTAGAACTGCCTTGGATGGTTCGGCTTCAGTGTGATAAGGTGGAAACAGGCCAGCCTTCATCACATCACAGCCAGTGCATCTGGGGTGTGGGATCTTGGGCTTTGTCTGGTGATCTCCTAACTCCTTGGTAAATGTTTTTGCACCTATCTCAAAAAATTAGTAAAACATGTAAACAAAGTGAGATCCACACAGGATTGTGCAGACTCTTTTTTAAAAAAGGAGAGATTTTATTGATTTGATAGAGAGTGGAAGCACCAGCAGGGGGAGCTGCAGGCAGAGGGAGGAGAAGCAGACTCCTCACTGATCAGGGAGCCCAGTCCCAGGGCCCTGAGATCATGACCTAAGCTGAAGGCAGACGCTTAACTGACTGAGCCACCCAGGTACCCCTGTGCAGACTGTCTTATGCTACTTCAGACCTCTGGCCACTAACAGGTTGCCTGAATGGAGCAAGTGCCTTGAGGCCTCACTCTGAGGCTGGTTGTCTGGGACAGTAGGGACCATGGGCACTGCAGCTCCTCTCCTAGGTCTCCTAGACAGTGGGGACAATGGCCCAGAGTTGGAAAACATGTGTTCCTCTCCTCACTCCCAGTCTCCTGTGTGTCTGCAAATTGAGCCTCAGTAGAGTAGTCCTTGACATGACCTTCAGAGCTCTTGGGACCTATTGAGCCCCACCGCACCCCCTGGGAGTTAGGCAAAATAGGTACCACAGATGAAAGATATGGGTGGCAGGGAACCAGAATCATCTTCTGAGAAGAGCTTGACCCATCAGTTTGGTCAAAGTTGGGAGAATCTGCGATTCAGACAAGTGATCTTTATGATCCCTTAATCAAAGACTTAGGTTATGTGCTCACTGGGTATTCAGAAAGCAGAACCTCAACTCAACCATCTGACTATATGAGGAGCTTGCTTTCGAACACCAGTACCCATGGAGGGTATCTGAAGACCACATGGTGCCACCACTCTCCTGGGGACCTGAGGAGAAACACACAGCAGGCCACAGTGTCTTGCCTCTCAAAATTGTTTTTCCTGAGTGGTGCTTTTGCTCTTAAGGCATTGGCCAACATTGAAAGACAAGGTACAAGACAGTCCCATGAAGTCATTATTTCCTAGATGGAAATTACACTGTTGAGAGGCGTCTAGGACAGCTTCCTTTCAGATTTCGGTTCTAGGAATAGTCATGCTTCTTCCAAGTAACTGGTCTGTTTTTAACTTTTGGCTTATGTGCACCACATAATTGATTATTCCTTCTTTTCACCAGCTGCCTGGAAGCTTGGAGCATTGCCTCTATCCAACTACTCATAGTCAAGATATACATTTTGCAGATTAGCTTTGCCTGGGCTTTTGCCTTTCTTATTTTTCCTTTCTTGTGATATTCTTTTCTCTTTTCTTAACCTTCCTATATTCCTTTGTTAGTCATCTCCCCTGTACTTTGAGACAAAATAGGGATAGCCTTAAGAGACACTGGAGCAGCTGGTGCAGATTGAAAGCACATGTCTAAGAAGTGGCGGTGTGTGTGTGGGGGTGCGGTTCTCAGGCTTTTCCTCGGAACACCCAGGTCCAGCACTACAAGTAATGTCTGCAATATGGCTTAAGAATTCATGCAAGGAGCCTTGCTAGCTCTTCCCAGAGACCAGTCTGACTTCCTTATTAAATACTTACATGGCAGGCCCTCAGCTAGGTGAGGGGTGTGGAGATGTGGTCCCCACCAACATAGTGCTCTCAGCCAGGTTCTGATCCAGATCCAAATTCTGAGGCCACTCAGATTTTGATCCAACTTGGTCAGTCTTCTCTAGTCCAGATGGTTTTCTGAGATAAGAGATATTTACAGTAAACATCTCTTGAGGAGAGGAAAGAACCAAAAAAGAGTAAATTATAAGCCAGTGCGTGTAAAGACCTCTGGCATGTGTTCTACAAGGAGGATGTGCAGGCAGGGACCTGTATTCCCCCAGGCATGACCAAGAAAAGAGCCCAATATCTTTCCATCTCAAAGGTCAGAGGAGAAGAATTGACAAGGAACCCTGTTGACATTTAAATCCCAGGACCCAGGATGCCTGGGTGGCTCAGCGGATGAGTGTCTGCCTTTGGCTCAGGGCATGATCGCAGAATCCCGGGATCGAGTCCCAATTGGGCTTCCGGCATGGAGCCTGCTTCTCCCTCTGCCTACGTCTTTGTCTTTCTGTGTCTCTCATGAATAAATAAATAAAGTCCTTTAAAATTGATCAATCAATTCCAGGGCACAATCTGGCTTCTGTAATATTAAATGTTTTCATATCCAGAAACTCAGCCTGTACCTAGTGACTTGAGAGGTGTGGGAGGTCAGTTTGTAATGGCTGCTTTGAAATGCTGGGGTTGGGATGCCTGGGTGGCTCAGTGGTTGAGTGTCTGCCTTTGGCTCAGTGCATGATCCTGAGGTCCTGGGATGGATTTCCACGTTGGGCTTCCTGCAGGGAGCCTGCTTCTCCCTTTGCCTCTGTCTCTGCCTCTCTCTGTGTGTCTCTCATGAATGGATAAATAAAGTCTTTTAAAAATTAATATTAAAGTTAAAAAAAAAAAGAAATGCTGGGGTTAACAGGAAGAGAGGGGATCAGCCACATGCAAGAAACCTGCACACAACCCACAGAACTACCCATACTCTACACAAACTTTCACATTTTGGAAGTGACTTGAGTCCTGTACACAGGGCCTTCTCTGGTTTCCACTGCTGAGCTCAATAATGTAACTGTGAGGCAGCCCTGGACATACCATATACTTATTGAAAAGCCTGAGTCCATCTTTTTTTGATAGCCTGAGAATATAATAAGTACTATAAACGATTCACCCATGGATATTTGTGTCTATGATAACTTGCACCTTTAAGGACATTGCCCTGCTTTTTACAGTGAGAGGAGGAGCTTTATACTGCAAGTCAACAGGGGTGCTTCTTTTTCCAGTAGCTCTGCTTTATTCAAGAAGGGCTCATGACTTCCTCTCTGCAGAAACCACAAGCACCCCAAAGAATTTGGGAGGTGATAGGCTTCAGAGGGTTGGTTTATTAGTCTGCCTTTGTAGAAATGTTTTCCACTACCAGCAGGACCTGGCCCAGATAGCCTTGTGTGTGTGGGTGCTGCATGCCCAAATCCAAAAACGAAGGCAAATATCATATACTACAAGAAGCATAACCTTTATCTATAGGACAACACCCATCACTTTGCTGATGAATGTAGGGCAATTTACATAATTACCACTGTTCTTCAGCTATTTCTGTTGTGCTTTCACCCAACAGCTATCAGATCATGTTGGACTGCTGGCACAAAGACCCTAAAGAAAGGCCAAGATTTGCAGAACTTGTGGAAAAACTAGGTGATTTGCTTCAAGCAAATGTACAACAGGTAAAGCTAAATTTATTTAAAATATCCGAAGACCCAAATGCCTTTGAATGTAAGTCAAGGGGGTGTTATTTTTAAGAGCTATTAATAGCAGAAATTAGCAGTTAAATGTGTGTGTATGCAAAATTATCTTCCCAAAACACAACAAAAGTTGTGGAAATGACACAGTTGAAGCTGACATGTTTCACAGATGCAGATGGATATAGAAATGTGTACAATTAGAGCTCTATCTTTGGTATTTTAGGATGGAAAAGACTATATCCCACTAAATGCCATACTGACAGGAAATAGTGGATTTACATACTCATCTCCCGCCTTCTCTGATGACTTCTTCAAGGAAGATATCTCAGCTCCAAAGTTTAATTCAGGAAGTTCTGATAATGTCAGGTAAGAGTCCTTTCTTCCCTAGCCTGTACTATAAAATTTTCAAACATTAAAAAGTCCACCTCCTAAATTCAACCAAAGCTAACATTTTGCCCTATTTTGTCTCTATGCATACATTCTGTGTGCATGTGGGTTTTTTTTTTCCCCGTTTGCTGAACCAATTGGAACAGAGCATAAGGCATTATAACATTCTCCCCCTAAATCTTGTAAGGCTGTTTGTGTTACCACATCAAAATTATCACACCAAAGAAATTGATAGTTCCTTAATATTATTAAATATTCACATTTCCGTAAGTTTCCCAAACATCATTTATGCCTTAAAAAACAAAAGGCAAAAACAGGATCTAATCAAGCATAATGCATTGCATTTTAATTTTATTCTAGGATAATCCTACATCTTTTTTCCCCAATAACTTTCTTTCATAAGACTTTATATAAAACAAACTTTTTTTTTTTCTTACTTGGCACACTAACATATCTTTCCTTGCTGCAGAAGTTGGAGAAGGGATAAGGGAAGAAATATTGATAGCTGGGTGGGAATCAGCTCTTCAGTACTCATAGTTACACAAGTATCACACATATTCAGCACTAACAGTTATACATGTATCAACATGTCCAACATGTCGTTACTAGCGGTTATACATGCATCCCACATCGGTACTAACAGTTGCATATGGTGTTCATCACTGCTAATGGTTGCAAGTGTGTCATACACATTAAAGGTCACAAAGATATGTGCTGTTCTGGTACTGTGCTAGGCTCTTTGTATACATCAATTCCTTTAATGCTCAAAACAATACTATACAGTAGATATTATTCCTGTTACACAAATGGGGACAGTGAGTCTCCATAGAAGATAGCCTGCCAAAATTGTGTGTTTAGAAAATAGCAGATTGCAGTTTGATACTCCTTCCCTGTTCCCATGCTGTTAGAACTATTTTTAGGAAATTTAGACTGTCCTGTGGGCCCTCTAGCATCTTTATCTGCAGTAGGCAGAACTGTAGAGCTTTGGCCTCAGTTCAGCCAAACTTGGCAGGTGACCAGGGGAGGCATGGCTAATGATTGGACCAGTCTGAAAAGACTGACAAGCATCTATGAGAGGCCCAGGAGTCCAGTGGCCAGCCCACATTTGTGGTAATGGGTTATAGGTCAGTGGCACTGCTCACACTTCACAACCAGCCCAACTGATGAATCATCCTTTTTTTAAGGTAAGAAAACTAGCTGGGATTGAACACATTAGCCATATCTGATTATATCAAAGATATCATCACTAACAGTTGTACATGTATCAACATGTCATGAGTCAACCTTTTTTTTTTTTTAAGATAAGAACTCTAGTTGGTTTCCTTCTTTTTTTTTTTAATTTTTATTTATTTATGATAGTCACAGAGAGAGAGAGAGAGGCAGAGACACAGGCAGAGGGAGAAGGCTCCCTGCACCGGGAGCCCGATTGTGGGATTCGATTCCGGGTCTCCAGGATCGCGCCCTGGGCCAAAGGCAGGCGCTAAACCGCTGCGCCACCCAGGGCTCCCAAGAACTCTAGTTGGGATTCACCCACTTGGATGAACCTTTTTATTTTTTATTTTTTAAAAGATATGTATTTATTCATGAGAGAGATGCAGAGAGAGGCAGAGACAGGCAGAAAGGAGAAGCAGTCTCCTCTCAGGGAGCCCGATGCAATACTCAATTCCAGACACTGAGCCAAAGACACCCCCTCAACCGCTGAGCCACCCAGGAGTCCCATGAATTACCCTTAAAGAAAGAAAAAAAAGATTTCTTTTTAAAGATAAGAAATCACTCATCAAATCACCTTTTTTTTTCCCCCCAAGATAAGAAAACTGATTGGGATTGAACACATTAGCAATATCTGACTGTATCAGAGAAGGGGGAGGGAAGTTGTCAGTTATTTGGGCCTTTCTAGAATGCTGCTTAGCCTTAGGCCAATAAGGAGCTTATCTAAGAAACTGGGCCTTGCAGATGGTGATAGGGTTTCAGACTAAGAAACTCAGTCAGTAGGTGAACTTGCCTTAGGAGGAAAATCATATAGTTATAGTAGAAATCTCTGTTAACCTTCCTAATAGATCATCAACAAAAGGTCAGTAGGTAGTTAATTCTACAGAAAACATAAAAATACCACCCATTTCTCCCAATCTGGAATCCCAGAACAGAATATACAGGACTAGCTATTAAATCAGCTCTGAGACCTTGGTCTCCTTTGAGGTAGGCAGCTATTATCAAGTCATATCCCTTCTCTGGGCATCATTTCTCTATTTTGTAATGTAGGGTGTTTAGGCCACGTGATAATTCAGGTTTCTTCTAGGCCTGACATTTCTCCAATTCCACAAAGGACTAGAAGCCCAACCACTAAGTAGTTTCTCAAGGGTCCTTTCTGGATTTTTGCTTGAAACTATGCAGTGTGGATTGACAACCATGGGAGAAGTGGCCACTGCTGTCAGGATTCTTTCAGCCTCAGGAGTCAAGGATTCTTTCTGGTACTTTGGTTCACCTTGGATCAGATACAGTACCCATATAGTTTCCTGACTAATAAAAGCTGGCTGCACTTACCTGTCTTGGTTATTCTTTCTTCATCAGATATGTAAATGCTTTCAATTTCATGAGCCTGGAGAGAATCAAAACCTTTGAAGAACTTTCACCAAACACCACCTCTATTTTTGATGTAAGTAATGGAATTAACCTACTCAATGCACCCTGGCAGGACCCTTTGCCAGGCTCTATCCCTATACAAACTCCCGTATTCTGGTGGCTCTCAGTCAATGGGGATCAGTAATGATTAGTGACTGAAATGACAATTCCGGGAGACCTGACAACAAGGCTTAGCTATACAGAGCTAATTTGAAAGCAGGTAGTTCTGTAGTTTGAGAATGACCTAGGAATGCTCTCCAGGGTCCAAGTCTTCACCTGTTCATAGTTTAGTCCCTTAGGAAACTTCATTGGATTTCTTGGCTTCTTGTCTATCAATGATGGAATCCTGCTTTCAGATTAATGGAGGAATTCAAAACTGTGGGTGGCTGGGTCTTCATGATGCAACAGAAAGCTCTCCCTTAAGAGTAGTCTTGAAGTCCCGAGAGAAGTCTACCCAGGCCTTATGCTCCTTCCCACTAAGGTTCTATAGGCTGAATGGCCATGGTCCTACAGCCACACCAGAAGCAATCCAGTACAGCCTGGCAAACACAAGGCCTTACCCAATTTGTCTCTTTGAAGCTCTAGGACAGGAGGTTGAGAAAGTAATGGGAGGAGATGGAGGGCTGGGCAAGAGTGCCCTTCCAGCATCAAGACCCTTACACTCAAACTGATCTCCAGGTAACACCGTTGTCACTAAGCAGGCTAGAAATGCCAAATCTCAAGACCCATTCATTATCAGTGAGTCACATTTTGCCCTGTCACAAGGTCCCCAGGGGATTGATGTGCATGGTCAAGTTTGAGGACACTGGTAATGCCCATGTCCCATAAAAGGGCTGTAAAACCAAACACAATGTGAAGCTGATGATCACAAACACCTTGAGACCCAGCACACTCATCTTTAAAAGAGCCCCAAAGTGTTTCAAAACCTCTAAAGAGGAAAAGATGATTGAAACGTTAAAAACATTACAAATAACCCACAGAACACAAAAGTAAAGTAGCTGAATTTTTTTCTGCTCAGGAAGTTGGTTTTAAGTCCTAGGAAATGATACTGGGCAAAACATGGAAGATTGCTATCCACCAACCCTCCCCAGGCTGATACAGTGGTAAGCTTCTTTGCTTGCTTAGGCTTGTTTACTGATGAGTAAGGACATGAAAACAGCCCAGAGATGCAAAGGGTGGAGGAACAAAGTGTGGAGTCCACACATACTGGGAATGTTCTATCAACAGAGGAAGGAGGAGCCTGCATAAAATTCCATGCTAAAGCTGAAGCAACGAGAAAATGAAATTGCTGCAAAACAGTAATATGGGCCTGAAAATTCTAAAGGATCCACAACAACAAAAATTAAACCAAGTCTTTAGAATTTATCAGAATTCTTGCATCTTTTGTATGGTCACCAAATAACAGCATACTTACAGACAACAGTCGTCTGCCAACATTAGTTTTAGTATATGTATGCAATAATGGACACAAAAGTGTACTATAAAAAATGCTCACCCATTATCTATAGTTTCCCCCCTCCTTTTTCTTTTTTTTATTCATGAGAGAGACAGAGACAGAGACAGAGACATAGGCAGAGGGAAAACCAGGCTTGCCGCAAGGAGCCCAATGCGGAACTCAATCCCAGGACCCTGGAATCACGACCTGAGTCCCCCCAGGCATCCCTCCCCTTTTGTGTAAGTGTATATTCAGGAAGAAGAACCTCAAAGTCACAGGGAATAATAGGCATTTCTTGCAACTTATAAAATTTAGATTTGCCAATACAGAGAACATGCTTTGTCTCAATAGGCAGGTGAGGACAGAGTTTGGGTGAATAGCTTATTCCATCCCAGCATTATCCCCCAGATTCATGGACCATCCCAGCATTATCCCCCAGATTCATGGACCCCTGTCGGTCAGGCAAGAAGTGTAACCTTTTTCCTTCCTCCCCATCAGGACTACCAAGTGGACAGTAGCACTCTGCTGGCTTCCCCCTTGCTGAAGCGCTTCACCTGGGCTGAGAGCAAACCCAAGGCCTCCCTGAAGATTGAGTAAGGAATCTGGGGATCTTTTCTATGATCGGTTGATGGGGGTGTGTGATGAAGGATACTAGGCTAAACTCAATGGGGGATATCTGAGAGCTACTTGCCCTCCTGAACTACTATGCTCAGGCATTGCAGAAGAGCACTTTTTTTTTTTTTTTTTTCCTTAGGAGGGTATAAAATCAAAGATATGAGCACCAAGTGCTGAGCAGGAAGCTTGGGATTTGAGAAGTAAAAACAGGCAGAAAACTGCAGCAGGGACAGGCAGTCCAAACACATGAAGTACAGTGCCTCAGCTGGAAGGAGGCTGACGTGCCCAACTGTGAACAGATGGAGACATGCTTATGGGGGCAGGGAGGGAAGCTGGCCCATGATTATACCCTGGGCTGGCAGTGTTTGTACAGGAAGCAGTTGTCACAGTCCTGTTTTCTAGTCCTAAGATCTGCCATCCTGAGAAGCCAACCCTTCCAAATGAAGGCCTGTTTCCTGTTGGAAGCACTCCTCCCTCCCTACGGTAGCCAGCAGCAAGTGCTGTTGGAATTAGGCTCCAGCTTTTTGCTCCACTGGCCCTGCTATCACCTTAGCTCCTCTGAGCTAGTCTCTACCTAGGAATCATGCTGGCCAGGCGAAGGCTGGGCCTGTCTATCGGGCATTCCTACCTTTCCTGATTCAAATGCTGCCCCTGTCTCACCCAAAGGCAGAATGTGATCCTCTTTCATCTAAATCAGAGGTCAGCAGACTTTTTATGAGTCACACAGAAAACAACGAACCAACTTTGCCATTGTAGGATAAAAGCAGCCATCACCAATATATAAACAAGAAGGTGTGGCTGTGTTCCAATAAACTTTATTTACAGAAACAGCTGGCCATGGTCAATGAGCACATGAAATGATATTTAAGGTCATTAGTCGTCAGGGAAATGCATATCAAAACCAGGACGAGACACCACTTCACACCCACGAGGATGGCTAGAACCAAAAATACTGATGAGGATGTGGAGAAATCATAAGCTCTTGGTGTTGCTGTGGCAATGTAAGATGGTGCAGCCACTTTGGGAAACAGAATAGCAGGTCTTCAGAAGGTTAAATAGCATTACTCCATGACCCAGCAATTCTACTCCCTCAGTACATACCCAACAGAACAAAAACTTATGTTCACACCAAAGTTTATTCCCAAATGTTCATAGCAGCATCATTAATAACCCAAAGTAAAACCAAGCCAAATGTCCTTCGATTGATGAGCAGATAGAATGCAGTATTACCCATACAAATGTTTGCTAATAAAAAACTACAAAGTTCTGACACATTATAATATGGATAAACATTGAAAACATTTTTAAGTGAACAAAGCCAGTCACAACAGACTACATAGCATAAATGATTCCCTTTATATTAAATGCCAGGAATAGGCCAATCTATAGAAACAAAGTAGATCAGTGGTTGTCTAGGGCTGGTGGTGGGAAGTGTGGGGAAGAGTGACTGGCTAGCTATGCTAACGGGTATTGGTTCTGGGGGGTGATGAAAATGTTCTAAAATCAATTATGTTGATGGTTGTGCCATCTGTGAATGGCACAGATGTGTCCATTCCATTCAACTGGACACTTTCAACAGGTGAACTGTATTTCAATAAACCTGTTTCAAACCAAACAAACAACAACAAAAAACAACCAAGCAGGTGGTCAGCCCACAGGCTATAGTTTGCTGACCTTGATTCAAGTCAAAAGATGGCCCCAAACACCTCTAAGTGACACACCATAGTTTAACAACCACAAGTAAATCCAAAGGTGAGAACATTACCAGGCAAACATCTTCATACTTGATTGCTTTTAACATGAGCACCGTGATGGCACCAGAGCAGAGTCCCCTCGTAGGGTAGCAGATTAGGGGACCCTCACAAAGAACAAGTGTCTAAGCTAGGAAAGAAAGGCTACCGACAACCTTTTGTTTCCTATTTTGGAATACTTATCTAGATCTCTGTGAAAGAAAACCATAATTGCAACCTCTACTCTGAGATTAAAAATACAGCAAGTGCTTGATGTTGTTAATCCAGAACCCAATGAAATAATGTGGTGGCACATTATTGTGGCCACATTAATGTGTGGGTTTTCTTGTTCTCAACAACAACATTAATGTGTGGGTTTTCTTGTTCTCATCCCAGCTATTTTTTTAAATTTATTTTTTATTGGTGTTCAATTTACCAACATACAGAATAACCCCCAGTGCCCGTCACCCATTCACTCCCACCCCCCGCCCTCCTCCCCTTCTACCACCCCTAGTTCGTTTCCCAGAGTTAGCAGTCTTTACGTTCTGTCTCCCTTTCTGATATTTCCCACACATTTCTTCTCCCTTCCCTTATATTCCCTTTCACTATTATTTATATTCCCCAAATGAATGAGAACATATAATGTTTGTCCTTCTCCGACTGACTTACTTCACTCAGCTCATCCCAGCTATTAATAAACAAATACAAACGGACAAGAGAAGCTTTTCTTTCTTGTGTATCTGTTTCAGGCTGTATGAGACACACAGAACCAGAAGCAAGCTTCTTCTCCTGTGAGCCTTGCTTAGTAGTGACCATCCCATAACCTAAATTTTCTAGGACACAAACATGACAGGGAGACAATGGTACTAACCTGTTTGCCTGAAGCTCTATTCATTTCTTGAGGCTGTTGTAACACATTACCACAAAGTTGGTGGCTTAAACCAAGAGAAGTGTATTCTCTTGCAGTTCTAGAGGCCAGAAGTCTGAAATCAAGGTGTTGGCAGGGCCAAGATTCCTCTGGAGGCTCTGAGGAGAATCCATTCCTCCCCTCCTCTGGCCCCTGACGTCTCTCAGCATCCCTTGGCTTGTGGCCATGTCTCCCTACTCTACCTCCAACCACTACCTTCTGCGTGTGGCTGTGATGCTCTCTCTGCATCTCTTATAAGGATGCGTGTGTTTGTATTTAAGGCCTACCTGGGTAACTCAGACTCAGTTCCTCCTCTGAAGATCCTTAGCTTAATCACCTGTCTTGCCACATGAGGTAATATTCAGTCTCTAGAACACAAAGTGCTCTTCACAGGTTCCAGGGATTTGAGATCAATTTATTTTGGAGGCAGGAGCATTGTTCAGCCTACCACAGTAGCTGGCTGGCCCAAGTGCAGGGGAGGGCCATACCGGCCTGGGAGCTATTCTCGACCTGGGATTATGGATCTGCAGTTCTCTCTTCACACAATCCACCCCCCAGCCAGAGGAAGGCATCTGTCTGCCTGGTTCCACCAAGCTGGTAGTAGAGAAGCAGTGTGCAGCTCTAGAACAAAGAGACTCTGATCGGAGGTTGAGATGGGATTCAATAGCCGTTAACTCTAGAACAGTTATGAGCAAATGACCTGACGGAAAAGAGTGGAGGTTAGTGTTTGTTTTCAATTGTTTTCATCAATTTTGTATATTTTTTTTTTCTTTTCTTTCTTTAGCTTGCGAGTAACCAGTAAAAGTAAGGAGTCGGGGCTTTCTGACCTCACACGGCCTTTCTGCCATTCCAGGTGTGGGCACATCAACAGAGGCAGGCGCAGATTTACATATGACAACTCAGAGCTGGAAAAGAAGATTTCGTGCTGCTCGCCTCCCCCAGACTACAACTCGGTGGTCTTATACTCCACCCCGCCTGTCTAAAGTTTGACACGTCGCCTTATTTCTAGAACCACACAAGTATTTATGCTCCCTGAAAACTAGCTTTTGCCAGTATGACACATATATAAATTTACACCTTTACCTTTCCACAGGAGCAAGCTGACTTTTATGATTTTTAATAGTGCTTTTTTTTTTTTCTTTTTGACTAACAAGAATGTAACCCCAGATAGAGTAATAGTGACAAGTGAAAAACACCACTAGTAAATCTTCACATTATTCAGTGTGTTAGAGAAACCCTTTCTAAGCCCAATGACTTACCTGCTCCTACCCCGAGACCACAGGGCATTTGACGATTCAGGAGGTGCATTGATCATGCAATGCAGTATGGATTCCACAGGGTCAGCCACCGGCACCCTGGAACCAGGAGACGAGTCCTAAGCTACATGATGTCTCTGGGGTCCTCTAGCAGATGTGATGGCAAAGAGGAGAAGGAAAGAAGGGAGAAAGAAAGAAGAGATCAAACAGGACAAAGAATTTTTGTGCTGTCCCATATGGGAAGGGAGTAGGAGAGGGCTGTCAGCCATGACACTGCTGTGGCTTCCAAACCCTGACCAAACCTGGTCCACATGGAGAACCCAGCCAGGGAGCAGACAGGACAGAAGGATGAGGGGACATTTCCGGACTCCAGCAGGCAATAAAAGGACAAACACATTTTTTTTGGAACTATGAAACAAATTGTAAAATGTTAGCTATGGGATTGGACCTATGCCCATTCCCATTTATGGCACATTTTGAAATTTCTAGCATGGAGCTTCGTGCTCAAATCTGAGCTGAGACTGCAGGCCCCTCTAGCAAGACACACTGCAAACTCACCCTGAGCTAAGTTGGCTCCATGGCATGATGGCCTCACACTTAGCTGACTGCTCAGAGCAACCTAATTGGAATGAGTTTGGTTTGTTAGGGTTACTTGTCGGGCTTTAAGCCACATTTCCAAAAATATTGTCAGATTCTATTTTGAGTCTTAAAATGTATAACCAAGACACTTCAATTTTTTTACATTAACCTGTTTTATATAGTTATAAAAGGAAGCTGAGGAGGATGAAAATGAGTCTTGTGGAGGGTTTCCTCTATACCAAAACCAGAATAGATGGAGCAAAAACAGGATGAACAGAGTGAAAACCCCATCTCGATACCAACCAAACCAACTCACTGAAACAGTTGGGACCCAAAGGACAGGAAGTCAATCATGTTTCCTTTTTAATGGGGATTCTACTATCTCACCCTAGTCCACTGGAAAGATGGGGAAGAGCATTAACCAATGTTTATTAAGCACTTTATGCTCCTTGAGAAAAAAAGGTGATATGTAATTTATGCAAGATACTTTCAGAATTGGGACTCAGGATATTAGTTAATGAGCCATCAATAGGAGAAAAGCCTCTTTTCATCTACTTTGGACCTTGTCTTGGGTCTGAGAATGATGGAAATAGGGAGACAGGGTACAAAAGGGTGCCTACTCTTCAGGGTTTAAAGACCCTGGATCTCTCAATTGGCTCTGTTTGATGCTATGTGTTTAGGATGTATGCACCTTCTAAAGCCAGTCAAGGCTGGACAGGCAACAGTGAATTGCTGCTTCTGGTTATAGAGAAGAGTACACTTCCCTTTATGCAAGTAACTTATCTCTAGAACTTGAAATATAATAGAAGAATCTTTGCTTCCTACTCTGTGTATCACATTCTTGGTTCAAGATTCTTAGTATAAAAAGATGGGACAGTAAGCAACACCCCAAGTGAGGTACCGGATGCTCCAGTGGTGGCTCTGCTGGAGAAGCCTCTGGCCAGCAGAGAAGTGAGGCAGGCCTCCCCACCAAGAGCCCAGCGCAAACAAAATCAGGCCAGGGGCTAGAAGAGGGGATGAGCTTTGTTCTTCTTCCTTGCATGCACAAAAGCACCTGTGATAGCTGGCAACAGTATCAGTCAGGTAACCAGAGGAGGTTCAACAGGGACAATTTAAAAAGACTTTAATTAGTTATTTTGTTTTTTCCAAATCAGAAAAAGATCCAGCAATTAGTGAAAATGAACACCTTAACTCTACATACAGTATCTCAATTTCAATAATCTAATTCTTAATTATTCAGGGACCTCAGTAATACTGTCTCCCCCCGCCCCAAAATGTATTAGAACTATGTTAATTTGGCTGCTTCAAAGACTCAGGTTGAGCCCATCAGTCAAAAACGGTCCCATCTAGAGTCTTAGCACAGAAAAAAGAATGGAAGCTTGCAATAATGAATCTTTGTGACATGCTTGCCAGAATGGTTCATTAACCAGCACTGGACATTAAAAAGCACTGAAAATTAAAACACTAATTAACTGATATTATTAGAACCATTTGTCACTTGTGATACAAATAGTTGGCACTAACAAGCAAGGCAGCATTTCCTTTCAGGATTTGGGAGAACCTGTATGTGTAACAGTGTGGGTGGAATGGGACTGAAACCTCATGCAAGTCTGTATCCAGTTAGTCTAAGAAACGATGCGTAGACCTTAGTTTTAGCCCATGGAAGAAATGTGTCCAAATCCTGAAAAATGGTATGTAGATCTCCTAACCGTGCCTTGTTTCCCAGCCTGTAAGAATGTCAAACATGAAACAGATACTTGCCAGCCCCTTTTAGTGGGTGAAAGGAAGAGCGCATCTTTGACTGACAGTGTATGTGTATATACGTGTGTGTGTTTTGTGCGTAACTATTTAAGGAAACTGGAAATTTAAAAAATTACTTTTATACATACCAAGAATATATGCTGCAGATATTAAGTAAGACTTAATTTTGTCCTACATCTCTAGTCACTATGAATGTATTTTGTATGCTATCTTCATATAATAAAATTAACTTCTAAAAACATCTACATATTTTCTCCAATTTGCTTATACAGGAATAAAGGGGGTCACAGGTTTCCTTGAGGGTGGAGGACTGGTATTCTGGGGGATCTCATTAAATACCAATTATGAAACACAGCACAAGAAGAATCAAGCAAGGACTCTGAAAAGAGGGGCAAAGAGCTGTCTTTTAGGGCCACAAGATGGTTGCTCTCAACCATCGGTAAATGAAAACCAAAATCACACAAGGCACATCACCCAGAAAATGAAACACTAAAATGAACACAATCACAGGCAAAATGTACAGACCGAGTGCAAGTGCAAGTGATTAAAAAAAGAGGCAAGTTTTCCCAAACACTAATATTCAGCTAAGAAACTATTACCTTAATTACAGGATATGTGTGTATTAGAGGTGGTATACAGGAAACCATACAAAATAATTAGACAAAAGCCTATAAGACACAAGGGCTTCCCTAAGAAAAGTACACCAGCCACATACTCTTCATTTTTGTTTTGGTGGATGACATCTTAAAAAGAGAAATAATTCAGATCATCACTAATAGAATAGGTGACCAGCACATTGTCTTGGAAAGTCACCTTCCTAAAAACATCATGAGGAAACTAGATTGGAGACATGTTGTAAGGGAAATCAGGCCTCCTTTCTTTGGGACAGCGGCAAGAAAAAGGAAAAATGACTCCTCTCGGTAAATTTGTGGTTAACTGAAGAGGGCACGAGGCATTTTATCTTCATGAATCTGAAATCCTTTTAAAAAATTGTTGGTGTTCATAGCATAAGAGTAAAGTCACTCATGAAGCACATGATTTGAAGAATGCTCGAAGAATGCTCGAGGAATTGGTGTCCCGTCATGGTTTAGAAATTTTCTCATGACTCTGGAAACTTATAGGACATTTGGGAATTGTTTCTTTCTTTCTTTCTTCTAGCAGGATGGCCCAGTAAGGCTTATTAGACTCCTCAATGTTAAACATATTACCAGACTTTTGGGTTTCACAGGCCAGTGTTTTACAAAAATATCCTTGATCTAAACACATGGATGACTAGCTTTCTATTTTCTGAACTAAGGATATTTTAGGGGAGAAACAAAACAAAACAAAAACAACTAGAGGCCACAAATGTTCTCCTTCTTGATCTGGGTGTGGTACATAGGTGTGTTTGTGATAATTTATGGAGCTATATACTTATTTGCAAACGTGTGTGTGCTATTCTTCAATAAAAGATTGAAAGAAAAAATCCATTTATTTTTTTTTAATTTTTTTTAAATTTTTTATTTATTTGTGATAGTCACAGAGAGAGAGAGAGAGAATGAGGCAGAGACACAGGCAGAGGGAGAAGCAGGCTCCATGCACCAGGAGCCCAACGTGGGATTTGATCCCGGGTCTCCAGGATCGCGCCCTGGGCCAAAGGCAGGCGCCAAACCGCTGCGCCACCCAGGGATCCCGAAAAAACCCATTTAATATCACTTTTCACAGAAGACCCATTTTAAAAAGAGTAAGGACTTAATCTCAGACAAAAATAGGTTAATCTCATGCATCAACAGCTAAGTGTTTTATAACTTGTATCATAAGTTATACCCACATCAATGGGAAGATTGAAGTAATCAAGAGAACTTCAAAATCTCACCATCACATCTACTTACCTGCTGGCATCTATACTCACATACTCTGCTTTCTCTTCTGCATGGCCAATTCAAAACATGCTCTGATGCAGCTGGACTCCTTCCTATATGCAGGGACACAGCTCCAGAAATTCAGCATTTCCTCGTCACCCTCAACGTGTCCCTTTCTCACTAGATCATACAAATACGCAGTTGTCTCTCCCATGTTACAAAGCAAAAAACCTTCTATCCCTCCTTTATCCTCCAGCTACCACCCCATTTTTGTTATTCCTCTTTACAAAAAGATTCCTTGAGGTGGTTAGTCTCTGTTTCCAATTCCTTCCCACCAAGTACTCTTAAACTTACTCAAACAGCTTTCTCTGGCATGCTGATGCTGCTCTTGATGAGGTTATCAGTTACCTGCAAATTGCTAAATCCAACAGCCAATTTTCAGTCTTAGTCTTTCTTGCCTCATCAACAACTAGACCCTTACTCCAGAAAATACCTACTTTAACTTTGATGACAGGATGTCACACATTTTTCTTCCTACTTCCCTGGTCATTTCTGTCCCTCTTGCTAGTTTTCTCTTTTCTCCGACATTTGAACATTGTTGCAGTTACCCGAGGGCTCTGTCCTTGGGCCTTTTCTCATCTCCCGTCTATACTAACTCCCATGATGTCCACCAATCACAGGGCTTTAAATGACATCTATATAATGATTCATTACATGTACAGACCAGATCTCTCCCCCAGACTCCAAACCCACACCCATGCAAGTGTTAAACTGACATCTCTTGATGCTGTGGCCAACTCTGTTTTCCAAAAATAGTGGCAATAACATCTCCCATCCCACATGACCTGTGGCAATGTGCCCTTGCCACTTCCCCATTAAATTCCTCTCCCCTAGAATCAAAGATGCCTTTGTGACTCACTTGTAATCAACACAACATGGCAGAAGTGACACTGCATGACTCTGAGGCTTGGTCAGAAAAGATCATGCCCTTTCCACCCAAGTCTCCTGTACACTCATTCTCCAGAAGCTCCCACCAGAGACCTAGTCGCCATGTTTAGAGAAGCCTGAGCCACAGGGCAGGGCCACATGTATCTACAGCGACAGTCCCCAGCTGAACCCAGCCTTTTAAGTCCTTCAGGCCCGGTGCCAGATCAGATGCTTTCAGCCCCCAGCCATTGGAATTGTTCCAGCAGATGCCCCAAACATAATGGAAGAGATAAGCCATCCCAGCTGTGCCCTGTCCAAATTCCTAACCCACAGAATTCCTGAGAACAATAAAATGGTTGTTTTATGCTATTAAGGTTGGAGTCATTCCTTACAAAATAAGTAACCAGAACAAATGTGTACTAAACATCTTAAACTTAACAGGTCCCAGACCAAACTCCCTATTGTCTTACCTCATTTCTCCATCCTTCTTGCCCACCCTCCAAAAAACCCTTTGTTTCTAGTACAAGCTCTTTCAATTCAGTAGAATCCTCCATCTTGTCAGCATCAGGTCAAAATCTTAATAGTGATTTTGACTTCTTTCTGCTTTTCTCGCCCATATCCAATAATCAGGACATCCCTTTGGTTCTACATTTAAAATATATTGAATCAAATCACTTCACGCCACCTCTAGTGCTATCACTCCAGTTCAAATCCCTAACATTTTTTTGCTTGAAATACTGCAAGAGCTTCCTAAGCAAAGGGATCCTTTTTATCAGGTTTTTCTTCTGCTCAAAATCCTCCTGTAGCTTCTTCTTTCAATGGGAGTAAAAGCCAAAAGGGTCCTAAAAGGTCTACAAAACACCACCACCCTCCTTCCCTGACTTCACTTCCTTAATTTTCTCTAGTCATACTGGCCCCTTTGCCATTCCTCAAATACTCCGGGCACATTCCTACCCGGAATTCTCCCCACATATCTGCATGGCTAGTTCCATTACCTGAAGTCCTTAGAATATCACCTTCTCAGAGGGAACTGCTACCACCCACATCATCCCATTTGAAATTCTAGCACCACCACCATATTCCCCACATCTCAAGTTGCGAGATGAAACACAGGATAACAATCAAATGTGAATTTTGCATAAACAAATTATTTTTAAGACAAATATGTCCCATGCAATACTTGAAATATATTCATTCTAAAAAGAGAAATTATCCATTGTTTATCTGAAATTCAAACTTTGTGTTCTCTATTTTTTGTTAAATCTGATAACCCCACCCTAGCTTTTTTTTTTTTTTTTAATGATTTTATTTATCCTTGAGAGAGAGAGGGGCGGGGGGCAGAGACGTGGACAGAGGGGAGAGGCAGGCTCCCTGTGAGAAGCCCGATGTGGGACTTGATCCCAGGACCTGGGATCACAACCTGAGCCAAAGGCAGATGCTCAAGCACTGAGCCACCCAGGTGCCCCCTTTCCTTATTACCAATGATTACTGCCATTACCATTAATGGTAATTATTGCCATTATTACCTCTTAATGTATTATGACTTTGTCTTCTTCCCGCTAGAATGGAAATTCTCTAAGAGCAGAAATATTAGTCTGTTGTGGTCAGAGTTGTTCTTTTGATTCCTCTAGAGCAATGCCTGACATATAATAGGCATTTAACAAATATTTAATGAGTGAATCCCAATTCATTCAACTGTGGCAATGAGTCAGTAAGTGGTTTCCCAAGATCACAGAGCCAGTGGTAGAGCCAGTATTTGAATTCAGGTAGTCTTGTTCTGGCAAGCTGGTTTCTTAAACACCATGCACACTATTTTTAATAAATTCTAAGGATATGTGTTTTAACTATCTTGCTTCACTGGGGCACCTGGGTGGCACAGTCAGTTAAGCGCCCAACTCCTGGTTTCAGCTCAGGTTCTTATGCTCATGAGATTGAGTGTGGAGTGGGGCTTTATGCTCACTGTGGAGTCTGCTTGGGATTCTCTCTGCCTCTGTCCTTCTCACTCATGCTCTTTTCTTCTCTAAAAGTAAATAAATAAATTTTTCAATAAATAAGTTTTTCTTTACCCCACCCCTTTCCCCACATTTATACAGAAGGATATTTTACAGATGCACCCCTAATTATGCAATTGCTAAAGGTAGAGGGAAAACACCTGTCTTTGACCATTCAGAGCACAGGAGATGAAAATAATAAAGCCACTGTATATCTCCATTTACCAGTGTATGAAATGTAACCCTGGCTTAGCTTTAATATTTTTAATGTTTTAAGAAATTTAAATCTAAAAGATCCCCTAAAATATCTATTCTAGGCAGACTAGTCTTTCTTCCCCTATGAACCTACAAGTCATTTTGATTTGCCACTAAATCCATGGATTATTTTTCCCCAAGATCCTCCTATACGTTTTCTCGTTCCTCTGAAATTTTTTTAAGATTTGAGAGAGAGAGAGAGAGAGAGAACACGTGTGCAAGAGCACGTGAGAGAGGTGAGAGAGAGAGGGTTAGTGGGGGGTGGTGGGAAAGAGAAGTGGACTCTCTGGTGTGCTAGGAGCCCACAAGGGGCTCAATCCCAGGGCCTTGGGATCATGACCTCAGCCAAAGGCAGACAGGCAGACGTTTAACCAACTAAACCACCCATGCACCCCTCCTGGGAATTTCTAAGAGCAACTCACCAGTTCCTTCAACTGAAAATAATCCATCCTTCCTTTACTCTATTTACCCTCCTCATAAGCTTCAAGTCCCTTCTCACTTTCTATTCTGTACCTTTTTTTTCAACTTTTCAAATGTACAGGAAATAACCACAATAACACTAGGTACTCAGATTCAACAAATGTTTACATTTTGGCCATTTTTTAAAGTCTGCCCTTATATTCTGAATAACATTTCTGGAGGACCTGGGAGGAGGGGGCACTATTCACCTAGCTAGTAAACTACCTAAGTACTGAATCAAAGGCTAGCCTTATACCATTCCTTAACCTTTCATGTAAGTCTTCTTTCCTAAACTTCACGGTAAGACATGTATTATATAGAAATGTTTAACTATGCGCTTTATACATAACAAGTACTCATAGATGCATTTTTAGTACCTTAGAATAAATCCAAGTAGGCATTTAACAGATATGTGCAAATTAATGAATATGCCACTGACAATTCCTTCAAACACATAGGAAATATTCAGCCTTTTAAATCCTGATAAGGCAAAATCATTTTTTTTAAAGATTCAATTTCTTTTTTTTTCAGGATTTTATTTATTTATTCATAAATAAATGAAGGGGGGTGGGCAGGCAGAGGGAGGAAGCAGGCTCTATGCAGGAAGCCTGACGTGGGACTAGATCCCGGGTCTCCAGGATCACGCCCTGGACCAAAGGCGCTAAACCGCTAAGCCACCGGGTTGCCCCAAAATCATTTTGATAAATAAACTGGTACCAAAAAAATGACAAACTTCTCTGTAATTCTTTATTAAAAATACGGCTGTACACATAGAGTCTGAAAACAGGATTAAAGATGAATAACCCATATTGGGATCATGACATCAGAACTTAACATAATGGTGCTTTTAGGGAAGTTGTTGACATTCAAACCACAGAACCAAGGTCAAAAGCAAAATACAAAGGTACCCTCAAAAATATTTACAATGAAGTAAATACACTAACAGAATTTAAAATAGGTACAAAAAATTGAAATGACCAACGTTACATGATTTCCAGGGTTGTCCTTTCTGTGCTTTGATCTCACCTAACAGGAAGGTATGGGAAGTTTATAAACTTAATTTGACTATTCTCAGATATTAAAATCTTCCTATGAATTAAAAAGACTAACTTTTAGACAACCTCTTAAATGGAATTACACTATGGAAAAGAGGGCTCCCCCAAAAACACCTAAGCAGAACTAAGAGTTCTACTGAAAACCATTCCCAATAAAAACTAAATGAAAAATAAATATAAAACAAAGCTTAAAAAAAATATGTATTACCTGACACCAACTGTTTTCTGGCCAACAATATTTACTCATGAAAACATATCAGCTGTCTACCTTTATATTTAAACCAAGTCCTGAGGTTACTAGGGGCTGAAGCAAACTAGCACTTAGGATGCAAACATTCTTGAGTTTGTGATTTGAACCTGCCTTGCAGAGGGAAGTTTGCTGGTCTATACAGGATGAGAAATTCAAGCCCTATTTTACCCCTGCCCTTCCTTAGCTTTCACAAAACATTGGTCCACAAATTAAATTTTCAAAAAGTTCCCAGACCCCAAAACTAAAATAGATGATCCCCTTTCATTTTCAAAGAAAACAATATTGGAAAAAATCTCCAGCCCGCTTATAAATTAAGCATTTCATATTTCTTCGAGAATACAAGTAGTTCTTTTTTGTACAAAAGAATTACAATATGATTTGTCAAAAAACATATAAAAAGACAGCTGCTCTTCCTCAAATACATGAGCTAATGATAAAAGACTTTTGCATGTTAATGTGTCCAAGTTCTTGTTCCTTTTACATAAAAAAGAACATTATGGTGGCAAATATTAATTATCCTTTGAATATTGAACATTATGTTCTTTTTAAAATCCATCCAGATCAAATGCAATAATTGATTTTCTTTATAACTCAACAACTGATGCTACCAAACGTGGACTCAAACACACCTGTTAAAATGTGTAAAGCGTGTCTTTTGTCTTCAAAGCTTTCAGGTGAAGAGAGGTGTTTTTTTTTTTTTCTTGATGCAAATCTCAAGGCAGAGAAAATCATTTTAAAGCTTATAAAAAGTGGACAGAGAAATATTAAAAACTTCTCTGAAAACTACAAATATGTATAATTATTAAAATTGAAGACTGTAACATCAGTTGCAAGTGCTTGGAAGTCTTTCCTGACCTTTTGAGTTTCCACATTTTCTTCATAGTTGCATGGTGAGCACCCAGTGCTAGTAAAACATTCAGTGCTGGGAAAGGAGATAGAGTCTTCATTACTGTTCTTTTGTGAAAGAAAATTCCTATGTATTTGGCAGTCTTCAGTATCAAAGTATAGGTATTTCATTAACTAGAAATTCCATGAATACCCAAGTTTGGCGACAACTGCACGTCCAAATATTAAGAAAGGTAAGAGAGGAAAATTCCAAACTTTTGAGATTGACTTATTCAGGAATATCCCACATAATGAAGTTATTATCAAAAGTACTATTACTTTGGGCTAAGCAGTGACTGCAAAGGCACAGCAGATTGTTATCCCTCCAGATTCAGACTGTAAAACTTCAGAAAGCTCTTGATGCCAGACCACTGCTGTGTTTAGTTCATCCTCTGAACAGTGTCTCTGTGTCTGTATCCAGTGTAAAGTACCATAATAAAGCTGTGGTTCAAAGAACAGAACTTTATACAAAAAAGCGAACTGGAAATCATCTAAAGCAATATACTCCCGAACTTCAGGCCTTTGTAAGAATTTAATTTTTTCTTTAAAAAACTGCATAAATGTAAATATATCTGAAAAGCAGGGAAACACCTTTTTAAAAAAAAGACTGGAGTAATTTGGAGCAAAGAGCTCTATGTGCTGCTCCTTAAGTTCCTGTTTATTCAATCCTCATTCAGAAAGGATTTAAATCTACTGGTGGGGGAATTTGTATCCAATAATTCACTGATCTCTGTGTGTTCTTAAAAACAAAACAAAAAAACCCCAAAAATCTCCATTTGAACTAACAGTGGGTGGCATACAGAGCTTGCATACAATACTCTTACAAGAATTATACACTATACTGTACTTCTGTGAAATTATTTACCTGGTCCATTATGCTATTCAGGGCAACCCATCCCCAAAAGAGCAAATTCTGCTACCCTCAGAGACAAAAATGCTGCCCAGCATTGTTTCCCAAAAATGTCCTTGCGAATAGTTTCCCTTAATAAGTAAGTATACAATGTGGCAAAAGTTCAAAGATCAGAAAAAAGTCTTTAAAAAATTAAAATTAGTGCATATACAATTGGAAAAAAAACAAAAGTGGGAACACCATTCACCTAATGGTGCTCCTTAATCTAAAATAAATTCTTCACAGATATGGCCCCGATGGCAGCCACAGCTCTAGGATAAGTGAAACATTCTTCCTTTCAAGTAACAGTGTACCTGACTGAAGTGCAAGCAGCTTTGCTCATCTCCTGTTTGTTTCCCAAATGTGAAATGAGAGGATGAGAACAGTTCAGCTGTAGTGCAATTTGTTATTGGGTAAGGTCCTCAGCCATGTCCTGCGTGCTTTTTCAGCAAATACTACAACTGACCATTTGCAGCTGCAATCAGTTCTTGAAAAGTGTTTTCGAAGCAGCGCTTTAAGTCACTGTAAGTAACCACAAGTACACTCTTCTCATCTCTGGAAATGAGGCTTATTTTTTCTGGCACACCAGCATCTAACTGAAACAGATACAAAATAGGAAGTTCATACCTGGCAGAGGATAATCCACTTTATTTTAGCACAACTTCTGCAACAATGGTGAATGTTTTAAAATTTTCTGTCATATTCCCTTCTAGATATACATAAGCATTTTACATCACTAATAGTTTGCACACTTTTTGACTTGGATATTTTTTTTTTGACTTGGATATTTTTTAAACACTATTCAATGTTTCCACCTATCTTTCATGCATAATACTTGTTTGCATTATATTCCATCATTTACTTATTCCAATAGCTTCCATTTCTGTTTTTAAGGTAAGCTCTTCACTCGATGTGGGGCTTGAACTAATGACCCTAAGATCAAGAGTCCCATACTCTACCAACTAAGCCAGCGTGGCACCCCAATATCTTCCAGCATTTTTGTCACAAATTATAGAGCAATGAACATATTCGTCTACTTAATTTTTTTTCTTCTGTAGAATTACTTCCTTAGGAGAAATACCTAAAAATATAAATAAGGAAGCAAGAAGCACAAATAGTTTTTATAGCTTAATACATAGAGCTAAATTGTTTTCCAAAGGTATCAGAAACCACTATTTATGAGTTATACCAATTTATTTTTTAGATTTTATTTATTTATTCATGAGAGACACAGAGAGAGAGAGAGAGAGGCAGAGACACAGGCAGAGGGAGAAGCAGGCTCCATGCAGGGAGCCTGACGTGGGACTCGATCTCGGGACTCCAGGATCATGCCCTGGGCCGAAGGCAGAAGCTTAAACTCCTAGCCACCCAGGCTGCCCAGTTATTATTTTTTTTTAAAGCATATGCTTTTTATTTTTTATTTTTTTATAAATTTTTATTTATTTATGATAGTCAAACAGAGAGAGAGAGAGAGGCAGAGACATAGGCAGAGGGAGAAGCAGGCTCCATGCACCGGGAGCCCGACGTGGGATTCGATCCCGGGTCTCCAGGATCGCACCCCGGGCCAAAGGCAGGTGCTAAACACTGTGCCACCCAAGGATCCCCAGGCTGCCCAGTTATACCAATTTACAAGCAACTCCATATCAAGTGCAGACCTTGCTGTTTTTTACATTTTTTGATGAATGTTACCAAATATTTTCCTACATTTACTTGTGTTATTTACTTGTGTTTACTTGTGTTATTTCCACTGTATGAGTGCCAGTTTATGATCTCTACCTATTTATCAGTCAAGATTTGGTAGTAATAACTTAATCAGGTCCTTATGAAACATATATTAATCCTTAGTCCATCAAATAATTTATCTTGCTATGGTTTTCACTTTTTTGGTTATTTTTCAATGTATATTTTTCCTTCCTTTTTAATTCATTCATAAAAACGTCTAAAATTTACTAATTCTGAAGGCTCAAACTTTCAAATCATTTTACCAGGTATTTTATCATAATTTTCACCAAAATGTGCTATGTAAAACCTTAAGTTTTATTTTATTTATTTATTTTTTTAAAGATTTATTTATTTATTCATTCAGAGAGAGTGAAGAGAGAGGCAGAGACACAGGCAGAGGGAGAAGCAGGCTCCATGCAGGAAGCCCGATGCAGGACTCGATCCTGGGTCTCCAGGATCACACCCCAGGCTGCAGGCGGCGCTAAACCGCTGCGCCACCGGGGCTGCCCAACTTTAAGTTTTATATCATAAATATGGTCAATCCATCCTTTTTCAATTATACTCTTTCCAAACTTAGAAAATTATCATACTTTCAGATTTGGGATAAATTTTATTTATTACTAGCTATTTTATGAAATGAAATAGAATTTTCTTCAAGTTTTCAATTACATCCTAACATTCATTTAAAAATCTTCACTTAAGATATCTGCTCATGGCTTAAGTTGACAGTGTAAATACTTGCCAGTGTTACACTAGTGCTACATATTTTTAATTACTGGTGCTTTGATACCATAGATACTATTTTATAAAATCCAGAAAACTTGTTCTCCACTCATTTCTTTCAAGAAAAATACTTCCCCTTAAGGAGAAGGACAAAGAAATATATAAGTCATACTGGATTAGCTCAATGGTACATACAGTTTGTTCTGTCTTAATGTAGATCATTGACAATACTCTTTTTAAAAGGAAGTTCAAGCAAGGCAAAGTAGTGCCTAAAAAGAAAAACCACATTTTCCCTGAAGAGTTAGCATACTGTATGTTCCCAGTTCTACATCCTGTGCCATGGTAGGTATTTCTTCTAGCACCTGTAATTTAGGGACAGTGTGGACCAGGGGTCAGCAAATGGTTTCCATAAAGATTGCTAGATACCAAATGCCTTAAATTTCAGAGCCACACAGCCTCTGTCACATACTCTTCTTCATTTTGCTTTTGCTTTTAAAAATGTAAATACTGTTCTCAGGTTGTGGGCTCTACAGAAGTAGACTGTCAGGCCACATTTGTCGACCCCTGAGATTTAGATAAACCTATACAAAGACTAAGATTTACTTCTGGAAACCCATTCTACACTAATTTCAAGTAATTCTTAAGGAAAATGCATTCCTTCCCTCCTTGGTAAACTGTCTCTCTCCTAGCTCTTTCAAAAACACTAAGCTCACCTCTCAAATGAATTGATGATATATCTACATCTCCCTAATAAGTTCATCTAATCATCTAATTCTCCATGTAGAACGCTAGGCCTACTGCCCTTTTACTATTATAACACTGGATTATTATGCCCACAGTTAACAGTAAATGAATAGTTAACATGAAGGGCATTCAACAAGTCTCACAATGACTTAGAAGAAAGGAATTCAACTTCTAAAAAACGTTTAAATATAAAATTATTTTTATTTTTCCCACCCACTGCTTTATTAGCATTTTATTATAATAAAAAAATCTACAATGAAAAATTCTGTATTTATTCATACAGATGTTGAAAAACCTTCCTGGTCTAGAAATTGTTACTAAGTAAATATACCCAATAATTATTAATAAAATATCTTCTAGGCTGTAGCATAATACATTTACACTGAAGTCTCTTAGTATTTGTAGAAGATGTAACTCTGCAAACTGTAGATGGCATTGTGATCTTAAAAATCCAGATACAAATTACCTTGTTAAGACAAGAAATGATATGACTGAGATCAATCCAAGGAGCACCCGCTTCTGTCACCTGATGGAAAAGATGATCCCTAAAGAGTTTCAAAAGATAACGGTCTCCAGTCTCCGACCAGGTAGGATCCTTCTGAAACCTGGGGAAAGGTAATATTTTACCTCAATAACTCATGCTGTATGTCACATGGCCATCCTGATTCTTCAGACTCAACACCAGCTTAATTTTATTGTTTTCTCTGGTAAGTAGGGTGTGTGTGTGTGTGTGTGTGTGAGAGAGAGAGAGAGAGAGAGAGAGAGAGCGCAAGAGTGAGAGAGATATGTTTTTTTTTAATCCTAAAGTTATAGAGGCTAAAAAAATGCTTTCAAATTTCATGTGCAGATTGCTAAATTTTTAAGAAATAATTTCACACATGAAAGTATATGAATACCAGTTTCTAATCCTCAAAGGCAATCATCCCTTATGCACTCCTATTTTATAATCACTTTCATATTTAAGCTCCTACCATTAGATAAAATGAAGGAAAAAGAAAAGGTCTTTAAAAATCTTTAGAAATAGGTTGAAAGAGGTTCTTTTCCTCTTCTCACCTTTAGGATAGAGTAGGGAGATATGATTAGATATGTGTTCAGCTTTTTACTGGTAAGCATAAAATAAAACAACATTTATGGAAACAAACAGGCATATTTTGATTTCTGACCATCATGAACTAATGTGAGAGTGTGCTATGAAGAACTAGAGAACTGACCAGATGACCACTGTTGCTTTCTAGTGACTTCTGGAAGTCAGTGGTCTAGTGAGGAAAACAGATGTTCAAAGAAAGTTGCACATTCAGATAATGTGATTAAGAAAAAGGGAAATGGTACACAACAGAAACATGAATTCATCTGGGAAGGCAAGGAAAGCTTTCTAGAAGAAGTAGTGGATGCTCTTCCCAGAGAAATATACCCTAGTCAGACACATCCAGTATTTGCAAGAAACAGAGCATATAGCACTCCAGAAATCTAGCAAAAGTCAGTGGCTGGATGGGGTTAGGGGTTGAAAAAAAAAGAGACCAAGAGAGGGACCGAGAGTAAAAGACAAGGACAAAGAGGGAGAGAAGGCAAAAGAGGGAGGAGAAAATTAAAAGAAAAACAAACAAACAAGGTAGATCTGACGCAAAGATAAGGGAGAGATCAGATTATGCAGTCTTGGTTAAAAACTATTTCTGGGTGAAAAAACAGGTCTTTTTTTCTTTTTAAGGGATTTTATTTATTAATGAGGGACACACACATACACACACACACACACACACACACACACACACAGAGGCAGAGACATAGGCAGAAGGAGAAGCAGGCTCCTCGCAGGGAGCCCAATGTGTGACTCCATCCCAGGACCCTGGGATCATGACCTGAGCGGAAGGCAGAGGCTCTACCACTGAGCCACCCAGACATCCCAACAGGTGTGTCTTCTAAAACACGATAGAAAGCCTATCACACGGTTTAAACACAATCATATATGAGTTTTGCAAAGATCACTCCAGGGACTTTCAATTAAAATGCCAATTAAACACATCCGTTTATCTGTTTCATTTCAAAACCCCACCAAACTGACAATGAATGTCTAAGAAGGGGTATAATAATAAACACTCAAGGACAAAGTAATCAGAAGCAACAACAGAAGAAAAACTTGGAAGGTGAAAAACAGGTCAGTGATATGATTAACTGACTTGAAAAAACTGAACTTTAATGCTACAGAAGGTACAGAAAAACATGGATGCCATAAAAGCAAGCCCTACCAGTCGAGGCCCAGGAAAGGAGATTGCTGGTACTACTGAAAGTACAGGTATGCACTAAAGCTGGAGGAGCAGAATGGATGAAAAAGTTCTATAAATAACAAACAGATAACCTCTCTTTCATCCCTGCCTCCATTTCTGCTTTGCAGAAATTTGCCAAAAAAGGTCCCAGCAATCTTTCTAGACGGGGTGAACAAAGAAGCTGCAACCTCCAGGGTGCCAGGAAGAGCAAGGGATGGTAGAGAAGACTAGTTAACTGACACTTTCCTGCTACTTTGGCTACTCAAGGCTAGGCTGTGGGTTTAAACTACAGACAAAAGGTTGAAATTTTTCTGGATATAGACTTGCCCAAGAGAAATTCTGACATTGAAGAGTCTACTAAAAACAAACAAAAATTATAATTAACAATGTCACACTAGTTTACCACACATACTATAATCCTTGACCCAGCAAGGACCTTCCAATTAGCTTTTTAGGTGAAAAAGGTCATTTTTAAAAAGTTCATTCATTTATTGTTTTAGTGATCTCCATACCCAACGCAGGGTTCAAACTTACAACCCCAAGATCAGTAGTCACATGCTCTTCCAATTGAGCCATCCAGGTACCCTGAAAAAGGTCATTTTTATTATGAACACACAGCCAAGGATCAGAAATCCTTTGGAGAATGAAACAACACTAAACACAACAAACTCTTGTTTCCTATGAGATATTCCTATGCAGGGAAGAGAACAAAACAAAACCTAACCAAAAACCTATAATTGAGAGTCTAAGAGAAATAAGAATTAGATGCTGTAAGACAAACATTTAGAGAACAGAATGTTCTTGAAAATTAACAATATGATGGCAAAAACTAAAAATTCAAAAATGGATTAGAAAAAAACCTTTATTTTTAGACAAAATAAGTTGAAATGATTACCTAGAAAGTAAAACCAAAAGATAACAAGACAGAAAGCAGAACAGAATATTAGAAAATCTATTGCAATGCTCTAACAGCTAAGCAATAGAACTCCAAAGGGAGAAGTTATCAAAGAAACAATGAAGATAACTTCTCAAAACTGAAGGACATCAATTTCCAAGATTAAAAGGGTTTGCCCACCTACTGATTCATCAGAATGAATAAAAAAACCCCACACCAAGGCATACACTGTGAATTTCTGATCACTGATAAAGATCCTGAAAGCAAAGGGGAAAGGGTTTGAAAAGAAAATTGCTTTGAATCTAGAAGTCAAAATGGAGCAATGCTTCAAATTTTGACAGAAATTATCACTACTATTACTTTACTATGTGTTAGAGATACCTGCTAACACAATCATTCCAGAGAAATTAAAAGTATAGAAATTAGGAAGGAAGAAATTATAATTACAGTTGTTTGGAGATAAGACTATGTATCTGGCAAACTCAAGAAAATCTAGGGAAAAACAAACCAAACACTAAGATATCAGAGTACAAAATTTACAGAAACCAGTAATTTTCATGTGCACTGATAAGAAGCAATCTATGAAGAAAGTATAGGGGATAGGATTCACATTTATAATAGCAACAAGACAAAATACCTAGTAAACTCAGTGAATTACAACAACCTAAGAATGACTTAAGACCAGTAAAGTCGGTTATCTACAAGTATGACGACAGGGCATTATCTTAAGAATCTCAACATCTATAAATACAAATACTCCTTAAGTTTATTAATAAACATGTTTGCCTTCTCAATAAAAATACTATCAGATTTACTGATTTTTTTAAATTAAAAAACCTGGTTCTAGAATTTCTACAGAAAATTAAGCAGTTTTAGGGAAACAACAAAAAACAGACAACGAAATGAAGATGAGAAAGAACGAGCACCTACCAGAGTTTAAAATGTTAGTCATTAAAATACTAATGTGAAAGAAGTGCTGCCTTAAACCAGTGCAGAAAAGCTAGACTATTCAATAAATAGCTTTTGAGCCATGGTAGCCTTCTGAGGGGAAGGGTGGAGGAGTTGAATACATACCTTATATCCTATATAAATTCCATATGTATAAAAATTTAATATGGGAAAAAAATAAAACCATAAATAAGTACTCTAGAAGAAACCATGAGATAATTCCTTTAAAATCGTGGGAACAGAAAAGGCCTTTCTAACTTTCTAACTATGATTCAAAATCCAAAAGCATAAAAGAAGTTTGACCAATTAGACTACATATATAAATGTCTGCATGGAAAAAATTTAAGCAGAGTTAAAAGAAAAATGACAAACTAAAAAGATTATGATCATAAAGGGGACACCTGGGTGGCTTAGCAGTTGGGCCTCTGCCTTCACCTTGGGACATGATCCTGGGATCCAGGATGGAGCCCCACATTGGCTCCTTGCAGGGAGCCTGCTTCTCCCTCTGCCTGTGTCTCTGCCTCTGTGTTTCTCATGAATAAATAAATAAAATCTTAAAGAAAAAAAAAAAAAAAAGACCACAAAGGATAAATCTCTCCAGCTCCTATACACCAAAAAGACAAGACAAATCGACTGAAAATAAAAATGATCGAAGGATATGGGTAGATAAGGCAACAGAAACAAACCAAAAACATAAAAATGATAGGCAACATGCTCATTAAGAGTTAACACAAAATAAAACTGCACTGTGATTCAATTTCTCATCTATTGGGTTGACAAAAATCCACAAGTGTGAAACAGTACTGTTGGTGAAAAGCTCTTATGCATCATATATTGGAATACCCTTCAGTAAGGGTTTATAGTCACACATCCACAGATCCAACAATCATGACTGGGCCTATATTAATGCACACATAAAGTTCAGTATGCTTAAATCCGTCCCTTCAGCACTGCTTAGGGACTAAGCTGAAAACAACTCAAATGCCTATTGATAAGGAATTGGAAAAATAAATTATAGTGTATCCACAGAATAGACTATTATATAGCTATAAATTACAGAAGTAGAGCATTAAGGTTAAGATCA
This sequence comes from Canis aureus, assembly GCF_053574225.1. Lineage (NCBI taxonomy): Eukaryota > Metazoa > Chordata > Mammalia > Carnivora > Canidae > Canis > Canis aureus. Next base: position 12,395,855 of record NC_135634.1, read on the forward strand.
TGGACTCTGGAACCATACTGCCTGGATTCAAATTCTGGCTCATATACTCACTAACGATGTGACCCAGATATGGTATTTCACGTCTTTATGCTCAAATATCTCTGTAAAGTGGAAATACTGATGGTAGCTGCAACACAGTGTTGTTATGAAGATTAAGGCTAGGTCATATTTATAAACTATTGAGAATGGTGTTTAGTATATGCCAACATACCTAAACAAAAAGATTTCTAAAATATAGTTATGAGAAAAAGCCAACATACAAAACACTGCGTGGTTTACAATTTATATATATTAAAAAGGGGAAGGAAGGAGATAATAATATATCTATCATTTTAACTGGGAAAGAATATGAAATAAAGATTAGTGGGAGAAAGTGGAGAGACTGGGGATGCTACAAGTATGAGAATTTTTTTTCACTGCACACCCTTTTCTACTTTTTAAAAAAACTGGTTCACATTAATCTATTCAAAAGATTCAATCAATAAAGAGAATTTCCTGAGGACTATCTAGAATTTTATACCCAATCATACTATCAATAAGGTGTAAAAATAAAGATATTTTCAGACTTACAAAGACTCAAAAAACTCACCTTTCTCAGGAACCTATAGGAGGATGTGCTCCAATAAATCAAAAGAATAAACCAAGGAAAAAGCAAGAAACGGGGTATCCAACACAAAGGGAGAGACAATGAGAATTCCCAGGGTAATAGTGAAGGGAAGCTCCAGTTCTAAAGTGTGAGTGTGAGCAGGCTTAAAGCGCAACCAGCCCAGATAGGAAGAGAAGGACAGAGGCTCCAGGGGCAATTTCTCTAAGGGGGAGAAAAAAAAAAGGAACTGATAGGTTACCTATTTTTGACCATATAGAAAGGTGTTTCATAACTCTGGCAGCAAGTATGGAATAAACTGGTGGTCAATATTTTTTCATTCACTTAGTTCTCTATTTAAGACAATTATTAACCCCAGGAAAACAAAAATCAAAAAACAAAATACAGAAGAAAGAAAATATAATCATGGTTTAGTATGGTGCAGCTATGAACAATATTTACCTGGTTATATACTAATGTCAACATTAAGTAAAGATTTAACTCAAAATTATGGACTAAGTGGTAGAATGTGGATACATGTGTGTTTATGTTTGTGGTTGGTTAAGGGAAGGGAATGTGAAAGACAAAGTCTCATCTTCCACAGGACAAAGTCATTAGCTGAGTTAAATACTGTGGAAAAAAAAAAAAATCAAGGAATAGTACTATATTATTTTTAAATAAAGAGATAAATGCCAGAAGAAACAGCTGAAAGTTTTTGTTTTAATGTCATCTTCTCTTCATTTAGAAAAATTATCAGAGAAAATATTGAGGTTTTTTTTTTTAACTTTGAAGAAAGGTAAGTAAACATAAATTATGTGGTCAAAAAAAAACTCCCTCAAGTAATATTTATGTATCATCAATCTCTATTAACAGAGGTAACATTCCTGAAACCTAACTACAATGATAATAGCTATCATACTATTCCACCTGTCTTTGGCAGTTATTACTTAGTACAGACATCAATTCTACTTCTCTCTGGAACATATGGTCATAACTTTTAACTTGCAAATGAGGCAGAACTAAATGACAAATAATGTAAGGTGGTGATGTTACTGATATGACTGCTATAAATAATGTCCTTTAATAGAAGATAAGGAGTATACAACAGTAAGACCTGTCTGAAGTCTCTGACTATGGTAAACTGAACTGACCAAGTTTCAAAAAGGAGACAGGGTAGTACTGACAGTCATAAAATGTTCCCTCATATACAAACCACTTCTAACAGTATCTTTCTGTACATGTATGTGGATCTGTGGAATCCCTAAGAACATTCATTATATACCTATAGCCTACATCTAGCCTTTACCTATACCTAGGCTATAAGTAAAAAAAAGCATCCTAATAGCTAACAACAGGCATTAAGGTCACTTGACATGAGAATTTTTCTTTTTCCAGGTAAAGCCAGTAAGAATAAGGAATACTCATTCTTGTTAATGCCCTTGATTGAAAACATATTGTAAAATACTGTAAATCCTTACTCCGGCCTCTCATTGATTGTTCCCAATTTTGCTAGAAGCCTAAACAGTCTTCCATTTTGAACCTCCTATAAAACATTTTAAAAAGAGAGAGAATATTAATATCCAGCTAACTGAATATAAAAGCAAAATTTTACAAAACTGGTATCCTACACCAATATTATCTTTAAACAATCCTAATATCCCCACCTTTTGGTTATAGTTTTGAATGTAACATGTTCATTTCATTCACTAGTAATACTTAAGAAGATCATGCAGCTGGCCATTTTTAAGAATGGTTAAAATAACTTACATGAAAAAAAAAATCAAGATTGCTTTAATTGACTATAGCAAAATCATGAACAAAAAGAAGAAATAAGAAATTAAAATACTGAACATTAAATTTGGACAATATATCTGCAAACAGCCTTAGCCAATTACGTACTATATTTAGCACAAAAATTATTATTTTTTTTATATCGCTCTACACATACAGATGCCAAATGTGTATATCTCTTTTTAACTAGACTCTACCTTTGCAAGGTCTTCCTCTATGACATCATTTCTCATTTGAGCAGCATCCAATTGAGTATAAAATCGAGCACCAATCATGGGCATGATGTCATTTACACTTCTCATTCTGTTTTGGTCAGTCAACAAATACCTAGTGAAATAAAGAATCACTTGAACACCAAACATAAAATTTTAAAAAACAACATAACCCACAAGCACATAGCTATCACTGCTGCTATCGTATTAGTGTACATACATTTGAAAGCATTTTTTCATGTAAGTCAAGTTCACTTTTAAGGCTTAATGATTTCTCTGGAAAATTTTAAGAGCCAATAGAAGAAACTTGTCTCTTTCTCCACATTTTTGCTATTATGAAAATGAGAAAGGAAAGTGGAACAGGGTTACACTTAATCATTTCCATTCTCAAACCCTTCCTTACAATAGTGGGGCATAAAAAGACTTACAAAATTTTGGAGGGGTGAAATAGAGGGTGGTTGTAGGTGAAGAGATTTTTCCATTGCTCTTCAAAATAATTTTTGAAACCAAAACTGGGTCTTCAATTTTGATGAATCAAACAAGGCTCAACTCTTTGGGAAGCTGCCCTCTGCTCTGCAACTTCATTTACAAGTTGTCATGGTATATTTATTTCTGAGAAATCTTCAGAAATTAACATATTTCACAAGAGGCCAATTCAGTTTCTTCTACCATTGTATCCGAGGCAGAAAAATACTAAATTTCAAAAAGCTGCCTGCTAGAATACAAAGATGACCAAAGGTGAGCCATTTTCTAACCATTCTCATTAAAATAGCTCCTGTTCTTACACTCTCTGCTTAGAATTCTATCTTATTTTCTTTATAGGACTTAGCACTACCTGCAAACATCTTATCTGTTTATATGTTTGTTACCTCCTCCCCATTAGGGTGGAAGCTCCAGAAGATAGGAATTTTGTTCATCTTGTTCAAAGTATCTTCAGCATCTGGCACAGAATAAGCATTCTTTTGTTTAATAAAATACTCCTGTAGATAATCTATGTCTTAGCTATTTACCTATAATTACTGACATATTTATATCTAACTACTTAAAGTTATTATAAGCTTTGTAACTTTGGTAAGTTACTGTACTTCTCCATGCCTCAGCTTTGGCATCTCTAAAATGGAGCAAATTTATAGGGTTATTGGGAAAATTCATTCATTCGCATCAATTCGGAAGTGCTGATACATGATTTACTGCTCTACAAAGTTATTAGTTAATATGAAAGCATGGCTTTTTTATTTACTCTTTATTAAGAAAAGCTTCAAATATTTATAAAAGTAGAGAGAATAGTATAATGAATGTCCATGTACTCATCACCCAGTTTTGACAATTATTAACATAGTCTAGTTCATTACATTTATATCCTTTACTCTCAGTTTATTTATTTTATTTTATATTTTATTTTATTTTATTTATTTTATTTATTTTATTTATTCATGAGAGACACACACAGAGAGAGAGAGAGGCACAGACACAGGCAGAGGGAGAAGCAAGCTCCATTCCATGCAGGGAGCCTGACATGGGACTCTATCCCGGGTCTCCAGGACCACACCCGGGACTGAAGGTGGCGCTAAGCCACTGAGCCACCCAGGCTGCCCCTACTCTCAGTTTTTTATTTTTTTATTTTTCTTTTTTCTTTTTCCTCAGTTTTTTAAAAAGAAAATTTGGAGGGATGCCTGGCTCAGCAGTTGAACGTCTGTCTTCGGCTCAGGGCGTGATGTCACGGTCTAGGGATCAAGTCCCACATCGGGCTTCCTGTGAGGAGTCTGCTTCTCCCTCTGCCTATGTCTCTGCCTCTCTTTGTGTCTCTCATGAGTAAATAAATAATAAAGTAAAAAGAAAATTTGGAGATTACTACTTGAGATTTGAAATATCTTAGATGTTGCAAATTAAGGCTAGGAATCACTGCTGTGAAAATATATGAAACAGATATTAAAAAGAGAAACCATTTGATTATTAATAGGAACTGGGCAACCACTGGCTTCCAGTCCTCTGTCACGAGTGGAAAATTTATGCCAGTGTTAACAAAGCACAGGTGGGGCAGCTCCATCCTCTATCTCTCAATTCCATATCCAGGGCTAGCCCAAAAAGAAAATGAATCATCCAAGACTACACAGGAATAACTGAAAACTAAGACACTGATAAGGATCAATATGCTCCAACTGCTTCTAGAACAGAATAGGAAAAATGGCAAGAGATATCCTAGCATCTGTTCTCTAGAATAACTTAGAATAAGAATTATGGTTGTCCACTGTCTGGAATTCTCCAATGTTAGATGTATCTTAGTCAGGAAAGGTCCTATCTAGAGTACTGCTGACAGTACTCCAGAGTGGGGTTCTCCTAAGACAAATTAATTTCAAGCCTATACTTGAGGACTTCTTGGGAGTCTGAAGATACTGGGAGTAGAAGCAAAGGGACCTGTACAAACATGCTTTCTGGACTGGATGTTTTGGCCATAGAATCTACAACTAGATTGCATCTGTTTATTTATGACAGCTTTCACAGATATACTGATTACTCTCTAAGGCAGCACTGTCTAACAGAACTTTCTGAGATGATGCAGGATATATTAGCCAGAAACCACATGTAGCTTTTGAGCTCTTGAAATGCAGCTAGTGCAGGTGAAGAATTGATTTGTTTTATTTTATTTTAATTAATTTAAACTTAAAAGCTCGTATGTAACTAGTGAATACCAATGCAGCTTTTGAAGTACCCTTTGGCCAAATGTTTAAAACACTGGTAACTAAGCTCATTTATATGAATTTATTCAAAGAAATATATACCTAACAATAAAGAAATTAAAAGTGGTTTAACTGTTCTGCCTGATTTTGAATAGTAAGAACTAAAATAGAAACACTATTAAAAGGCCTTTAAGAAAAAGCTATCTTCTTATACGATCATTATATACACTTAATTGCATAATAAAACTTACAAAATCAGATTCTTCAGGTCAGAAGAGTAGTTGATTGTCACCAGTTCCATGGCTTTCTGTAAATTCTCTCGCTGAATTCCTGCCAAAGAGTTGCAAGCCAAAGCCAACACAACTTTTCCTAATGATATCAGATCTGCTTGCTGACATGAAAAAATAAATATAACTTTTAATTTTTATTTTATAGGTACAAATGTAATACACTGCCACTACTGCCAGCACCTTTACAAAAAAGCTGCAGAACTCCCAGCACAGAGTTCTCAAATACTGGTGCTCAGAGTCACCTGGGAACTTTAAGATGATTTCTGAGCCTCTCCACCACAGATTCTCATTCAGTAGGTCTGGGTGAGCAGGCCCAACATTTTTAAAGCACCCAAATAATTCTGATGAATGTACTTCCAAGAAATATTACTCTAAACAATTCATATGCCAATTACAGGATTGCTACTTTAAAATTTAATTAAAAAAACTTTTTTTTTATTTAGACAGACCTGACATTATTATAAGAAATTTAAGGCTGGTTACTAAATACTCACTTTACAATGATAATTACAATTTATAATATGCCCCCTTTTCACTTTCCATTATACCCAAAATACAGTGGGAGTCTGAAGAATTATTTGAAGAAAAGTTGTTCCATTATTCCAAACACACCATAACCATTACCTGATTGCAGAGTATGGTTTTTAGAACATCAAAAATGCTGCAAAACCTAATGATATCCTGCCTACCCTGGTTTCCAAATAGACAATTTTTCCTCATATTATAACAGATCTTTGAGAGCTCTGTAACCACCTGGTACGTACGTATGTATGTATGTATGTATGTATGTATGTATCTATCTATCTATCTATCTATCTATCTATCTATCTATCTATCTATCTATTTTTTAAGATTTACCATTCTGAAGCTTTCCTTCTAAAAGGATTTTCAAAAGACAGCTAGCTGAGTTGGGATAAGCTCTCTATGTAATCCTATTTTAACTACAGAAAACAGAATGGTTATTCCAAGTGGCCCTTTTCTGGCAGGTAACTATTAATAATTATATGCCTAGGAGAATGGAATAGCTCAGAGTTAAATATAATCAATCTAAAGTAATTTCGACAGAAAACTTCTATAAATCTCCAATATCTGAGACCTGATCTGAATTACTGAATATATTTACTGAATAATGGTTTAGTATAAAGAGTTTTCAAATCTAGCTATACATTAAAATTACCTGTGGAGCTTAAACAAACAAATCATCCTGTGACAATCCCTTTATCCCAATTCTGGTGTTACCAGCCTGGGGTAAGATCTGGGTATTATCAGTATTTTTGAAAGTTCCCACAGGAGTTCTGGTATGAAGCCAGGGTTGAGAACCACTGATTTTGGGGAATGCTTATAAATGCTATAGTTACAAAATAGGGAGAATATTTCAAGGCAGTCACTAATGACACTTTTTAGCAGTATACACAGCTAACCTTAATGACATTTTACCCAAATAATAAAGCATAAAGAAGTCAAACGCCATTACTAAAATAACATCAAAAAATCCAAATTCAAAAGTTCACCCAAAACTAGCATTTGTAAATCTGACATCTTGAACATGAGATCCTACAACCAGTGGAAAAACAAATTTGAAAAACTACTTTGAATCTATCAGGATAAGAGATGCCAAGGATTCATGTAAAGAAACTTTTTGCAACTTCATTTATGGTACAGAGTTAGGAGCCCAGAAAGGCAGGAAGGGAGGTGGCATGGGAGAGAGCACTAGTACTGCTGCCATCATTTCTGTTCTCCAGAGGGCACTGCCATGAACAAATTCAAGAAGAATTCCCCTCAAATCATTCTTAAGGTCATGTAAAACATTCCAAGTTATAGTAATGAAACCATAAAAATGTGGGTCAAGAGAAATCAGTACATGTAAATGCTAAATATAAATTTCTGTAAGTGGTTCAATTTCATATCCTCAGCAAAGTGAACTGAAGATTGCTACTAGTTACCAAGTATTTGAGCAGCATATACCAACATAGCCTCCTCCCAACCCTTAAAACAACAGGATTTTCAGTTTAGCTCCACCCTGAATTGATGCTATAACTAAAACCCCACCTAGAACATATCAGTATTCCCTATTATGAGACAGGAAAACAAAAGTCCAAAATAACTGAAGGACTGGATGGTTTTTAAAATAAGAATATCTGATTTTGAGTACACCCCACCATCTTTCTAAAGCTGACTCAAGGTGGGAATGCCCACTTTTAGAAATAAAGTATACATGTCACATAATCCAGATCAAATCAGAACTGATTTTTTTTTAACTAAGAGGTTAATGAAGTCCTGCTTAATTAAGAGAGTTTAACATCATAAAAGCTCAGTAACTCTCCTTTCCTTATTTGCCAGCTAAATAATTTTCCATTTGTTATTTTGCTTCTTACCTCCATCTGGTTTTTCCCCCCATTTGTTGCATTCTGGAGGTTTTCCCCCCACTCATTTTCAGTTTCTTCCTGATTCTTGATTTCTTGATTTTTCTCTGATTCTATCTATGGCTCTACTTATGTCCACTTTACTGAAAGTCAGTCTCTATTCACGTGTCTGAAACAGACTATGAAAAATAGACTACAAGAAACAATGCACTCCTTTCTCATGTACCCTCTTCTCTGTAAAATCACAATCCCCCACTGGGACTATCTTTAATTCTCTCCTTTACCTTACTATAAACTATATGAAAAATCTTCCACACATACATCACCCACCCCCCAAAAAATTAAGGAAAAAAAAAAAAAAAGAAAACCTGAGATATCCTTTACTGCTAGAAAATAAAGGGAAGGTGACAATTGGTTGAAAGCAGCCTGAGTTTATGAACAAAGGCAATTCCTAACTTATCAATCAGTTGCCCCAAAACCTTACTTAAGAGTTGTCTATTAGGAACTCTGGGATTACTTTTTCTTAAAAAGAGTTCTTTTTCAAGGTTACTACACAACCTCTAACATAACTGAAATAATGTACATTTGCAAAGAAAAAAGGGAAAATAATACTGCTATGATACAGGAAACTAAAATCAAACTAGTCTTATGCTAGTAATTTAAAAAAATTACTCTATTCATAATAGAGAAGAATGAAATAGCTTAAAACCGTACTTGTAAAAAAACAAAACTGTAAGGTGTTTCATTTTTTAATGTGGGCATGGGGTTTCCGGATACTTGCAATAGAGTTAGATAGCACTTGTTCTAAATAATGTCTACTTTCTCCTCAAAAATGTGGTGTTATTTTCCTGGATATATGAAGATCACTAGTACTTCAGTCAATAATCAGTGACTTTTAGAAGCACAGAGATTAAGAAGAAAAATTTTCAGTCAATTAGTTAGGCACTAGGTCTAGAAAGATAAGAAGGAAAGTAGCTAAGAACAACCACCCTAGATAAGAAAGAGGGAGCAAATCCTCTGAGGCAGAAGGAAAGCAGCTGCTAGGGAAAAAAAAAGTAGTCAAATTCTTCTTGCTGTGTGGTGCCCACTAGGTGGTGCTACCAACCAGGGCAGCTCGGCTGCTGCTAAGTTTGGCTGGGCAGGAGCAGAGGGGAAGATGTGAAAAGTCTGCACACAATGTGATGAGTGGCTCTAAGTCTTGGGAACTGTACTGTCTCTGGTTCTGCAGCAAAAGAAGAGGTTTACATATGAATTGGATTACCAGGCACTACTTAGATGCTACTTCTCATTCTGTCTTTTCCTTTTTGTTCAGAATGTTTGGCTTATAATGTAAAGCAAACTAAAATCTTCTTTCAAAGATTTAAACAAAAGAAGTTGAAACGAGAAGGGCAATGAAAATGTACAGTGTTTTTTCCTTGTTCCTTCATGTAATTAAGAGACTCGGCCTTACTTCAAACCTTTGTAAGTTAATAAACGTTCAGAAACACCAAAAATTTCTTACACAAAAAGAATTAACATGGTCTTAAAATGGCTCCTGCATATCCTCCAAAAAATGTGAAGTGCTGCAATACGAACTCAATGACGTGAAAGATTTACTTTACACAGCCACATTACTTGCATAGAGTAATCAAGGCAGAAGCAACTACGCTTAACATTCCTTGCAGAGATAGGGTCTTATTCTCCTATACCTTATATTAATCAAGAAGTATGAAATAAACAGCTAAGAACATAACAGGGCCTAAATCTACACTATTATTATGATGAGATTAGAACCAAATTCTGATTATATACAAGAAGTGAGTATGCAAAAGAAAAAATTATTTTGAAAAAGGCAACACAACAATATTCCTTTTAAAATACTTCTAAAATTTTTGGATTGGTAATTGGACAATATCTAAAAGTAAAAATAACAGTTACGATTTTAACACATTAAAGGAGTGAAAATGGGAAAATGTCATTTAATATAATTTATTCAACTGATTAATCTGTTTTAATTTATGCTGAGGACAAACTTCCTCATCACAGAAATACATTTTCATTTGAACAGTTAGTCTTTGATACTCACTAACTCTCTATTTCAACTTGTAAGGGCTCTACAATACACACATCACAGTGATTAAGAAATACATGTTCAAAACTGGCACGTTTCGTCACCAGAATAAATTGAATCTAGACTTAAAACCCCAAAATACTTTAAAATAAACAAAATTTGTCTTAAAAAAAATCAAGCCTTAAGTTATTAAATAAGTATCCATGTTCATTCTTACTCACCTGGTATTGAGCCATTAATGCCAATGGATTATTATTCTGACTGTTATCAAATGTTAAAACATCAAAAACTCCAACACAATTTACTCGCAACCTTCAAAGACCAGAGAATTTAAAGAAAACTATTAAAATGAGATTAAAAAAAAATAACATTGCCTATCATATTAGGAAGGATCTCAGAATATTATCTAGTCTAACCTTCTATCCTACCCCATGTAACCTCTATCAAACACCATTTTAGAGATGATTTGGAAATTAAGACTCATAAATACCAAATGATAAGCCTATGGCCATAGAAGCTGGAAACTGATAAACCCAGGCCTATAACTCACATCTCTGACTACCAGGCCAGTGGCCTTTTCACCACAGCAAGCTGTTTGTTTATTAGTTATTCATGAAAAAGAACTAATTAGCTTTCTAACATTTGCTGAAGATGTATTAGGCACCATTCACAAGTATTAATCATTCAATTTTACACGTATTAATCATTCAATTCTCTCTATAACCTTATGAGACAGGTACCTTATAAATGTGGAACAGATAATAATACTACCTGTCTTAAAAGGTTGTTGCATACATAGAAATTACAGAACTTGCTCAGGACAACAAATAGACTTAAGATATGATGAACCCAGGTAACCTAACCAGGTACCAGATCTTGAGCTCTTTATATTATGCTGTCCAAGATAACTCTCAAAATTACAGTAATTCAAGTAAAATTCTAGTGAAGTCAAGGGCTATTTATTACTTCACTTTGTATCAGCATTTCTCAAAGCAGGGGACCAGTGAGCAACAACAGCATCATCCAAGAACTTGTAAAAGTAAATTCTCAGGCCCCACTCTAGATTTACTGGATGAGAACTCTGAGGGTAGAGCCCAATAATGTGTGGTTATTAATGAGCCCTCCAGTGATTCTGTTTCATGCTACAATCTGGGAACCATGGTTATACACAGAAAAGGTATACTGATATTACATCTATATTCTCCCAAACCTAACTACATGTACCTCCCAAATCCTTACAGGATTCTTGGTTAATAAACAGGCATTTTATTAAGAATTCAACTTTTTTTTAAAAACTTACAAATGAACTCAAAGTCACAGCAGTTGTTCTGGATGGAATATATGAAAAGGTAGAATTAAAACAAATCATTATGCTTTGTTTACTAAACTGTCATAGCCAAATAATGAAGACAAAACTCAAAATCCTAATACCTTGTTTTGCCGGTTATCAGAATCTTTGTTGGGTCCATAACTCGACATGCCAAACCTGCTGTGTGAATGGTACGCAATGCAGAACTCAGTTGGACAATATATGCCCAAATGAGAGATTCTGGCAATAATCCTGCATGTTGTCTGGGCAATGGTCCATCGTGTTGACCTATAAAACAAATAAATTTTAAAAATGACACCTTTTAACCAACCAACTGTAAGACTTAAACATCCAAACCAAAATTATTAGTAATAAAAATAAATTCATGTATCATGGCACAACTTGTCAATTTATATATTTATACAAAAAAGTTTAGTCTATTAGTAAGAAATTAAGAGATAAACCCCAAATTCCTATTTGAGATTATACTTTTATACTGTTAGCAGCAGAGCTCTCACTGAAGTGCTCTTTTCTGTGACCATTGTAATTAATGAACAATAAACAAAATTATTTAAAGAATTTATATTTAATTGTGAATCAAATAAATGTAAATTCTGAATAAAAACAAGAATGGTGAAGATGATTATTTTACTTAAAATAATCCTAGCTTGTATTATTGTTCAAGCAGGTGAGAACTGTTCATTTTGTGGCTTGAAGAAAAATAAAAAGTCTCTACCATCATTACGCTGAATGTTTTCTTATTCTCCATCAAATTCCCAGCCTCCTCTCTTACAGCCATATCAGTTAGACAGGATGGTATCCAACTCATAAAAATATAAATGTAAAACAATGAATATCACTCATGTCTAATAATGAAACATAAAAATAATTTGATCTACTATGACAGTAATCATCTTGATTGTATTATATTAGTTCTTTGTGTGTGTGTGTGGGGGAGAACATGTGCTTGAGCAGGGGTGGGAGGGAATTAGGGGCAAGGAGGGGCAGAGGGAGACAGACAAGGAGAGAGAGAAGCTTAAGCGGGCTCCATGCCCAGTGCAGAGCCCGATCTCATGACTCTGAGATCATGACTTGAGCCAGAATCAAGAGTTGGGTGCTTAACTAACCGAGCCACCCAAGCTCCCCTCAAACTCCTGTTTAAGTGCTTCTTGACACTATCTCCTGGGTCACTGTTAATTTTAAATCAGTGGAAAAGGAGCCACATAAATTTAATAGAGATTTTTACATTATTTCAAGGAAGATGACCTTGTAAATTCAAGTGTTCTTATGGCTGTAAACAAATTTTTTTGTGAATTAGGCATAAAAGCAACACAGTAAATGGTTAATTGTGACAATAATAAATAGCAAATTTGTGGCTTAGGATAAAATTTCCAAGGAAAAGCAAAAAGAAAATTCAAAAACTGCTTTCCCTCAACTTAGAAAGACTGAAGATAATATGACCTGGAAAACAGTATTAAATAACTCAAAAAGTGGCTCCAGTGATAAATGCCAAGATATCATCAAAGATGACTATGAAGAGTTTATTTTTATTTTTTTTTAAGATTTTATTTATTTATTCATGAGAGACACAGAGAGAGAGAGAGAGAGAGAGAGAGAGAGAGAGGCAGAGACACAGGCAGAGGGAGAAGCAGGCTCCATGCAGGGAGCCCAACGTGGCATTCGATCCCGTCTCCAGGATCAGGCCCTGGGCTGAAGGCAGTGCTAAACCGCTGAGCCACCCAGGCTGCCCTGAAGAGTTTAAATAAAACTATTTAATAAATGTGGTAATAAGGAAAAAGAGTATTTATAGCAAACACAGTGCCTGCTTATTCTGTGCCAGATTCTGTCTTAACTTTTATATTGTTAACAGCAGTAGAGGTTACTTGACCCATCTAATTGCATTTTAAGCCTCTTATCACAACCCCTAACAGTATGGTATGGTTATTATTCTCATTTTCTAAATTAGCATATTTCTTACATGTAATCTTTTACTTTGTACTAAGTTAAATAGTATTAGAAAACATTAGACTTCCATCTGTGTCTCTCCAAGTTTATATACACACTTCTTTTTCTCTTCTTTTAATATTCACAATAGGAAAACAGAGGCTTGCCCTCTATTAAAGTATGTCCAGGGAAAGTACTACCATTCAAATGATACTTTCAAATATCAGAAAAAAGGAATGATTCCTATGAAAATGTAAACATAATATATCAAATAATCAGTCAACATCAAAAGTAAAGATTAAAAAACCAAACTAGAAAGGCGTGCTATAATCAGTGGTTCTCAACAGGGGTCGATTTTGCTCCCTAGGTAACATTTGGCCAAAGTGTGGAGATATTTTTGGTGTCACTACTGGAGAAGGGGCCTGTTCCTGGCATCTAATGGGTAGAGGCTGCTAAATATCCTGGAATGCACAAAATACATCACAAAATACATCATTTTGCTCCCACAAAATAATTATCTAGCCCTAAATGTCAACAGTGCTGAGGTTGAGAAACCCAGCTATAAATTAAAGCCAACAGTCATCTCACAGGTGTTACTACTAAAATACACTTGAACAACTACAGCTATATTCATCATTGGAAAAGTTATACCACATCCCCTTCAACAAAATAATGTATGTGTCTACAGATGACATGGCAAAAGGAAAAAAAATGACCACACCATATGACCAGATTTTTAACGTGAAACAGCCATGTAACCACAGCTTTCTTCTTCCAACTGTCAGAAAGCAAAGTTACAAGTAAACAGAAGTAATATATTTTTATCCACTATTAAGAGTCCTTAAAGGAGTCACAACCCAAAAGATACTATAATGTGGACTCACATCATTCTTCCTCCTTAGTTTCTCTATGTATTCAAGATTAAAAGGCATAGTAAAAAATGCAACGGTTTGTCAACTACTTCAATAAAAAACATTTTAAAAAATTCAATGCTTCTTTCCTGTCCCCAAACAAAAACAAAAGACACATACATTTTCCTTCCCTAAATACATAAATTAACAGACACCTCAAAATGGACCTTTGACTCTGAAGCTATTTTACCCTTTAATAAACATTTATTAGAACATAATTACAATATTTTGGTCCTTTGCAGTATTATAAACTATAAATATTGGAAAGGGGCAAAAAGAAAAGAAAAAAGAAAAGTTGGCAGAGAATTTATTTTAAAGACTAATTCCTTAAATAACATGGAGTTCTACCTTTTAAAAAAAAAGCATTTGTTTAGGGAAATCATTTCATAAATGATATATAGTTACACTGGACTATGAGTCATTAAATTATATTCAGAAAATATAAAACTTAGGGGGAAAATATTTAAAATAAATGGAAGATGCAATGATACAAAATTTAAAAAAGAAAAGGAAACGGTGTGGCAGGAGACCAAAAAACAAAACAAAACAAAACAAGACTGGAAAGAAATTGGTAATGGTTGTCCTTTGGGCAGTGAAGCTATAGGCATCATTTTCCAAACCATCTTTCTAAAGAAAACAATGTATTTTTAAAAGAAAAAAAATGCTTAACAGGAAAAAACTTAAATCATATTCTCATCTTAATCAGACACCTCCATAAGTCTTTCCTACTCTGTCTTCATCTCAGTCTATACACACAATACACTATTTCTCAGCTTGCTATGGACTGACTTCAATTCTTTAAGACATTTCTCTTTAAAATGCACTAATGATTATGGAGACAAGTTTACATGTATTTTTATTTATTTATTTTTAAATATTCTATTTATTTATTTAATGGAGAGAGAGAAGAGAGCACACGCACAAGCAGGGGGAGCGGCAGAGAGAAAGGGAGAAGAAGACTCCCCACTGAGCAGGGAGCCCCATGCAGATGCAGGTGGATCCCAGGATCATGACCTGAGCTGAAGGCAGACACAACTAAGCCACCCGCCTGGGTGCATCCCTTACATGCATTTTAAAATACAAACTACTCTTCCACAGAGCAAAATCACTTCAAATATGGCACGCTTGCATCTTTTTCTTACCCCATTTTCTCTTTGTAAAATAGGCATCGGCATTAGGGTCATTAAAGTGTCTGCTCATCATGGTCTCTCCTCCAGCATGGAAATCATATGCAAACACAAGAGCTTAAAATAAAACACAAACACTCATTACTGCAATGTAGCTTCAAATAATGAAGCCCACAAGCAGAAAGACAAGTACAAATTACTCACAAGGCTCCGCAAATGCTTTAGTGGTAAATACTTCACGCAGGGTTACAATATTGGAGTGCTGAATTTTTTTCCACATGTCGACCAATACCATGCATTTTGTGTTAACGAGACGAAAACCTTTAAAAAGAAAAAATTAAATAAAAAAGAAAAAAGAAAAAAAAATTTTCTACTAAACAAATGACATCTCCCCTTTATTCCATCAGAAATGTGAAGGAAAAGCCATATTATGTATCATTTATGAGCTACTAATTTCCAAATGAAATAATAAATTTATTATCCTTTAAATTTGTTATTAAGCAAATAAATATATGCAGGACTGTTTCAGTAATCTTAGCCTCAATAATACCTTTGAAAAGAGGGCAATTTATATTCCTTACCATGTATCCTCCGAAGGCAATACGGCAGATCATCTTTGCTATTTACAGCTTTGTAGCAAGATGTAATATATCCAAAATTACTTGATTTCTGTATCCGATTGGGTGGTGGCAGTGGTTCTAGAGGAAACAGGCTATGGTAGCTGTCAACTTCTGTAGGGACTGCTAGAGTAATTCATAGGACGACAATTTTAACTTGCTGATATTCATAAATCTCTCAGAGTGATAAAGAAATCAAATCTACCATAAACCACTGATATCAAAACATATTTTTGAATTCTGGAACAGTGTCAACATTCATAAAAATTCTATAAAACAAACTGGTTTCACTATCAATAAAAATAGTCATTATAAAACAACCAAAGAACCACCAGATTCCATATACTCGAAAACATTTATCTCTTATACCACAATACAATTCTTTGTTTCTCAGCTATTAGAAACAATTTGTGTTATCACTTAGAGATATTAAACATTTCTAATTCTGATGCTGAACAAAAATCAAGTCAGATTTTGCTTCTTTAAACACTTAGTTTGCACAAAATATATTTAGACAGCAGTGTTAAGCATATGAATTCTTGTTTTTTAAAGTGTATAGAAATTCAAAATGACTTTAAGTTGGAAAGTAGGTATGTATACTATGTCTGTGTGTATGTGTATGTATAAATATGGCAATCCATAAAAACCTTCAACCATGGCGTATGATAGCACAACTTTAATTCCTAGCAAAATATAAAAGAAAATGAAAACCACTCTACAATCATGCTTTTCATGTTCCTCAAAGCAAGAAAAATTATATTTAAGAGTAACTGAGATAATGCATTGGAATTTGATCAGGATACTCTGGTTAGGCATTAAAAAAACTGTTTATCTTGAATCCCAACTTATTTCTTATAAAGACTAACTGTATTTAGTGGCTGGTTTCTCTATAGAGTATAGGCAATTTTTTTCTTTATTGCTATTTTCTAGAACATGTGTCAGTTTTACAATCCAAAATGACAACAGTTTTTTAATGCTTCACAATCAAATTATATTTTCCAGTTGGACAGCTTCCATTTTGTTAAATGCCTTGAATGACTTTAGGAGCACTCACGATATTTCAAATGAGAAGCAAGCTAAGTGAACATGCAGAATATGCACAGAATATCATCTAGAAAGCAATACAGCAAAAACAGTAACCTCTGAGAGGGAGGATTTTTATTATCTTCTTTACACTATTCCTTACTTGCCAAAGGTGTTACAATAAATATGTTTAACACTATTTTTGCTTTTTATTTTTTTTTAATTTCTATTTCTTATCAGAGAGAGAGCAAGTGCACACACATGTGCAAGTGGAGAGGGAGGGAGGGAGAAGCGGAAGAGAGAGAGAGAGAATCTTAAGCAGACTCCACACAGAGCATAGAGACCTACCTAGGGCTCAATCTCACGACCCTGAAATCATGACCTGAGGTGAAATCAAAGAATCAGACACTTAGCCAACTGAGCCTCCCAGACACTTCTGTTTAATGCTATTTTTTAAACACAGCAATATGGGGCGCACCTGTGTGGCACAGTAATTGAGCATTTCCCTTCAGCTCAGGTTGTGATACCGGAGTCCTGGGACCGAGTCCTGCACCAGGCTCCCCATGGCGAGCCTGCTTCTCCCTCTACCTATGTCTCTGCCTCTTTCTATGTGTCTCTCATGAATAAATGAATGAAATCTTAAAAAATAAAAATTTTTTAAAAACAGCAATAAATCTTTAAAAAAAACCTCACAACCCATAATTTTTGACTTATGACTGTTAAATACATGTGAAATATCCTATTAAGAAAAACTGTCATTCCAGAAGACAGGTTCAAAATGACCCTTCTTACCTCTGCTAAATTCTTACATTCACCATCTCTTAGTTTTTGAAACCATTTGAGACAGAACTATTTCATATGTAAGGAAAACAAGTATCAGACATCTAGAGAGAGAGTTGGGATATGCAAACTAAGGACTCTGATTCTATAGTCCTGTGCTCTTAACCCCTAGAAAGCATTTTGGCCATAGGACACAAAAAACCCAACTGATTCAATCTAACTTTCAAAACAAGGTCTTTTGAAATAAAGGCAGTACAAGGGAGTTATACCCACAAGGGAATATAGCTGTAACTTTTGCCCATTTATTTCTTATTTTAATGATCAGTGTAATTTCCACATATAAATGAAGAATAAATATTGTTTCCTGGTTACTTCATGAGGAGCACTTAATAAGAGGAAGTTATTACTTTCAAAATAATAAAAATGTAATGAGTGACTACTATGTATTAGTGAACCCATATTAATGAAATATGGGTTTTTATCAAGACACTTAGAAAAAATTAATGCCAAAGATCTATATAAACCATAATACAGTACAAGGAAAATAGCTATGAAACAAGTACAACTCACCATGGCACTGGTCCTTAAACTTCAGCACCCTTCAGAATCACCAAGAAGTTTGTTAATACATAGTTTGCTGGGCCCCATGCCTAGTGCTTACTTATAGGTCTAGAGTAGGGCCCAAGAGTTTTCAATTCTACAAGTTTCCAGGTGATAATGAAAAGATGCTGGGGCACCTGGGTAGCTCAGTGGTTGAGCATCTGCATTTGGCTCAGGGTGTGATTCCAGGGTCCTGGGATCGAGTTCTGCATCGGGCTCCCTCATGGAGCCTGCTTCTCCCTCTGTCTGTGTCTCTGCCTTTCTCTCTCTCATGAATAAATAAATAAAATCTTAAAAAAAAAAAAAAAGATGCTCCTGGGTCAAGGATCACATTTTGAGAACCATTACACATGGAAAACAGAAGGGAGAAGGGAGCCATTCCCAAGAATGCTAGGAAAGATGTAACAGAAGATTTGGTATGCATACTACAAACTGAAGGATGAGACTGCTTTCAGTGAGCTAAAATGGGATGAAAAGAGTGCTTTGCTTTATGGCGAAGGAGACCCACCACCACCAAGTCTTGAATGTGTACACAGTGTTCAGGACTGTGAAATCTCATGTTGTAGGAGAATAGGGTATACCACAGAGGAGGTGCAAAGAGGAGAAAATGCTGAGAATTACGTGGGGATTGATCAGAGGGAAATTTAAAATACTATAATAAGGACTTGAAATTCACTATGCCAAGCAGTGTTACTCATAGCATCAGTGTGAAAAAGAAATTGAATGAGGGACACAATCAACTAAAAATCTTACACTCTTAAGTCCTTTGACCCTATTTGTATTTTCAAGCAAGGCATGCTGAATTTTCTACATTACAGGAAAAAACCAAAACCGAAAAAACAATATGGTACATCAGTGGAAAACTAGGCATTATCCAAAGGATACCCTTCTAGTGTCTGATTCTTATGCTATGGGAGATATTTTACACTCGAGTAAACTATATGTAGATAACTGCTCACCCTGCAAAATAACTCCTGTTCTCTATGAAAGTGCCAGTTTGCAGATTCATTTCAATTTTCCTTCTCTACAGTAAGTCTTATAACCGGCTCCTCAAGACTTAAATAAGATCTTTGAAATGCTTGTTTTTATGTCTATGCATTAAAATTTTATCTTGTTTCAGAAAGTCACCTTTTAACACTATATTTCCCACTCTACCATGAAATAATCATATGTGGTCTAATATTAACCTTAAAAACCAAATGTTTCCACTGACTGGACTATTCATTGCTGTTCTGCTCTTTGCTTCTAGTTCAATTTAACAAATGCACAAAATTAAGTATGAATAAAGGGAAATGCTTTTATCAATAAAAGGAAATGCCTAAATCATTGTTAGATATCAAAAATCAAAGTAAAGAAAATCAACTTGGAAGACGATGGGCAGAGCTGCACTATTTATTTAGTTCAGCCCCAAGTTTTAGTCTGAGGTCCAATTCCACCAAATAATATTAAAAATAATCATAAAAAAATAAAATGTTACTGTCTTTGCTCTATTTAACCCTGCTTCTTCCCCTCAAAGAACATACAGAATGATAGGCTGGATCTAATAAGACATTGAATATCTGAGATTCACTGTGGTTTCTCAACCTCAGCACTATGAACATACCAGATTGGATCATTCTCCATCATCGAAGACTGTTCTATGCATTGTGGGGTGTTAAGCAACCCACTAATAGCCAGTAGCATGCCACTGCCAGGTGTGATAACCAAAATTGTTCCAGATATTGCCAAATGACCCATAAGGAAGAAAATCATTCCTGGTGGAAAACCCCTGATCTACAGGAAATAAATTATGATTTCCAAGTTGAGAAGTATGGTGGGAGTATGAAATATGGAATGGAAAGGGAGAGAGAAAAGAATAGCAAGACCAAACATTAATAAATGAGTCAACATGAGATGAAGATTAACAGTAAACATAAGACATGAAAAAGAGCAACTAGAGCCGTGATAGGAAAAAAAAAGCATTTATTAAAATTTGTTGAACATGGGGCACAGAATTAGATTAACAATAACCTTTAGTTTGTGACACTCGAATCACTGGCTCATGTCTATGCAGGGCCTGCTTTTATTCAATTTTTTTTAAAGATTTTATTTATTTATTCATGAGAATACACACACAGAGAGAGAGAGAGAGAGAGACAGAGACAGAGACACAGGCAGAGGGAGAAGCAGGCTCCATGCAGGGAGCTGGATGTAGGACTCAATCCCGGGTCTCCAGGATCACGCCCTGAGCTGTAGGCGGCACTAAACTGCTGAGCCACTGGGGCTGCCCTTATTCAATTATTTTTAATAACATAATAAGCATCAGCAAACTCAGCACTCAAAACAAAAAGCTCAGACCTTTTCTTCAACTTACATCTAAATATATGGTTCTTTCTACCAACTTCTGCCTTCCTTCTCTTCTCTTTTCATATAGTTTTATTACATACCATAAGATATTTACATATGCATACACACATACATTTACCATTTACATAATTGTAGTTAACATATATAATTAGTAGTTAATATATAATTTTAGTTAACTTTACAAAAAGCTATCATGCTATATGTAGTCTCTTGCAACTAACTTTACTCACTATGACATTACTAAGAGTCTTCTGTATTACTGCATGTCAGTGCAGTGAACTTTCTTCATTTAAGCTGGTGTACAATATTCCATCATCTGACAATATCACAATTCATTTGGATCAAAGTTTCTGCTATTTTAAGCAATAATGTTACAGATACTTTGCACATTTTGCACTTGAAAACGTGTATGTTTTTTTATTTCCAGGAGGAGAACTACTGGATCACAGCATACACATTCAGCTTTAGAAGTTTTCCAAAGTGGTAACAGGTTCACCAATTTATGGTACCAACAGCAGTGTGCTGGAGAACTTATGGATCCATATCCTAACACTTTATACAATCAGACTTTAAAATGACATCTTATTTGTATTTTTCCCTAATGATCCATGATGTTTCACATTCTGTCATACATTTACTGGTCATTTGAATTTTCTCTTTCCTCATATGTCTATTCCTATCTTTTGGCCCTTTTTCTATTGAGTCATTTATGCTCTTACTGGATTGTGTTTTTTATATTCTTTATCAGCTGTGTAAATATCTTCTTCCAGGTTTTTTCTTTACTCTGAGTATCTTTGGATTGTTTTTAATTCTAATTTAGCAAAATTCATCAGTATTTTCTTTAAGAGTCAATGACCTTTGTCTTCTGTATAAGAAATCTTTCCCCATTGAAATATTAAATCAATTCACCAAGATTTTATAGTAAAAGTTTTTTTTTTTTAATTTTTATTTATTTATGATAGTCACAGAGAGAGAAAGAGAGGCAGAGACACAGGCAGAGAGAAGCAGGCTCCATGTACCGGGAGCCCGACGTGGGAATCGATCCTGGGTCTCCAGGATCGTGCCCTAGGCCAAAGGCAGGCGCCAAACCGCTGCGCCACCCAGGGATCCCTATAGTAAAAGTTTTTAAAGTTTTGTTTTATACTTTTAAGTTCCTAATCTATTTGGAATTGATTTTCAGATGTGGTTAAAGATAATGATCCAATTTTATCCTTTACCATAAAGAAAAACCATTTTTTCCAATGCCTTCTTTCCCCATTGAGCTGCCACGTCTACCACAGAATGTGTCTGGGCTCTCCTTAGCCTGTTTCATTAACTGATCTAACCCAGTGCCATCACTCCATTATTTTAGTTATTATAGACTCAAACTATGCCTCCCCTCCCTCAATACACCCAGATTCTCCACCATCATCTTCAAAGTACCTTGGATAGTCTTGGCCCCTTACTTTTTTTTTTTTTTTAATTTAAGATTTTAGTCATTCATTTGAGAAAGGGAGAAAGCACGAGCCAGGAGGGGCCGGGGGAGGGGGGTGGGGGGTGAAGGGGGTGGGGGGGTGGGGAGTGGGGGGTGGAGGGTGGGGGAGTGGGGGGTTAGGCAGAAGCAGACTTCCCACTGAGTAGAGAGCCTGATGCAGGGCTCTATCCCAGGATCTCAGGATCATAATGTGAGGCAAAGGCAGATGCTTAACTGACCAAGCCACTCAGGAGCCCCGCCCTGGCCCTTTAATTTTATCATCTAGTATGAAAAGTTCTGTTATGCTGTAATATAATTAAAAAAAATAAAGACCAAACGAAGCTTGAAACTTTCAGCTCTGTTTCCCAACTCTCAGGGAGGACAAAAAAGCTGAAGATTCAGTTCATCACTAAAAGCTAAAGAATTCATCAATTGTTCTCACAATGAAACTCCCATTAAAAAACAAAACAAATAAACAAACAAAAACCCACCCTAAACAGTGGAATTCAGAGAGCTTACAAGCTGGTGAACACACTGAGGTACTAGGAGAGTGGCACACCTTGAAAGGGTATGGAAGTCCCCACTGCCGCCACCCAACCCACCACCTTACTTTGTTTGCCCTAGACACCTTTTCCATTTGGCTGTTCCTGAGTTGCTGTTCCTGAGTCGCACCCTCCATACTAAACCAACAACCTAAAGTGAGTCATTCTAGCAAATTACTGAACCAGTGGGGTGGGGGGATGGGGAAGTGGTGGTAGTGATTGTGGAAACCCCCAAATTTGCACTTGGCCACATAGAATATGGGTAGCCTGGATAACCCATTTCAGCTGGCATCTGAAGTAGGCATAATCTTGTGGGACTGAGCCCTTATAGTTAGGGCCCTTAAAGTTAGGACATAAAGTACATGTCAGAAGAATTAAGAGTAAAAACAGCTCATTACAGCTTTGATTACAATTTTATTGGACCTATGCAACAGTTTAGAAAACCTAACATCTTAATCACTATGTCTTCCTATATATAACATAGTATTTTACTCTATTTATTCATCTTAGCTGATATCTCTTAATAAGTCTCCCCCATTGTGATCTCACACATCTTTTGCTGCTTTATTCCTAGCTACTGATAACCTTAAATGACTATAAATAGCATCTTTTCTTTTCATTATATTTAAGTTATTGGCTATTGATCTATAGAAATTTAACTGACATGTATTAATGTCAGTTAATAATTAATAATAATAAATTAATATCCAGCTATTTCTTAAATTCTATCATAATTTCAAGTTATGTCTAATCTACAATCATATGATTTATTCATGATTATAGTCATAAAGAATGGAAAGGCAAAAATAAACCAACCTAGTTTTCTTTTCTTCTTTTACCCTGGGTAGGGCCTCACAGACAATATTAAATAATTAAGGACAATTCCAACCTGAATACCTCAAAGGCTGTGACAGATAAGTTCTCTGTCCATCTAAACTGAAAAGATTGGTCTTAAGGCATGATAGCTTGACATACTCCTTTTAATTCTTCAGCAATCAAGAGGATGCACAGTGAACTATGCTCAATCCTTGATTATAACCATGTGTCTTGAGATTATCTCTAGGGCAAATGTATTCCTACTGATTTTTTTTTTAAGATTTTATTTATTCATGAGAGAGACAGAGAGACAGAGGCAGAGACATAGGCAGAGCAGAGACAAGAGAGAAGCAAACCCATGTAGGGAGCCCGATGTGGGACTTGATCCTAGTATTCCAGGATCACGACCTGCACTGAAGGCAGAGGCCCAACCGCTGAGGCACCCAGGTGCTCCCCTGCTGCATTATTTATAATGCAGCTAATTTTGCTGCATTATATTGTATAATTTTGTTAAATTATACCATATTTAATCTTGCTATATAGCAAATAAGCTGGGGAAAGAGATTTTTTTTTAAGATTTTATTTATTTATTTATTCATGAGAGACACAGAGAGAGAGAGGCAGAGACACAGGTAGAGGGAGAGGGAGAAGCAGGCTCCATGCAGGAAGCCCGATGTGGGACTCGATCCCAGGTCTCCAGGATCAGGCTCCAGGGCCGAAGGTGGCACTAAACTGCTAAGCCACCTGGGCTACCCTGGGGAAAGAGATTTTAATTGCATTCTAAGAAACACTGTAGCACAGACAGAAAAACCTAGGTTTAAATTCTGACCCAACCAGACCACTGGTCTTAAAGGCAAGTTATTTAGCCTTCCTGTCAACCTCAGTTTTCCTCACACATACGAGGTATTCATGTCTCTGTCATAGAATGCTTGTGAGAAAGAAAGTATGACATATTAAAAATTCAATTAGCACATTGTCTGGTATACCACACTTCCAAAAATAATAATTACCTTCCCCCTCTGTTTAAGTATCCATATTTCATCAAGTTTCAGAAGACAATAATACTCCAGTGCACAGTGAGGTAAAGTACTATGATTTCTAAAATCACCTAATTTTTTTGACAAACTAGATACTGTCACATGTAGAAAGTGAAATGAACTGGATGATCAGTGGCATCTTGGAACGCTTCAAAAATAGATTTCAAATAAATATATTCATAAAATAGTGATTAGCTGTTCAAGGCATAAAAATATTTATATAAAGGTAATAATATCCTGTAAAGATGAATCAATTCACATTTTACCTGGCATATCTGCTTGATCAATTTGAGCCATTGTTATTAAATGCCTGTTAATCAGCTCCTAAGAAAAGAAAACAAGTCTATTTACATATAAACATTATAGCTTCTGAAATCTGATTTTCTATTATAACTAAATAATGTAGTATTAATATTTTTTGGTATGAAAAAATATTTTTGGTATGTGCACTTTTTAATGTTGATAACATGAAATAACATTTCTAATAATGATACAATGTCTAAATTCCAGTCCTAGATAGACCTACCCATAATTAAGGGTTAAGTGACTGTGCTATAATCCAAAGCACACAACTAACTCTGTGGCTGAAAACTCAAGGCCTATCCTAAGTTTGACGAACAATTCACTCATCAACACTGTACTGGTACAACTTCTGTGAAATAAAAATTTTTCTGAAAATATAAATATAAAATGAAATTTTACATATCAAATAATACTTAGCAGTATACCTAAAAAAAGGAAATGAAATTCTTTTAATAAAACCTACTTTATAGAAAATACTAAGCTCTTTTAAAATGAGTTTACATCTAAGCCAAACTACTTATTCTTATCCTATAATATTAGCAAAAAGTGTCTGACGGTTAGAAACCATTTAAATAATTTATTTAATATATTTCAAAGAGACCTTACAATGCACAGGTTATGAAGTGCAAAAAGGTAGCCCATTTAGATAGCTATTCTGTTATATGTCCTAACACACACTTGCAATTGTCTTGAACATTAGGTTTCCTTAAATAAATTCTAAATTCTATCTGCTTTAGTAGCATACTTGATTGAATTATATGATTTGAAAAGAGTTTTGTTTTTTTCTCCAGTTGTTTGCTAAAGCACAAGAGATATTAAGTATTTCCACCAGGGATTCTGAAAGCATACCTGTCGGAGTTCATCAGCCATGAAGAACGAAGGTGCATTTGCTTTTGGTTGCATATAAGCAACATGAGGTGCAGTTGGAGGGTAAATATGATAGTTTGGAAATACCTAAAAAGGCAGGGAGGAGGAAAATGTAATAACCAATTATTCTCAACTGATGAGCTTTATCAATGTTTTAATAAAGTTTTAATCTTTAAATGACAGCGGTAAATAAATGGATACATTTTAATGATAGTGAATTAAACACCTCAGAATAGCTGTTATTAGTATACTTTTTGAATGAACTCACTTTAAAAATATTATACTGCAATAATGAATTTAAAAATCTAACAAGGAAACATTTCTTGAAATACAGTAAAATTTAACTTCCAATGAGAGAACAAAGCTGCTCTTTGGAAGAAGTGTTACATAGTTTGTAAATATTTTTTAAAGCAGTTGAGAGAGAGGAAGAAAGCAGATATTTAAAGTGTTTGGATTTAGTCAGATAATGAGGTTTAACACTGCCTTGTCTACCCAAAGAACCACTCCCCTGAAGGGCTTTTTTGGCCAATCTAAACAAACTTGTTATGTACATACTGGTTTCAAATTGCAACAGTAAAGAGGACCAACTGACTTAACTCTCGGTCTGGGACTGAAGCTTAGGTGAACAATAGGGTGCAACAATCTATTTAAATACTTTCTGGGCAAACTACAGTAAAGTTACTAAATCTTCCAGCTTCTTAGAAATGGACTCTTCTTCACCCCTTGCTTCTTCTGTTTTCCTATGCCTCTCCTTCCTCTTCACTGGTCCCTGATACAAAAATCAATGTATATTCTAAACTATGTTTTCTTTTTTCATTTTAAAAGCTGAAAGAAACACTTTTTTTCCCCTCTCTGAAAAACGAATTCAGCTAATTTCTGCTGCCCTCAGATGATCACTCTTGCTCTGGATCTCAATCAGGAAGTGGTTTTGCAATACCTGTAAGGTTTCCTTTAACCTAAATCTGTAGGGGAATAATACCTCCTTTTTCTTGCCTTGGTTTTCTTACACCAGATAGCAGTTTGGCTTAACCACCGCAGGTTTACCATGAGCATATTTTTAAGAGTGGTGTGAAGGGTAAAAACATTGTAAAAATGTGCCATATATAATCACTACAAAAACAACTGAGACAGTTTTGTGACAAAAGAACCTCTTTATAGATTAAATTTGCTCCTTCTACAAATATGATAAAATATAATAAAAATATAAATAATTATAAAATATAATAAACCCCCAAAAAAGGTAAAACATTGATGGAATTCTTACTTGAAAGAACCAAGGAAAGTCTCTACTCTACCTCAATTATTTGACCTTCTGTTCGGCAAGCTGTTCTGTGATAATTTTTGAAAGATCTCTGACCAAAAACAAAACAAAACAGAACAAAACTATTAGCTATTTATTAGTTTTTAAAAAGCATTTTACAGAATTCATAAGTATGTCTATAAATGTTTTCACATTTATTTCTCACAAGGAGGTTAGATATTATTATCCCCATTTATAACTGGGGAAATGGTCTCAGAGGTACTAAGATTCAAAAGTCACAAAACAATGGCAGGACTAGGACTCTTAAAAAACATAAAAGCACTCTGTCATCTTTGCATTCAAATTGTCTTTTAGTAAAATATTAATCAAAATAAACCATTTATTTAACTTGTGAGATCAAAATTTGCTTACTAAAACCGAAGGATAATTTTCATCTAAAACTATCATCTATAATTATGTCAAATGTCTACAATTTAGATCAGCTCTTGTGTTTTAATGGAATTTGGCTTTCTAACTCACATGCTCTCTTCAATACTACTTATTTTACTATACTAGCTAAAAAACAATTTTTGAACATGGCCACAACAGTTGAAGCTAAAAGATACAATTTGTGGAACATGAAGATATTTCTCTCTCTGCCCTTCCCCTCCTCCCTCCTTTGTTAGCCCTTTCCTCATTTGTGATCAGGGCTTCCCCTGGGCTCCCTCCCTCCTTACCAATAATCCATATTGGAGACCTCTTTTCACTATGTGATCTCCACTATCCAGAAATCTAGAGATTAAATCACTGCCTCATCTGAAGGAAAGGTTTATCATCAGTTTACTTTCAGTAAATATAGGAAGCCATCTACTTTCTCAGAATTCTTACTAGAGGTAGACTAGAGGCAAAACTACCTATTATACCTTAAACAAATGTAGCGAATGTCAACTCTAACTAGCACAAGTATAGGTAATCCCATAAGCAAAACATGCCATGAAGTACTAACTAGAGCTTGAATACAATCTGTGAATAAAACCAGATTTGTCTAAATCTGGAGTTATTACTACAGAAACAGTTTACTTTGAAGCAATAAGAAGAGATTAGAGTTATCATCTAAGTTAGAAAATCAAATACTTTTTCACATCACAATAAAAAGATGCAAGAGGGGGTAAGCCTCCTCATTAATCTCATTAATATGACGGAACTGTTGTAAGAGTACTATAACTTCTCCTTTAATGCAGACATACCATTCCAGTCAAAGGTGCTGGGGTTGTGTCTGTATAGAAGTAAGTCGTCCCACCGACAGTTTCCTTTTGGATCACCTGACCAGAAGATGGAGTCTGAGAAACAGGATTATTAACAGGTGTAGAGGCACTAGAAGGCACCATGTAATTTGCTGGATTTGGAGTGTGACTTCTTCTTCTAGGAGCAGGAGAAGTATGCGGAGTGATCTTGGGAGAATGAAGAGGGGAAGATCCAGCAGACAAGGACATTCCTGAAGAAGATGTACAAATGTTTCTTAGGGAGGAGAAATTGGTTTTAAAGAAACACAGATGGAAATAAAATGCAAACATTCATTTGGAAGAAACATCATCTTTAGCAAAATCAAGTGCAAAAATAAAAGCCATGATTTTATCTTGGTTATGTTTTAGAGAAAGCTCTGATGAAAGCAAATGTAAAGATGTTTCTTTTTTCAAAGATAGACATTTCTAAATAAACTAGGAAATTTATTGCAAGAATAGTCTCCTCCATATCAAGGTTTACACAAGAAACTTCAATAGTAAGAATCATCAGAAATTTAACAAATTAATTTAATGGAAAAATGAGAAATAACAAACTGAGACTCTTTAAAAAGCCTTTTTATAAGCCTTTATAAAAGCCTTTCTTTCATAAAGGGCCCAATTCCCTTTTTGTGAAGAATCATTTAAAACTATGGCTATTAACAACACAAATACCACATTAACCTAAAGTAGTATAGTATTAAAAATAAAACTATTTAATGAGATTTACTAGATTTCTTTTGGCCAAATACAATTAACAGAATGGTTGAAAAAGCAAAACAATTAAGTCTAGTCTTAGCTGAAATACACAACAGCTTACACATTATATTTTTTAATCAAGCAGTAGACTGTTTTGATGCCTTTTGTCTTTAACTCTAAATAGGCATATACTAGAACAAATGAAAACTTCTGCAAATGCATACTTTGTAAAATTAGGCCAACTGATACCACTAGGTTCTAACATTAGTTTTATCCAAACACAACTAATAAGAAACCATTATACGGAGGGCATCCTCTATTATGATCCTAACGTGAAGAAAGGGAAAGGACAATTGTCTTAACCCTTCAGGAGATTCCAAGCTAGCTGAGAAAACAAAACCAGGTCACATGTAAAAGACATAAAATATAAAATGACTTACAAAAACACTCAAATATAAATTAATATACTGCAAACTACATGCATAATAAATGCAGATGGATGCAAATTAATTAAAACCGTAGAATTAATCAAAGGCTTAATGGAGGTGATCAGTTCTGAGCAGAGATTAAAAGAGTTTCTAGAGCTACAGTTAGACTTCCTGAAAAACTTGGCTTATCCACAAACTGTTGTCTGGCCATTTGGGGAATGACTAAAAACCCACACTTTAAAGTAATTGCCATCTCACAATGCAAGGAAAAAGTTTACCAAAATGCCTCTGGTCAGAGACTATGATTAACAGGGACATGAATTTCAATTCTGAGGCATTCATAAAACACCAATAGTGTTTTTTGGAAAGATGTAGGTAGACAAAACTAAGGTGAGAACTGAGATAATCCTTATCTTTACTCAGGATAGCCCTTTGCAGTTTCTAAAGAGCCTTAACATAATTATTTCATCTCATTTTCTGAGCAACTGATTGAGTTAGGCAAGTGAGGCAGGTCAAGTTACAAGCACCATAGCAGAGATTAGAATTCAGACATGAAGAGATTTTGATTTGACCAGTGACATTTGTGCAAATCCAACAGCAAAGCCAGGACTCAAGTCTCCAAACTCCAAATGTAACACTCCTACTGCTATAACAATGTCTACTGCATTGACATTAAAGCAAGTCAGGCATTCTCAAATTTGTCTTAAAGGTATCTCAGAAAAACATTAAAAATCTAAACCTCTTTTCAAAAAATGATTATTTATAAGGAGACCAAACTACTATATTAAGATATAAGCTTATTAAAAAAAAAAAAAAGCACAACTAAAAACTGTTTCAGAGTTCTGTTTTTCTAACTCTATATTACACATTTAATTGCAGGTTAATCCATAAAGCAAGAATTGAATTATTAACTATTTTCAAAAGACAAATACTCCCCACTTACCTAATATGAAATGTATTTAAGACAGTTTCCCTAAAGCTAGTGTTTAAGTCTTTCCAAGCCAAATCACCAAAGATGAGCAAATTTGTTTACTACCTTTAAATTAAATAACAACAACAAATATAGCTACCAATTCTTGAATACTTTCCAATGTGGCACTAATAAAAGTACTTCATATACATCAGTCTATGTAATCCTCACAACAACCCTGTGAGGTAGGTATACCACATTCACCTCACTGCTAAGAAAATGTTGAAAAAGTTTTTAAATTATAAGGACAAATATAGGTTATTAAACAAAAGAATCCAGACTCAACTCAGGTCTCAGTGGATTCCAAAGCCTGTGCTCTTAGCCCATAAGCTATCTAGTTGCCTAGTTCCTATGTCTTATACTAGAAAGTAGAAAGGGGATCCATTACCCATAGTAGTAGCATTAGTGACCACATTAAGCCATGTGGGATATAAGTGCAGCATGGAGTGCAGGGAAAGATTCTGACACCAAAGTAGGTGTGCAAGTAAGACAAAAGGTAGAGTCTCTTTAAGCCTGAATGCATGGTAAAAGATTACCAAAACCAAACTGTGGTCAGTTAAGAAGGAAATTCATGTATAATAGAATTTGTAAGTTGTAATGTAACTAGCTTTCTCTCTTAAGGATTTCTAATTTTGTTGCAGCACTGAAATCTGAGTTCATATATCTGAGCTGATACTTAATACATTCAAAATAAAATATGTACACTATTAAGCATCAGCTATAGGGGAAACAGGATATTTAAATGTATAGGAAGCTAGAAATGAAATTAACCCCTAAATTACTGAAACTTCACACCTAGTCACATAAGGCACAGCTTTGTGCCACCAGAATATCTCAAACATGTTAAAGAACGGAGTAAAGTATGCACATATCTGTTCGAAGAGAGGTATTCTGTACCTAACTACTGTGAAGACAACAGCCACCACATACTTAATGTCAACTGCCTATATCTAACACTAAATTATCAACAGCCCAAAGGAGTAGAACCATACTACAGAAATGAGTAGTTAAAAATAAAGATGAATTAAAATGAGATTTGATTTCACTTCTCTCACATGTAAATACTGCTTTAGAAGTTCTATTTTTCCTTATACTGGGGATAAGGGCTACTTGTGGTAATTACAACACCAACACCCTACTCTTAACTGGTACTCAACCACCAGAACACTTAAGCAAATATAATAACCACTGAGGATACTATAAGAGACAATCTGGAAGAATGAAAAATTGTATTTAAAAAAAGATGATTTAGAAATATTACATTTCTGTATTTTTTGGCATTGCTTTTTGTAATTTATTCTTAGAATGACATTTTGTTGACATCTTATGCCATAACGGCACTATAATTTATTAGGCAAATATTCAAACTGTGATACTTAAATCGTATATGTTAAATTAATTGTTTCAGAACATCTAAAAAAATCTCTTCTTAAATGTATCCCAATTCAAATAGAAGGGAGGAAACAGTAAAGAGATGCTCACTGGAGGAGTTAACCAGAGCAATTAACAAAATATAAGAAATGATATAAAAAAACCTTTAAGGCTACAAAGTATCAGTGTTTTTGAATGACATGATTTTATACCTGAAAAACCTACGAAAACCAACAAAAAAGACACTTGGAACTAAGAGATATGATACAACCCAAATTTAAAATATAGCTGAGATAAAAAAAGAACAACAAAAACTCCAAGAGTAAGAAATTAAAGAAAAAACTGGAATTAAGAGGTAATACTGTGGAAAGTTTGAGGAAAAATCTAGGCTAATTGAGGCTTTAATGCCCACATGAGAATATGAAACATGGCCTTCAGCCCATAAAACCTGGGGATTAGGACTCTAATTTCAGTGTGAAGCCAAGGAGTCTGGAAAAGGTGCAACATCAGTGAATGTAGGATGAGAAAACTTCTTTCTACCTACTAGCCCATAGAGGCAAAAAGTAAGTTTACTTGTGGAAGAGAGATGGAGGAAAGGAGAAGGCTGGAGCTGTGCTGAGAGAAAAGAATCCCATGCCAGTACTATACACAGGTATAGCAAAGAAAATTCCCAGGAGACTTCATTCATGTTATAGGAATCTCAGTGAAAAATTAACAAAGTTTGAACTGTCCTGGACATTTGTGTGAAGCAAACACCAACTGTTTTTGATGAATGCTTCTACAACCCAGAACACACAAGATCTCTCCCTAGAAAAACAATTCCACTTAAAAGAACTCCCAAAGTAAGGGTCAGCGTGGACAATAAACTTGTGAATTAATACCATGAGAAAAAGGGATCTCAGAAAACAGAATGCTATAAATGATATAAAACTGAAACTAAAATGATTGAAGACATGAGAGAAATGACATCATAAAAAGAAAAAAACAGAAGATTTGTTCTTCTTAAATAAAACTAAACTCTTTAAGAGTAAAAAATATAATCCTTGACATTAAAGGGAAAAAAAACTCAACAGATGAATTAAATAGCAAAGTAGACACAACCAAGAGAGAAAAAGTAAACCAGAGAAGTAACTTATGAAATTACCTAAAAATAAAACTTGGGAAATAAGGAAAAGTGGTTAGGACAAACAATGACATTAACTGGAGACTGCATCAGCAACATTATACAATGAAATAATCAAAGTAAGACGGGAAAAAGAATTGTCACTTAAAGTTTATACACAATTTATTTGCAAATGAGGAAAAATACGAAGACATTTTTTAGAATCTGTCACTCACATCTCCTTGGTGAAATGATCAACTTCGGTATAGAGAAAACCCCTTCTCCCCAAAATCATAGACTATAATAATGTATGGATAAATTTGGAAAACCACTGATAGTGAAAAAACAAGAAGTCTGAAATAGGTTCAAGTCAAAGTGCAATTAAAATTCTTTTAAAAAGGGACGCTTGGGAGGCTCAGTGGTTGAGCATATCCCTTCACCTCAGAGCGTGATCCTGGGGTTCTGGGATTGAGTCCCACACTGGGTCCCCACAGGGAGCCTGCTTTTCCCTCTATGTCTCTGCCTGTCTCTGTGTGTCTCTCATGAATAAATAAATAAAATTTTTAACAAAAAATAAATAAAACAAAATTCTTAAGAATTTAAATAAGAGAGAGACAGAGAAAGAAAGAAATTCTAGGAACTATTACACTGAAAGGGGGTGAAAGGAACAAAATCATTAAATATCCTTATGAAGTATCTTTACCTCCTTCCTCTTTAATAATTTCGTACTTAGCAAAGCATGCATGGTAAAATTCTAGGGGTGACCACTATGCAAAACAGAAACATAATATATATAACATCTAACCAATACCTCACACCATATATAAAACTACCTCAGGGACGCCTGGGTGGCTCAGTTGGTTAAGCGTCCGACTTTTGATTTTGGCTCAGGTCATAATCTCAGAGTTCTGGGATGGAGCCCTGTGTCAGGCTCCCCACTCAATGGGGAATCTGCTTCTCTCCCTCACCCTTTGCCTCTCCCCCTGCTCTCACTCCCTTTTTGTCTAAAATAAATCTGTGTAAAAAAACAAAAACACTCTCAAAATGGATCAAAAACCTAAACAAAGCTAACCTATGAAACTCTAAGAAGAAAACAAGCATAATCCTTCAGGAACTTCAGCTAAGGAATGGTTTCTTAGGATAAGACACCTAAGCACACATAACCAAAACAATAAAAAGTAAATTAGATTTCATCAAAATTGAAAGCTTTGTATACTCCACAGGAAACTATCAAGAAAGTGAAAAGGCCATCCACAGAATGGGAGAAAATATTTACAAATCCTATTCAATAATGGGCTAGCAGGCAGAATATACAAAGAACTCTTATGACTCAACAATAAAAACAAATTTAAAAAACAGGCAAAGGATTTGAACATTTTCCAAAGAAGATATACAAATGGCAAATAAGCCTATAAAAAGCTCAACATTAGTCATTAGAAACATACAAATCACAACTACAAATCCACTTCATAACACTAGGATGGTTACAATTTTAAAAAAAGGTCAATAACAAATATAAGAGCAAATGGAAAAATTGAAATCCTCATACATTGCTGGTGGGAATGTAAAATGATATAGTCACTTTGGAAAACAGTTTGGCAGTTTTTCAAATTGTTAAGTATAGTTATGGTATGACCAGCAACTCCACTCCTAAGTACGTTACCCAAGAGAATTGAAAATATATGTTCATGCAAATACTTGTACTTGGATGTTCATAGCAGTATTATGCATAATAGTCAAAAAATGGAAACAACTCAAATGTCTATCAACTGATAAATGTGTAAATAAAATCTGATCCATCCACACAATGGAATATCATTCACCCATAAAATGGGGGAATCTGATAAATGCTATAACATGGATGAACTCTGAAAACATTGCTAAATGAAAGAAGCCAGACACAAAAAGCCATTTACTGTATGATTCTACTTATAGGAAATGTCCAGAACAGGCGAATCCTTTATAAAGACATAAAGTTGATTAGTGCTTTCCAAGGACTAGGGATGGAGAAAATCGGGAATAACTACTAACTGGTATGAAGTTTCCTTTTAGGGTGAAGAAATGTTGTAGAATTAGATAGTGATGATGGCTACACAACTGTGAATATGTTAGCACATTCACCACTGAACTGTATACTCTGAAAGGGTGAATTTAATGATTTGTGGGTTTTACTTCAACCAACGAACAAAAATAAAAATCTAGATATACACTTACCTAGAAATACAAGCTTATATTAAGAGGTTAAACTCTACTAACAGAAACAAAAGGTAACTTGAACAAAAGGAAATAAATACTCATACTTACTTGCTATAAAGACTTCAATTCTACCCTTAACTAATGCTAGTTCAATAAAATGCCAACACAATTTTTTGTAATTAGCCAAACCGATTATAACTATGTGGAAAGCTAAACATTAAGAATAGCCAGGAAAATTATTAAAGAAAGTTAAGTACAGAGGAAGAATAAAGAAAAGGGAAAGGAAGAATAAAGTATGAAATAAGATCAGAAGTGATGAAAACTACAGTAATAAAAATGTTTGATAAAGATTCACATAAATAGTGGGTCAATACAACAGAATAGGCACAAAACTTGACCTCAAATACATATGAAAAAATAAGATAGGGATCCCTGGGTAGCGCAGCGGTTTAGCGCCTGCCTTTGGCCCAGGGCGCGATCCTAGAGACCTGGGATCGAGTCCCACGTCAGGCTCTCGGTGCATGGAGCCTGCTTCTCCCCTCTGCCTATGTCTCTGCCCCTCTCTCTCTCTCTCTCTCTCTCTCTCTCTCTGGGACTATCATAAATAAATAAAAAATTAAAAAAAAAAAAAGATAAAGGTGGCATTTCAAACTTCAGGGAAGGAGAGGACCACAGTCAGATAGGACAACTGACTGCTGTCACTAAATGATGGAACAAATACAGATATAAGCAAAGATATTTAGATAAAACAGATAAAAGCAAATGGCCCTTTCATTCATTTTACCCACATGAATTTCAGGTAAATATTCAGACTAAATATTTAAGAGCTCAAGAAGAAAAGTACTGAAAAGAGTATTTTTAAAAATACGTTATGAAGACACAAAATGCAAAAGTCAAAAGAAAATGCCAATTTAACTTCTTCAAAAATAAATTTCCTACATAGCAAAGATATTTCCAACACTTAAAAAATGGTTCCCCAGCTTAATACAGTTCTTAATAGAAAAAGGAAAAATTAGGGATCCCTGGGTGGCGCAGCGGTTTAGCGCCTGCCTTTGGCCCAGGGTGCGATCCTGGAGACCCGGGATCGAATCCCACATTGGGCTCCCGGTGCATGGAGCCTGCCTGCTTCTCCCTCTGCCTGTGTCTCTGCCTCTCTCTCTCTCTCTCTCTCTCTGATGTGACTATCATAAAAAAAAAAAAAAAAATTAAAAAAAAAAAAAGAAAAAGGAAAAATTACATACTAGCCAGTTTGTAGACAAGAAAATTAAATGCATCTAATATGTAAAAACGATGCTGTTATTCCCTGACAATTAGAGATGCAAATTAAAACCAGTATTATCACTGGCCTCCTGTCAGACTGGCATAGATTAAAAAATTCATTTAGGCAATTATTTAAAAAGTGAGTGCATAAAATCAGTCACACACATTTAGTATCAGTTATAACAATCTTTTGGAAAACAATTTGGCAATACCTATCAACTAAGACTTTTTAATTGACATAATGGTACATAATACAAAGTCATAAAATGAAAAATAAAAGCTGTGAACTCCATAAAAGTGGATATTTTTGTCTTGTCCATCTTTTAGACCCACATAAGTCCAGAATAAAAGCTTCATGAATAAATGGTAAGGTTTCTTTTAAATCCATTCCAGGAAAAAACAAAAATTATTTTTTTCTTTCAGAGAAATTAAAATAAAAGTGTCTACTCAGATACAAATGCATCTGAGATGCCAAGAGTAAAGGTCTCCCTAAATATGAAAGCATTAGAAACATTCCTCTTAAAAATCAAGAATATGACAAAAATGTCACTTATGACTGCTTTTAAATAATATCATGTTAAAGGCTTAGCCAATTGCAATAAAACAACAGAGGAAAGGTTACAAAAGAAAAAAAAACATCATTATTTGCATACATATAAGAATCTATAAAATAAGGGCGCCTGGGTGGCTCAGTGGTTGAGCATCTGCCTTTGGCTCAGCTTGTGATCCTGGAGCCTGTTTTAGGCTCCCTGCAGGAAGCCTGCTTTTCCCTCTGCCTACTTCTCTGCCTCTCTCTGTGTCTCTCATGAATAGATAAATAAAATCTTAAAAAAAAAAAAAAGAATCTATAAAATACCAGAAATATCAAAGTAACCAACATACAAAGGTCAATCACATTACCTATACTCTAGAAATAATTACAAAAATTTTATTTTTTAAAGACACCAATGATAATACCAACAAATCCTACAAAGTGTCTCAGAAGATCTAACAAAATATATGTAAGACCTGAACACAGAAAATTATAAAACTTTGTAGAATGACATTAAGGAAGACCTGGAAAGAAGACAGAAAAGGAGAGAGAGTCCATGGTCATAGATAGAAAGATGTAATGATTCTCTTCGATTCATTCAAAGATTCAATGCAACTTCTGTTGAAGGCACTGTCCTGCCTCACGAATCCTCAAGTCTCCCAAACTCCTTCCTCCTCTGGGACATTTATCAACAACCCTCCTTGCCAACACCAAACTCTAAACCCCACCCTCATACTAATGCATTTTGGATTTTATCTTTTGCAGCAAGTACCACACAATTTGACTTGTCTCTTTGTAGGAAAGAACTATACCTTAATCCTCTCTGTATTCCTAACTATACTTTGTCACAGTACAGTTGTCAGCACACAAGAAATCTGCTGAAAATATACAGAGGTGCAAGTTTCATCTTTGTGACACCAACAACCAAGATGTTAAATAGAGCAATAACCATGATCAGGGGAATGCCATCACCAGAATTACCCAAGTTTAACAAGAAGTTGAGAGGGGAAAAATCAAGGTGTATGCTATCAAGTGACATACATGTCGACCATCGCTAGTGAAACAAGCCATAAACTGTTGTGAAAGAGAAAGAAGAAAGAAGGAAGGAAGGAAGGAAGGAAGGAAGGAAGGAAGGAAGGAAGGAAGGAAAGAAAGAAAGAAAGAAAGAAAGAAAGAAAGAAAGAGAGAGAGAAAGAAAGAAAGAAAGAAAAGAGAAAGAAAAGAAAAGAAAAGAAAAGAAAAGAAAAGAGAAAAAGAGAGGAATTTGAAAGAATTTGGGGTGAAGGGCATTCTTCTTATAGAACAGTCTGATTATTCTAACATTACTCCTTCCAGGTCAATGTAGCTTGGGTAAACCTAGCTTACAATAACAATTTTAACAAAGTTCCAATAACCAAACTAAATCCCCAATAACAAATGGTCATGTATGACCATATTAAGAAGAATGTTTAAATTATTTTTTTTTGAATGTTTAAATTATTAAAATATATCTGATATTGAACAAATGGATTAAACTGAAGACAAACAGAAGCAGCATTACCTTCTTAGCAACAGAGTCAGTATTTGGGGCCTCATTCAAGAGAAAATCATACTAAGGAATTCATGTGATAATATCCAGTAGTACAAAAAACAAAGTTACTTCTAAAAATACATTTCCTAATTTATTCATTTTTTAAACCAAATTCTCCAATAACACCACCTCCCTAAAATAAAATGATGCACAGTTACAGCCCAAACCACAGACACTAAGCTTTTACTCCTAAATTCTACAAGGTCTTAAACATACTAATAACACAATCTTTTCTCTGACTTTGCTGATGATTTAAAAGATGGGTATAAAAGGTCAACTCTGAAGTTAGGTTCAGAAGACTTTCCCCCATTTAGCTCTTTCAGTGCTTCAGACACAAACTCTATTTCTTGTTCCTTTCTTTCACTAGCTGTTCTTAGCAAAAAGAGAAAGAAATTCAAGTAATTATAATCATTTTAACAATTAAAAGTTTGGATATCATGGAGTTATTTGCAATTTTTTATCCGCAATTTGCAATCTGTCAAACAAAACCCCAAGATACTCTAACTATACTCCATGCAGGACAGATTTCTACTGAATAGAATTTTTTCAAATAAAATGTTAACAGTTACAGAACATCAGAAATGCACTCAACTCTTCACATGATAATAACTGTATAAATAGAGCTGCTTTAAAATATAATCCTTAGAGTTTCTCCATAAATTTAGTAACAAAGATCCTTGACTAGGGAGTCCTCAGGACCACCCCCATGTTCAGAAATTCACTAGAACGCAAAGGATTCATTCAGCATACAGTTGCATTCATGGTAAAGATTTATCACAGCAATGTAGTAAGCATACACATCCAGATCTCAAGGGAAAAGCACATAGGTGGAGCCCAGAGAACTCATGTGCAGGTTTCCTTAGGTTCTCTTCCTCTCATGAGAGTTCACACAGCTTCCTATTCCTCCAATAACATGTGTACAATATATGTGCCCAAAGAAGCCAAATAGAGACTCCATGCCCTTGGTTTTTATAAGGAACTGAGTATAGGCACCTTCTGCCTAATACATACCAGAATTCCAAACTTCCAGAAGGAAACAAGTGTGTAGCATAAACCAAATTGTTTACATAAAAAAATCTAGGCACAATAAACTACCCTAATCAGTTGGGAACAATGTGAACATTCCTCAAATGCAAGTTCCCAGACATCAGCCAAGGGCAACCCTTACAAGCAGGCTTTTCTTACGACAGGAGTCTTTAGCCTGCTAGGTTACCTGACTTCTGCACAGACACCTTGAATTGTGTCTGGTATAGTCACCACTGTTTCATAACTCTGTTCTAATAGTAAAATGAATACTGTTAGAGAAAAATACAAGAACAAATGTTTTGTTTTTCCTATCTAAACATGCTTTGGGGAACGAACGGGAGAAAAAAAGAATTTCACTACTTTTTATCCATATCCCTTTAGAAAAGATTACATATATTAGCGACATACACTCCATGGCTAGGAAATACAGCAAAGAAAAATTGAATGTAGTTCATAGAAAAAGGATTTGAACCTATGTGCTTCATCAGTTCCTATCTGTAAGTATTTGAACTATCATATACACACTAAATGTTATGGCTTAAAATAAGATTTCAGCTAGTAACATTAAATAGAAAAGACTTCATAATATCAATAATTAAATCATATTTTAGCTCTGGCATACAAAAGTTATAGAAGCCATTCAAAAAGTTTACTTATTTAAACATTAGAAGGATATGAAACAAAGCTTTATTCTTCATAAATAACTGTTGGACTCTGAGGTTATGATTTGGCATATGCATCATAAAAGCAGCTGCTTTCAATTTTAGTAGCTTAAAAACTATTCACAGCCTTTATCCCAGAAATTCTAGTTCTGGGAAGTAACCTAAGAAATCATCCTAAATCCTGAAAAATACTTATAGTTAAGAAAAATGTGTATCTGTAACAGAGCACATACACATATGCCACTTTTTAAAAGATAACACTATGATTCAACTTTTTAATAGATAAAATAACTTTTTAAAAACCAAAAGGCAATGTGAAGTTTAGAGAAAATACTGTCAATCAACTAAAGCCTATTAAGGTGCTAAGAATTTAGGGGAAATTAGATCATTATAGGTGATGCATTATAATGTGAACTAAAATTTTTCTCAGGATATAATTATTTGATCCAGTTAGAAAATATTCAGTTTGAATAATTAAAAACTTAACCTGAAATAAAATTAATTTCTTGTAAGTTAAAACTCTGAATAAACTTGAGCATAAGCTTGTTTGCACAAATACTAAAGTGGTCATCATCTATATTGCCTTATAATAAAAGAAACTTAAAAATCTTAAATTTAGAAAAATTCTTTTCAATATTTTTACATGATAATCACCTCACTGAGGGACCCTTAAACTCTTAATTATCTTTTTAAAGATAATTAGAATCCATTTAATTATCTACTAAAGATAAATAAGAATCTACTTCATCAACTCGTCAATAGTCTGAACAGAATATTTTATAATTTCCAATTTTTAAGCCAGAAGTAGACTAAGTTTTTTTTTTTCCTTTTACAAATCAGACAACTGGGCCCAGAGTAGCTCAGTGATTTGTTCAGTCATATAAATTCAGTGATCATAGTATTCAAACTAGAATCTAGGCCCCTTGAGGGCGAATACAGCTCAGTGTAGTATTCATGCTGTTGGATTTTTACCTAAATTTAAATCCCTAATGGCTATATAAAAGTAATGTACCTAAAAGGAAAAGTTATAGTATAAAGAGAAAACATGATTAAAGGCAAAACTGCCAAGTTTCTGCCTATCAAATATAAAATATTAAAGGAAGGGAGGACAGTACCAACTAATTAAAAACATTTATCCATTAAAGTTTTTGGAATCCTACAGTAAGTCTCAAAATTATACCATCAGTCCTAACGGTTTAGGTACTATGAAAAGAAACAAGTAACTATGAAGTCACGTATGACTGCTACAGACAAGAGTAATTCAGAAGATCCTTGAATTTAAAGACTAAAGTAGAATTCAGAGTTTCTGAAGAATCCTAGCAATATGGATGTTTGAGTTATTTTCTTTATTAAAAATTTTTAAAAATTTATGTATCCAATGACATTAATTTTTCTCCCTCCTAAAAGGTTATTATTAAATTGATAGGGTACATTTTATAATAGATGGCATCTAAGAATCCAGGAAAATATGGTAAATCTAGATTATGGTTGATTACTTTTCTGCCAAACAAGGGGACTGACGGCAATAATCCTTCAAGATTTTGCCATTAAGTAAAAAAAGTCAACATTTTACTAAATTTTAACTCGGAAACATTTTACCATCACTGTTAAGCCACAAACTGAGGTAAGAAAACTTTCAAATAAAGATATAACTGAGACAACCATCATACAGGCATGTATATATTTTAAATGAGGATCTAATCCTTAAATACACTGTACAAAATAAAACAAACCAGCACCCAAAAAAGCAACAGAATTAGGAAGTAATAACTAAGATAACATGCTTTATACTTCTTTCCCCGTAATAATTTCATCATCCTATCAAATTAAGCTCTGCAAATAGTTATCAAAATTGGCTAAAAATGTTCTTAATTAAAAGTATCATGCTTAAGGTCAAAATAATAATGAACCTAAAGTTGAGCTGTATTAAAGCTCACTGTCTACAGCCCTATTTTCCAAACTCTGACATGATAGATTTGCACTTCTAGCCTAAACAATAAAGGATATTTAGTAGTCAACTGAAATACTGACTAGTCAAAATTCCCATTATTTTATATATTTTAAATCATGCTAACTTACAATTGACTAAAATAAATATATTTGCAATCCTAAACCACAAGATTATATGTGTTACCGCACAGATGTACCTTTGGTCAAAATATTCCTTATGACATGCCAGACCCTATTTTTTAAAAGCCTCCAAAAAGACAACCCACACTATTCCTGCATATTTTATTATGGCCTAGAATATTAAGATAAGAAAAACTTCCTTTCTGTAGCTTATATCACTCACTGTTTCAGATTTTAAAATCCATTTATTTAAATGTTATAATTATTCTCATTTCCTCGAAGATTGATACCAAAACATACTGTACTTTTTAACGTAAAAATTGGTAATTATAAAAAGCATATCACAATATTGACCATAAACCAAAATATAAATTATTCAGATCCAGTAAAATATACACTAATCAAATTAAGTTCAATTTAGTCCTAAAAGTTTCACGCCACAAATGCAACTACCTTTGCAAAGATGAAACAACCCAAATTCCAAAAGGTTTACTTGAAAGAAATGTTTATAACCCCATGTGAAAAAAGGGTACTTGGATTCAGCAAAATCCTATGCTGACCTCTTGAGGGCATACTAATTCTTGCTGGCAACAAATAGCAGTAAAATTTCTATAAAGAATTGTTCCATGAAGTGTGGTGATAAAATGAAAACGGAGTCAATAGGGATATTGATGTTAATTGCCAGAACTGATTCCTTCACAAACCCTGTTTTCACAACAGCAACCCCTTATGATTAGGGGAATTAAAAGTTGCTGAACTCAACAATCCCTTCAGTTAAACCAACAGACCCCTCATAGAGCTGTCCAACGCTGCCCAAACTATCCATCCTTTAGTCGAATCAGTCAGTTTCATGAATTGTAGGATTTATCTTCAAGTCCAGTGCTGACTCAGAGGGTAGCTTGTTCCCTAGAGAAAACAACCAACAAAAATCAGAACAGCTACTGCTCATAAGCTCTTTCAACACCCAAGTGGAAAGGACAACTTATTGGATCCAAAAAATAGTTCAACTTCCTTTCAACTACAGAAGTAGCCAATAAACTGAAGGCAGCTATGTGCCATAGGCAGGTCTTGGTTAAAGCTTTCACTCAGTTACAGCAAAGAAATGTTAAATAGATTAAAAAAAAAAAAGCTTATATGAAAAGCTATCACACAAACCATATGGATTCTCACTCAAGAAGAAATTTACAGGGTATATAAATGAAAAGTATTCCAAAGGCCAAAGCTGTTGTTTTTTTTTTGTTTTGTTTTAATCTCTGAAGAACTACTTTTCATGTGCATGTGTGTGTGAGCGAGAAAGAAAGAGTGAAGTAGGGGGAAATTAAATGTCTCCACCCAGAAGTAGTCTATACATGTCTCAAAGAAGGTAGCTTTGCTTAATGCCATACATAAAAAACTAGCAAAGTATTACATAATTCCTTAAATACAAGGTCCTCACTCACTAGTTGAGGAAAATATTCTGAATCAAAAGATAAAAAGACTAACATGTTCTGTTTTAAGACTTGCAATTGTGAGTTGCCTTCCCTATTATTTCTAAAACCAAAAAAAATCAACATGCACAGCCTCTGAGCTTTGAGAAATACCACAACAAAATTAGGGAGGCGTTCCACTTCAGGAGTTAGGGGTTTTGTCTACAGTATCATGCTATTTATGAAAAAGGGAGGCAAAAAACTCAGTAAGAAAGGCAACCAGAGAGCTCAAGCTAATTTCAGAACACAGAAATGTCATTTTTGTCCTTTCACGTGAATTAAATTAAAAGATTTTCATAAAACAAATACGTTACTCAAGACTGTCTTCAGAAAGAATCATGAAGGCGACCAATAAAACTTTTCATTTTTTAAATTTATAAATTCTATTATTTATTCATTCAAGTGTGGAAGAAAAATTAGAATGAAAATCTTTCCCTGTCATTTCCAAGTTATAATATGAAAATTCTTGACCAAGAATCTCAGTGCCTGAGAGATCAGATTTATGGAGATAAAACGGGTAATACTGATATACTGCCTTGAAAATTGCGCTCATTTGCATATAAGCATCTGACACTTTGGTAAGTTGTGGGGTTTTCTGCTTCATTATTTTGGCTTTAAATTTAAAGTCTTACTGATTCCTCACTTTCCCAGCCATTCTCAGAGAAAGAGTTGAGCCCTAAGACACTTACTGCACATCATGAACGATATATGTGGCATACTCTCTCCTTGGGAGAATTCACAAAATAGTCATTCAAATCATTTGTCTGTATTCTGTGGTTCATATGAAGCAGCTCAGTTGAGAAAAGCTCCAACCCCCCAGCTTCCTTAATTATGCACCAGTAAGTTCCCTCCTATGGAAAAATAGGCCTTCTGGGCCAGT
Organism: Canis aureus; assembly: GCF_053574225.1. NCBI lineage: Eukaryota > Metazoa > Chordata > Mammalia > Carnivora > Canidae > Canis > Canis aureus. The sequence continues at coordinate 12,440,249 of NC_135634.1, forward strand.
GGTTTTTGAACTGTATCAAGTAAAACCCTAGGATTCCAGAAAAGTTTCAGGGTTGTGCAAATTCTTGATTTGAAATTATTTTATCTGTTCTTTCAATATTTATTAAATCAATAAAAAAAATCACAAATGCAGGTCCAAATAGTATGCACTCATTTTTAGCATACTAGTGATTATCATCAACATACTTAGTTTGTATTGGGTTACAGTATTTTCATTGAGATCCCAGAACAAAGCCTCTCTCTCCTGTCATCCCCAACCCCAATCTATATATATGTTTTTTCTATTAGGAAGGTAGGGACTCTGCAATAATCTTTCTTTAATTGTACAAGTACTGATACAAAATTGAAAAACAAGTGCACAACTTACTTGTGTGAATTATGATTCTCATGTTACTATACGACAGAAAATACAGAAGACTGAGGAACAAAAGAGTAATTATTATCCTTAACCCACCAATTTCAAGATATTGTGCTCAACAAAGTACCACATAGACTTGTTATTCCACTGAATAACTACATGAATAAATTTTTAAAATGTGACCCTCTGATACCAGTTTTATTGACTTTATATAACTTTAGATTCAGAGATTGTATATTGACTTCACAAGTGTTCTGCTGCTTTAAAACAACATTTGAAAACCACTGTTAAGCTCTAATTAAGGCTTGGTTGGTATTCCTGGTTCATAGGTCCCCTAGGGACAGAAATGGTAATTAAGTCTTCAGTTTCTGATGCCCGCTGAGCTGGAAGTTCTCGCTATCAGTACTCCAAACCTTACCTTTCCAGTCTTATCCGCTACTAGTCTCCTCTCTCCACATTCTCATAACTGTCAAAAAAACAATGTGCCAAACTCTGGAGAACTAATGGCAAACAAAACTGGTAAGGATTTTAAGAGAGAGGTACCAGGTACTTTAAATACATGGAAAATCTCTCTATCTCAGTGCCATTTTTCATTATTTTTTCCAAGTTCCTGCCCAATTGAAACTTTTCCACTTGCCTAGCAATTTTATTTTTCTAAAAGATTTTAAGTAATCTCTACAACCAACAAGGGGCTCTAACTCAGGCTCTAAGATCAAGAGCCACATGCTCTACTGACTGGGCCAGCCAGGCACCCCTTGCCTAGCAATTTTAATCTTAAAATGAAATCTCATTCTTCTGATATTTCAGAGATGAAATATCACATCACACACATTACACAAATGACAGACTTTAAAGATATTTCTTTGGAAAGATACGTGAAAAACTCTACATAACAAAAACACTAACTAAAAGCCTAAGGTGGAAAAAGAGAATTATCCATACGAGCTCATGATAGTCGTGTTTAAAATTGTCATGTGGGGGATCCCTGGGTGGCGCAGCGGTTTGGCGCCTACCTTTGGCCCAGGGTGCAATCCTGGAGACCCAGGATCGAATCCCACATCGGGCTCCCCGCATGGAGCCTGCTTCTCCCTCTGCCTGTGTCTCTGCCTCTCTCTCTCTCTCTGTGATGACTATCATAAATAAATAAAATTAAAAAAAAATAAATAAATAAAATTGTCATGTGGAATCACTGCACACTGGTACCATAAATACAGCTTGTTTTTTAAAAAAACAAAACAGCAAAGTGCCAGCTGCTTAAAAACAAAAACAAAAAACACCCTGCCCTAACCTAGCCTCTCTAAGGAAACCCCATGGACTTCCTCACAATCAGCATTTAAGGGTAACCCCTGTTCCAAGAGAAACTAGAATGCTTCAGTATCACACTTGAGATTTCTTCACATCTGTTCAGTCTTTACCTATCGGGATGATTTGATTTTGAAAATTCACTAACTGTGGGGTGCCTAGGTGACTTAGTTGGTTAAGTATCTGCCTTCAGCTCAGGTCCTGATCCCAAGGTCCTAGTCTTGAGCCCCCACATCATGCTCACCGACTGGCAGGGAGTCTGCTTCCCTCTCTCCATCTGCCCCTTCCTCTGCTTGTGTGCATGCTCTCTCTCTTAAATAAATAAGTCTTAAAAAATTTTTTTCACTGATTGAGAGCATTTCTAATTTACACCATTCAACTAGTTGAAACAGAAAAAAAAAAAAAAAAACCTTCACAGATTCTCAACTATTTTTAAATGTTAAAGAAACCCTACCAATCCTTTAAAACCTATCTCAAGTATTTCCTTTTCCATGAACTTTTCCTTGCCTGGACGTCATGATTCAAATCAGATAAAATTTCACCTTTCTTCAAATTTTCTGGCATTTTGAACTTTTTTAGAAGGTCAGATATCAGAATCTCTTGTGAAATTTTTAATACAAAGGCCACTGCTCCAAATGTGTAGTTTCTGATTTCAGTAAATCTTAGACGTGGATAGGGAAAGAGCTATATTTTGAAAGCACTACAGATTAGTATGTAACTACATATGAAAGCTTCCTGGAACCACTGTATGAGACCAGGCACTGAGCAAGGTTCCAGGAATTTAAGAAATAAGACCCACTCCCAATCTCATGAAGCTTACACTCCATCATAAATAAAGCCCACTAAAGTGCTCAAAATTTTCCAATTTAAAATTTTACTATAGGTCTCCATGTGAGATAATAATAATAGATAAAATGTTAAAAATGACTCCAGAAGAAGCATTTAACTTTAGTGGAGAAAACAGACATAAAATATAGAGAAAATCTTATTTTTTTTTTTTTAAAATGTTAGACTGCATGCATGAATGAGGAGGGAGAGGGAGAATCTCAAGCAGACTCCCAGCTGAGCATGGAGCCTCAGGCCCAAGACACAAAGCTCCATCTCATGACCCTGGGATCCTGACCTGAGCTGAACACTTCACCAACTGAGCTACCCAGGCACCCCCAAACATAGACAAAATTGTAAAAATACAGTATGAGAGACTCAAGCACTATAGAAGCACAGAGAAGAATGACCAGACAGATAGAAATGGCTTTGGGGAATGAAAACGAGGCATTTGACCTAATCAATGAAAAATAGGCAAGATCTCAAGAAACTGAAGACACTTCCAGGCAGAGTAAGGCCAAAGCAAAGGCAAAGGGGGGGGGGGGGGGAAGCTGACCATGTTCAAAAACATGTTCTCAAGTAGGATGTGTATTTGAGAATAAGTCCTCCATGCGGTAGAGTTAAAGGGATGAGGCTTATTTAATCAGAAAAGAAAGCAGTAGTCTTTAAATAGTAATCTTCAATTGTTTTAATTCTAAAATTAGTCATTTAGCATCTAAACATGGTTCCTGCCACAAGGGAGTTTATATTCCAATGAGCATAAAGAGAACTACTTATCCTAATTTAAACAATAACAAAACTTCAAATTATAATAAGTTCTGACATGGAAATAAACAGGAGAGGATGGAAAATAATGGTGGGAAATGTCCTTTATATTAGTCAAAGACCTTTCTTTGTGACATTTTAGCTGACACCTAAGAGAAGGAAAGAATAAGTCACAGGAAGAACAGGTGAAGCAACATATGCAAAGAGCATGAGTTAAAAAGAAGCTTAACATATCTGAGGAAGGTCAGCATAGCTGAAACTGAATATACAATGGAGAGAAGAGAGGGGAAGGGTTAGATTAGGGAAGTATATAGCACACAAATCATCTAAGCCCTAGTTAGGAGCTTAGATTTTATTCTACTAACAATTAGAAAGTCATGACCTCATTTATATTTAAGATTACTTTTAAGTGGGAAATGAACTGCAGGGATAGACCAATTAGGCTATTTAAGAGGTGATCATGGCCTGGTCTAGGACCTGGGCAGTGTATATCAGAGATATCATATGCAAATTAAAATTTGACTGGATTATTCATCAATTTGCATGGAGTGAAGGGAAGAGAGCAAAGAGGAATCTTAAGTTTCTTAATGAAGCATCCTTCAGAGGATAATGACAGGTTTACCCAACTTCATAAAAGCCCTGATAAGAAAAAGCTTTAACTCTGCAAATGGAATGCAGAGTAAGAATTACTAAATTCTGAAATGAACTGAAATACCAAGGGAAGTAAGGACTATCCTTCTAAAATAATTAAGAGGTTTTCAAACGGTTTAGCTAAAGAGGGAAATGAAGCTAGGGAAATGAATTAAACAGTTTAAGATCCTTGCTACCTATAACTTTTTTTTGTAATATTATAAAAAGCATACATTCAGATGCACATTAACAACAGTTCCATAATAATATCAAAATTCCAAAAAATGAAAAATTTTAGGACAATATATTAATATTTTCTTTTAATTATAAACATATGTAACTGAAAGTATCAGAGAAAGGAAAAAGTCCTACTCTACCCCACTGTAAAAAGATTAGGGATGCCTGGGTGTCTCTGTGGTTGAGCATCTGCATTTGGCTCAGGTCATGATCCCAGAGTCCTGGGACTGAATCCCACATCAGGGAACCTGCTTCTTCCTTTGCCTGTGTCTCTGCCTCTCTCTGTCTCTCAAGAATGACAGAGAAATCTTAAATAAAAAAATAATTTAAAAAAAGGACTAGTTCTTCTCCACTGTCCTTAACCCCTTAAAGCACTGGTTCTTAACCAGGAATGGACATAAATATTACCAGAGAAGCTGTATAAAAACAGACATGGGTACATGGGTGAGCACCTGGAATGGCAGATTTAAGATGGTCTTGGTCTCTTACTTTTTACAAATACCCTGGGAAATAATGATACACATCCTCAGTTAATCTTTAAAAGATTAACACTGATCCAAGCTAATTTTCACACAATTTTAATTAGTAGCTTTCTCTAGTATTAATTGCTCAAACCATGAGGTAAATCCATTACAATCATAAATATTTCATGAACATAAGCAATAGTACTTTGTCTTACAAAGCATGTAAGTATATTAGTCATAAAAGTCAAAATATTAAAATAGCAAAACAAAAGGATTACTTTACACAATTATGTTTAAAATAAACCTTCCCCCTTTTGAGGGGCAGGGAGAGGGAGGAGGTATCATGTTTTCTACTGACTGAAGTTAGAATATAGTAAAAACTTTATAATAAAACCAAGCCTCAACATCTATGCTTAAGTTTTTCCAAGCAATTCCCCCACGGGGTACTAGTTATGTCCTGTAAATACAGGTACATACAAAAATATCTCCAAAAGTTAAGTATAAGAACCAAAACTCCTAAATGTCAATTTCTCAAAATTTAAAAAATTGGAAATGAATTATTTATTTTACCAAGTTTTATTGCAAAAAAATGTAAATAAGTTACTCTTTATTAGATAAAACTTTTAAATTACAAATATTTTTTTATACAAATACAGATGGAGAGCTTAAGAGCTCTCTCATCAGAGATTTAGGTAAATAAAAGCTATAAATCTGATTTTTGCCAGTGAAATGATGAGAACCTACTTTACTTCTACCCTGATTTTACAACACCCTAAATTGCTCTCAACCTTCTGCAAGGAATAGATAAAATGTCCAATACACAAATTTGCAACATAAAAAATGCACATAAGTTCACACAATGTATTATTCCAACAAAAGAAAGAAGTCACAACTCCAAGAATAAGACAGTCAGAATTTCCAAAATAGTAGGAAACCATGCAATTGGGCAAATCACAAAAATCCCTGCTTCTCTACAGAAGAGACTAAAATGTATAACCAATTTTTAAATAATACCGTGTGAAATAATAAATGAAAATGGAATATAAGCATTTAACACACAAAAAAACCCACTACAGAACTGTAAATCAGACAAGCAAAGAAAACTATCCTGTTCACAGTGTCTTTTATTCAAATTGTTTTAAGATTTCACCATTAATAATTTAGGTATATAAGATTAAGAGAATTTCTCCCATTGTTTTTATGTCAGAATTACTAAAAGTAACCACCCACCAAAGTTACAGTCTACAATTCTTCAAATTACACCAATAAATCTGCCTTTATTTGAAATTGCTGTTTTTAAATTTTCATATTGTAGTTTAACAATCTGCATTCTGGGTATCTGTTAACCTACTCATATAGGAAAAAACGTATGTAAGAAAACAGTATTCTATTGTAAATTCAGTTAAAAGTTTTGGATGGAGTCTAACCTAAGCAGTCATTCTGCAAAAATGATAGGGAGCATATTTAATAGAGGCATGATTTCACCTTAGATCTTACATTATAAATCATTTTCCTAAAAGATTACAGCTTTCACTCTACATGATAAAAGGGAGTATTTTGAACAGTTTTTATTCATGCCAGAACCCGAATTAATAAAAAATAAATACCTTACCTAAAAACTTACTCATTCTTAATACATCAAAGATCTAAATTTGTTGGGGTGCTTGAGTGGTTCAGTTGGTTAAGCATCTGCCTTGGGTTCAGGCCATGATCCCAAGGTCGTGGGATCAAGTCTCATATCAGGCTCCCTGCTCAGCAGGGAGTCTGCTTCCTCTCCATCTGCCCTTGCTCTGCTTTCTCTCTCAAAGGATCTAAATTTGTGGATATATTTTTATGCCTACGGAAATTAAATTCTCAATGAAGTATGTATGTCATAGATTTTTTTAACTGAAGGTAGCAGAGTTTCACATCCTACCCGCACTACATTCCATATAGATGGAAACAGAATCAAATCATCAGCTACCATTGAAATGCTTTTTTAAAGATGTGATATAACAATTTTCTATTCTACTTTTGAACTAAAAATTATTTGAATAGGACCATGAAGATTTCACAAGTATTCTTTTTCATTCTTTCAAGAAGTATATAAAGAACCAACAATAGTTTTACTTTTAGGAAAATATAAAGAAAAAGTACAAAATGTTTACGGAATCATGGTTAGTATTTCAGTTATAAAAATTATATTTGGAAAATAGATAAATAAATATTTAAAAATTATATTTTTTGAGCCCGGGTGGCTCAGTGGTTGAGTGTCTGCCTCTGGCTAAGGGCGTGGTCCTGGAGTCCCAGAATCAAGTCTCACATCAGGCTCCCCTCGAGGAGCCTGCTTCTCCCTCTGCCTGTGTCTTTGCCTCTGTCTCTGTCTCTCATGAATAAATAAAATCTTTAAAATAAAATAAAAATTATATTTGATTACAAGTACAAATATTTTTCTCTTCATTATATTACACAATAAAAAAGTTTTAACACCTTCCAAAAGTTGTCTTCTTTCTTTCTTTAAATGTAAATAATATTTAATAGAAGCCATGTGGATTTGGCCAAAATAAATATAACTCAGTTTCCATCTCTGATTTTCTTCTCAATTTCTAGAAAGTTTTAGTCACTATTTATATAATCATTATTTCATTTTGGCTGGTTATCTACCGTGATAAAAAAAAGTATCTGGATTTACTTGGATATTAGAAATACTCATGGCATTTGAAAGATTTATTAAGTACCCTACAGCTTCTTCAAAAAGTTTAATTAATCTCATTTACCAAAGTCAAGCAAACGCTGTGAGTTTGTATTATGAGTTTAACCTGAGTTTTAACAACCACATACTCTGATATAATATTTGATGAAGACCATAGCCTGCACATCTGTTTTGCTTCCTATGTCTACAAATAGTGGTCTTCCTTTTGGCCTAACTTCAGCCTTATCTCTATCAACAGCCTTATTTACATGAGTTTTCCTTAATTAATTTGACAAATAGTAGCAGAATATTAACTACATGTAAACTGCACAGCCTAAACCCCTAAAAATGTTAATAACATTTTTAAAAAACACTGTATGGGTTTGAATTATGGTTTCTTTTTTTTTTTTTAAAGATTTTATTTATTTATGCTTGAGAGACAGAGAGAGAGAGGCAGAGACACAGGCAGAGGGAGAAGCAGGCTCCGCTCCATGCAGGGAGCCTGACATGGGACTCAATCCTTGGTCTCCAGGATCCCACCCTGGGCTGAAGGCAGCACTAAACCGCTGAGCCACCAGGGCTGCCCTGAATTATGATTTCAAGAACTATATTCTCTGGCCTGTACAGCAGCTTCATTTGATCACCATAATATTTGAATAAACGTAACAGTGACCTGCCTGTCCCCAAATTTGGACTAATGATCTGAAAAATGGTAGGCTCTTCCCTAGCCTCTACTATGATGGCAATCTTTTAAATCATAACATTTATATTACTTAAATGAATGGTTAAAACAAAATGGGAGGAGGACAAGTATTTTGTAACAAAACCAACTCCTCTAGATCAAAAGAACCATCTTTTTTGCTTCTCAAGTGATAGTGAATATTGATGAGTAAGTGGTGTTCTTCATCATAGTGACAAATTATGTTTGCACTATTTATAGACAAGAAACTTATTCCAAGACAAGAGTGTCTGATTATAAAAAATTATAGATATTCAAAAAAATAAAGATTAATATTAGTTAATGTTACTTTGGGTTTCTTTTTTTTTTTTTTTTTAAGATTTTATTTATTTATTCATGAGAGACACAGAGAGAGTGAGAGGCAGAGACACAGGCAGAGGGAGAAGCAGGCTCCATGCAGGGAGCCCGACGCGGGACCGATCCCAGGTCTCCAGGATCACACCCTGGACTGAAGGCAGCGCTAAACCACTGGGCCACGCAGGCTGCCTCTTTGGAGTTTCTTTCTAATGAATAAAAGCTAATACCAATTTTAAAACAAAAATTGAAGTTTGACTTCAAGAAAGTTCTGTGACAGAATCAATAAATACCTCTTATTTCTCTAACATTACAATTTAGTTGACCTCTACATAAAAACTTTAAAGCATACATATTAAAATGTAACATGTAAACGAAAGTAAACAAAGGTATTTGATTATGGTTCAAGACCCATGGAGTTTAAAATTTTAAAAAGCCATGATTCTTAGGCTGCTCATTTTTCAAGTTCTAGAACAGGCATTACTTTTTTAAATGTATTACAATAATTAACTTACACTACTTTTGTCCCATTACCATTACTACGATGGAAGAAATCCCCATTGCCCAGGGGTTTTTTGAATTGTGTTTATGATCTTGAATAAGCTTCAGTAACTCCTGTAACAATTCAGTGGATATATATCTGATCATTTCAGTTATCCAGAACATACTCAGAAACTAGAAAAAGCAAAACTAGTCTCAAAGAGTAATTAAAAGCCCATGTGCCTTATTCACAAGCAAAATTCAAGTCCTTAATCAAAGTCTTTTTCTTATTTGAAAAAAAAAAAAGTGTTAAAAATATGTTTGTGTTCTCAGCCCTTAGCAGATTAGAAGAAGGAAAAGAAAGAGATTGTAAGAAAAAAGAACACAGCATAGAGCACTAAGAGCAGTGGGGTCTCAAAACAGCTTCCTAGGAAAAGCAACTGCATCAACAACACCTGGAAACAAATTAGAAAAGTAAATTCTCCAGCTCATCCAAACCTACAAAATCAGAAACTCTGAGGATGGGACCCAGCAAGACTGGGTTCTAACAAGCACTCCAGGTGATTGTGATGGACTTTCAAATTTAAGAACCACTGTCCTAAAGGTAGGAATACTAACAGAACAACACAATCATCAATAAAAAGCAGTTAAGAACTCAGTAAAATGGTTCAAATAAACTCTTAGTATTTCCATTCAGAGGCACTTTAACAAATTCAGAGAACAAGAGAAAAAGGCCTTACCTTCAAGGAGTTCTAACCTAACACACTGGGGTGAGAGACAATGGAAAGGATGAAAAATCTAAGTAATTACATAACTTGAAACAAACTGCTCTACAGACTCTGATACCTAAAATCCAACGGGGCACCTAAGTGGATCAGTTGGTTAGGCATCCAATTCTTAATTTCAGTTCAGGTCGTGATCTCAGGGTTGTGAGATCAGGCCCGCATCAGGCTCCAAGCTGAGTGTGGAAGCTTGCTTAAGATTCTTTCTGTCTTTCTCTATCTCCCTCTGTCCCTCCCCCCAACCTGCATGCACTCAATGCTCTCACAAAAAAAAAAAAAAAAAAAAAAAAATCAAGTACCCTGGAAACCTTCATTTCCTGTGATCCTAAATAAATCAATTATTGTAGCTTCTTTGTCAATTTCTTTAGATACCAAAGATGCAAATAAGATAGTGCCCCAAAACATATATATACATGATATAACTAGGATCAACTTTAAAATTTTGGATCCAAAGACTAGCAAATGTAACCTAAATGCTTAAAAAAAAAAAAAAATCAAAGTTCATATTTTGGTGGACAGTCATCACTAGCCACCAGACAATTTCCATACCAACATCCCACTAATGTTCCTCCTCTTCCAGTTCCCTGAAGTGATGCCCAGAAATCACCTGATCTAGGTCCCTAACCGATTACATGGAAAAGAGCATCTCAGGCAATCTGAATATCTGCCCTGGACTATTACAAAAGCAAGAAATAAATACTTGTCACGTGAAGAAGCTCTTACAGTTTGGATCTATTTGTTTCAACAGGTTAGCCTACCACCACATCATAAACAGTGGTCAATAAGCTTGCAATCCATAGTAACTACAGCCTAGAGGGCTGTTTGGGGACAGTAATTATACTAACATCCTACTGATCTGTTTTCTTTAAGGTACAAAACCCCCGAAAGGGACTATTAATTATTTGTTACTACTTACACAAAAATCCATCTGAAGTCTGGAAATCCCAACTAAAATTCTGGAAGATATTTATGAAATCATAAGAAAAATATCTCATTTCCAATAATATTAATGTATAAGAGATTCATGACTAAGGAATCAGAACTAAACATTATCACCATAAACATGCAGTCCACATCTGACTGTTTGCTTTAGGCTCTACAAGTCTATGTATACTGGGGGTTTTAAAACAGATACATCTCCAATTCCTCTCCTTTTCTAAGGCCTTTCCCATGTGCTCTACTCAGACTGCACCTCTGAAAGGCAAAAAAGAATAAGAAAAATAGGTGGCTTTCATATATGAATTTAACTAATCAAGCTGAGAAGAATCAGGGAAAATTCAAAACACAAAAGAGGCTGCCACCATTCACATCATTCCTACAGAATTAGAGGACCACTCCTAACTAAACATGTACCACATGGCATAGTAATTTTATTCACACAATCACTCTCTCCTTCACTGAGTACATACAATAGGCACCACTGAGCCAAAAAATTAAAGAAGAAATGATTCTGACCTCCCAACCTATTTGACTTAAGGCTGGGGAGAGGGGGGCTGACTCCCAACTTTCTATATCCAGCTAGGAATCAGGAATATTCTTGGTCATTTAATACATGCTCTCTCCGCCTCAGTTCATCCAGAACCACTACAACACACTGATTTACTCCAGATGCTAATCTTATGCTGCTGAAACAAAACTCCCTTCCATCTCCACCTATGATAGACTTGGTAGGATTTTCCATTTACACAATGTCAAGGAAATCCAATGCCTTTTAAAGCCTCTTTTAAAGTCTCTTTTAAGTCTAGTCCTTGTGTTCCTATTCCCTCTCTCTCTCATCACTGAGTTCATTTCTGCCTCTTTTTAGTGCATCTATCTCTTACAGATCCACATGTCAGAGAATAGAATTTTACATTAGAAAGACTTTTAAAATCATCAAATATTATCTTCTTCTGGAAATGAAGGGCTAAAATGCAGGGATCAAAGGGTTTGCCAAAAGCCACAGAGCTATCTTATTATAACTAGCACCATGTCTAAAGGTAATCAAGCATGATCCAATGAAAACAGTCAAAGAGCAGCAGATGTTGCTGTAGTTGTAGATCACTGAACTTACAATGGAAGGGAACCCCTACCCACTCCCATCCAGCCCCTACCCCCAGGTAAGGGACAAGTTAGCCAACACATGAGATTTAAAAAGGAAGTCCATAATAGGAACTCTAAAACCTAACAGGATGTATTAACCAGGGATTCCCCAACCAGTAGAATAGTATCTACTGGTAGCTATTAAGCCTTACCTGACAGGTCTCCAAGCCAGCTGCAGCAGCCACATCCCCCTCTGCGCCATTAACGTCTCGCCTCAGTTTCCTGAAATTCCCAACTGGGAAGGGAATACAGGCTCACAGGCACTACCAACCCAGTTATGACTCTACAGTTCTAATGTTAGTAATCTTCCCTGGGATAGCACCATCAGTATCAACATACATGCAAACAAAGAGCAGTCTCCATCTAGGACGAGCTTAACATTACAGGGCAATGAAAAGGTCCTCTTCACAAAAACCTCAGAGACCCCCTGATCTTAACTACAAATTTTTATTTCATTTTTTTAATGTAGAAAATAATCCCCAATTAGAAAATCTGGAAAGGTTTGAGTGATTCTGCAGAATATACCTGAAAAACAAAGTAGTTACAAAAAATGGAAACATGCAATTTAAAAATAATACTTACAAATATTTTCACTGGTTTTAAGAATGTTTTAGCACCTCAAGACACAAAGTGATTCTAGTTCTGATACAGCAAAATCTTTAAAAGGCACATTTCTGTTCTTATATGACTATTTACATCTATATTCTCTTGAACATTTGCAGTTTTTAGAAGTTTAAAAGATGTTCATGAAATCATTAAAATTCACTGTATTTAAGAGATATTGACCAATTAAAACATTTTTTCCCCAGACAAAAATGAAGCTTAGTTAAATGAGTAAACACTCATTAGGCACCACCTATATGCCTAAGTTTGTGCTAGATAAGAAATTGACATGGTTCTTCCTAGGGGATTGATAATTCACTTAGGAAATCTAGATTGATATTTTTAGACAAAGAAGACTATTTTAATGCTACCTCTACTGCTAGTAAGAGTAAAAATAATTCAGAGAAATCAGTTCAGACTGAAATATCAAAATAAATTCATGGTAGAATTTGATGAACCCACAGAATTTATTTTCCTTATTTCCAATTCATGTTAAATGATTTAGGAAAATCTATGTAGAGTAATATCCTATAAAACATGGTGATGTTTAAGAATTACATAAATATTTTTTATAATTTTTTCAGTAATTATATCACTAAGCAAAACACAAAATTGTCTAAAATGATAGAATAGAAAGTTTTTATTTCTGCCTTTAGTGACTAATGTAGAACCTAAGATACACATAAAATTTTAAATATGAACTTAGATATTCAGCATTGGCAAGACCACAGCTTTAACTTATTATCAGCTTCCTGCTTTACAGGTACATACATTCCTTAGCTGGTTATACAGCTAGTGGTTTAGACATATCTGTGCATTTGATTTTATCCACAGGAATGTTCCAGCCATAATGATTTAGAGGAGTTCATGATTTCTGACATACACAATTTGTTAATTTTAACAACATATTCCAGTTTGCCCTGTCTCTTGTTTTTCAGTCATACAACTAAATCAGTTATATGGACACACACATACATACAACTTGTCCAAAAAAGAAAAAAAATACCCGAAAAGGCTATCATATGGAAAAGATTTTGATTTACTCCATTCAATGCAGAGAAAGAATTAGGAACAGTGGATAAAACACTGACAAGACAGAGTTTAGTTCAGCAGAAGATATAATTTTCTTTTTTATTCAAACTTAAAATGTACGCTGAGTTACCCTTGCTTAGCTAATGAATTCCTTATTGCTAAGAAGCAGCTAGATGATAATCTGTTAGGAATGTCACCTCTAAAATGGCACAAGACTCAATTAGGTCAACCTCAAAAAGTTCTGCCCAGATCAATAACCAGTATCAGATTATTCCATAAACCAACTACTAGGTAAATGAAATGAATTAAACCTCTATTTCTTCGTCTATGATATGAAATGGCACAGAACGAATCAATCACAGAACTTCATTATTTTTTAGCAGAGAAATTTAAAACTAAAAAAAAAAAACTCCTTACTCAAACTTCTTAACATTACAAAAGTAAATAACTATTTTTAAGTACGACCATTTGATATATATATACATAAAATTATATATATGAATTTAAATATTTTAATATTTTAGAATAAGAATGATGAAAAAAATATTTCCCCTTTTTCTTTCCTGTCCTCCTTTTCCCCCCCACACTGTGCCTAAGCTAAAAAATAAATAATATTAGCTAATTTTACCCATCAATTTGGCACTCTCAAGAATATATAAAAAATGATTATTTTAAAAAACTGGATCTAAAGCTTTGTTTTCTTTAAATTTTTCTAGACTACTACAATAAAATTTATAACAAATGGAATTACTTAATAATGGTTAAGCATAGTATAATTAAAGGCTTCCCCCCAAATCAATTAGCTGAGACTCGCCATAATAATTTATATTAAAATACAGCTAATGGTCCAAAAATCTGTACCATCCTCATCTTAAAGAAATGAATAGGTGAAAATACTGAGTCATTTATGGCTCCCTTTTTTCTTTATAAATTGATGATGGCATTTTCAAATTCAAGAACTCTCTGCCTCTCCCAAGTGTCCAAACACAAGCAAGCAGAACAAAACTGTGCATTAAACTACCAGATATACCTGTAAATGCCCTCAAAATGTATGTTCCTATGGCTAACTCTCTGAAAATCACTTTCAAACAGACTATGGTTAATACTGAGGAAATTAAACTTAAAGCAGAACAGGACTTAGTTTACTAAGCCTACGATCAACTCAAAATACTCTTAGGAAAAATTGATTTAAAAGCCACTCAACAATTAGTTCTCATGACAAAATTAGTTCTCATGGCACAAAAAAATTACGGTATAACCTATCATTTCACACTTATTGTAGTCATATTTTCATTTCTAAAGTTCTATTCAAAACCTTCACCTAAAGCAAGAGCTACTAGAAAAAGAAACCTTTATCTGTTACTTTGAAAACATTCTTACTAAAACACATTCTGGAAATAAATTTTGCTAAGTGTGTGTTAAGCCAGTGGTTCCTAACTTTCAAAGTCTGTGAATTTCCAAGAGGGCAATACGTTTTGTGACAAGAGAAAACTGCATGTTTACAAGTAAAGATATGCATGTAACTATAGGGGTTCTCAAAGACAGTAAAGTCTAAGTTGAGTACCATACCCTAAACATTCCTGTAACTATTCATAGCAGATTACTTAGAGTGTAGTTAGCTACTGTTCTTAGGTTAAATGTCCATAAAACAACTAAGCCTATAAATCCTTGATGTCCTCAGGTAGAAGAAAATGGCGATGTGTACAATTCAATGGAAACTTAACATGTGCTGCATGTTTTTAATAACTTAAATACCTTTTAAACCTAATTACCTAGGAATAAATTCAAATAACTTTTGTATAAAGTTTTACATCTTATATTAAGGCTTTTTAAAAATGCAAATCAGGTTTTAAAAGTGATAAAAACAATTTAAAGAAGAAACTCACTCAGGATCTACTGTTGTTTCAGGCATGCTTTTAATTCTTTGTAATTTGAGGAAATTCAAAATCTAATTACTTAATTTTGCTCAAGTATTTTCACATTTTTGGTCAAAAGATGTATTTAAATATGTGTTTTTTTCATATATAACGAAAATGGCATTACTCTAGTTTGCATCTGAGTGCCAAAATATTTAAGGTTTCATGTTTTCTTAAAAAAACGGTATTTGACATATTTTCAAGGGCAATAATTTCCAAAATAGAAATAAAAGAGAAAAATAAAACTTCATAAACTAATCAATAGGTTGTATCTACAGTAGACAAGAAACATTAAAGATAAATTAAATCACCACTAAGATAGGTAAACAAACTCTACCACCTTTTTGACTCTACAACTTTAAAGTGAAAATACCAAAAACCTTTCCCAGGCCTTGAAAAAAAAAAATAGCATCTGTGGGTAAGAAGTGATAAAAGACACTGAAGGAAGACAATTTTTTTCTCTTTGTTCATCTCCAGAAAGTGTTAAGCCATTAACTAAAAGAAGGAAATATGAATAATAAATGCAAAACCATTCATCATTCCAGTATTTGTGGAAAATACTTTAGCTTATTAGTTGATTTCCATTTGAATGAAGAACAATTTTTAAAAATAGATATTCAGAAATACATTTAATGTGATATACTGATCTATTTCCAATGGTTCCAGACAGTAATTACTTCCATTAATAGGAAATAAAATGACCATTTTATCATTAGAACTATATAGGAGAGTGGTTTCTCAGCTAACTTAATGTTTTATATTAACTGATTTCATCCTAAATTCATGTAGTTGATAACCGAGACCAACGAAACATCTACCTACCCACCTACTTAAGAGCTTAAAGTAACAAAGTAACAAAAAGTAACAATTTTTAACTAAATGTATTCAAGATCTAAAATTTCCTTTGCATTTTTAACTCAATATTTTAGAAGTTTATTTTTTTTAATGGCAAGCTTGAACTAATTTGATCAAAGATGTAAGCAAAAATTTAATTTTGAAACAAGGGAAGATGTGTTGTTAGGCCAAAATAAACTGGTACTTAATTAAGAGAGCCAAAGTTTTTAATTGGTATATGGATATCATGCTTGTGGATGCTTTATAAACACTGCTCAGAAGTTTGGACAATCTCTAAGAAATTTTAGATGTATTGCTGACATGTAGATTATGCTCATGTAAACAATGTGAACACACCTCAATGGGACAAAAATCATAGTAGCAAATTACTTACAAGTAAAACTTTTAGGCTACCAGGGATATTCAATTCTGACACTGCTCTCTAGGGAAGAAGGGAAAATATTTAAAAATTTAACTGAATCTGAAAAGAGCCAGAGTAGAAGAAAAGGTAAGTAGACAGAAGAGGGGGGTAGGGATTCAAAGGGAAGGGGAGCTGAGTGTAAGGAAAAGAGCAAGAAAGAAAAAGATGGCAGAAGAAGGCATTGATAAAATCCTTGGCAACACAAGGTTATTCCGCCTCTAAGTACACTTGATACTTTATATGTTAAACCAGATGCTCTGTTCCATACAGTTATCAGTACTACTCTTATTCTTTATCTCAAAAAGATCCTTGATTTCGATATTAGCATCAAAACTGATGACTCCTACTAACTGGATTAAGCCCTGGAGGCACTACTAGTTCCAGACTGATCTTGGCAGACCAATTTTGGCTTCAATTAGTATATACATAATTCATCTTATTTGTTTTTTTGAAACATCCAAGATTAAGGGATGATTATCCAATACAGGTTCTGAAATATAATCTGTGTGAGTAGTTCGAACAATTTATATAGACAAGAAAACCTACTCTGAACTTATTATAAATTCAACACAATTCTCTACATCTTAATTTTCTAATTAAGGTACACAATAGGGATGAGTGATGCTATTTTAGAAATTGTTCATATTTTCATATTAAAATAAATGTTTATATATGGAGTAGAATACAAAATTTGTATGAATTTTTAAGATAAAAGAGAAGACTTCAAAGAAAATAGGATTCTGGAAGGGTCACCCGGGGTATAAGTGCATTTGTCCAAATTCTTCTGCCATTATGGGTGAACTTGGAAAAAAAATGATCGAAAAGTACTATTTTCTCCATCTTGATGATCTCTAAATACATTTCTTTCCTACTATTGTTTATAATAATTTAGTCAACTTAAAATTACTTCTATAGATTTATAATCAAACACCTGGAAGGCAATATATCTCAACAACTTGTATTTAGAACGACACAATTATTTTTTTAGAAATTTACTATAAAAAGAAGACTCTGAAATATATATATACTCACATACATGTTTATCTCAATAGTCTATTTCTGATTTTTTTACAGAAGCTTTTGAAGGAAACAGCATTATTATTGACTTTAAAAAGTAGAGAAATAGTAAAGTCCAAGTAGATATTTTTTCTAATAAACCATTTTCTAATTAAATTTATTTTTGTGCTTTTAAACATGCTTATGTATAATTTTTGTTCATATTTAAATTTTGTTTTAAAATTTTCAACTACACATTCAATCTATGGTACCAAAACCAAGAACATAAGACTCATAATGTGTCCAAATGTGTATCATTCAAATATACAATTTCAGTTCTAATAAACTAATAGCAAATAGTCCTTACAGATTTGATATCTGGAACTCACTGGAAATAGTTACTCAACTTACCTGGTGCTAACCCAGCAGCAGCAGGACTTCCCATGGATGGGTGAGAGAAAACTTGAGAGAAGGCAGACATATTTGACTGGGACACGTTACTCAGCCTGGAGGTTGATCCTCCTTTAGGAATAAACTCGCTTGCAGTAGGATTTGGTGTCTATTTAAAAATCAAATATAGTAAGTTAACACACTGTAAGTCTAAAAAAGACACTGAATCTATTAGGCACTATTGCACAGTGATTTGAGTAAAATATTTTATTGAAAGGATGTACAGCATTTTTTAGTTTGCATATTTGGAGTGGTATAATGAGATTTCTTGAGGGAAATTTTTTAATCAAATTGTGAGGATTTTAATCATTTCATTTGCAGCATATAACCCCAGAAACATGTAAAATTTGCCTTTGACGGTCCTATATGCATCATTATCAAACTATCCTAATACTTTGAGAACTGGGAGGTTGAGACTACCTCAAAACTGAGCAACAAGTTTCAAGTTTAATATCTTTAAACCACTTCTATCAGAATAAAGGTCAAAAAAGCCTTCATTCCAAAATTAATCACTTCCTTTTTTAAAATACTTAAGACGTTTCCCCAATAATATTGTGCCATGTATTTAAGTAACAGAGTAAAGACAAGAAAAACATTTAAAAACCAGGAAAAGGTGGGAGGAATCAAGTTATTAAAAAAAAAAAAAAAAAACAAACTAACAGAGGCTCCAATGCTTTCAATGCCCACAAGTATCACACTTAACTTCTGTTATATTTAAAGTCTTTTACTATGAGATTATATGGAAAAAATTTTCTTCACGGTTGAATTATGACAACATTTTATATATTCAAGTGCCATAGTACTTTAGGCTGTAAGAACTACTGGAACATTATAATACTGGATAACAAATTCAAAATGGCCTGTATTTTGTCCACCTGGAATAAATAAATACCCTAAATTTTTCTGAAATGGTGACCATTTTAAATTCTAAATGACTAAGCATAATAAAGATTCAGTCACTCTTCCCAGTAATGGTAACATCTGAATTTAATTTTCAAATGGTCAGCCAATGAGATAATTCAGTATGGCTCACACTTCAGGCCACATTTTATGCATACATATAATAAACTAAGTTTAAAACACACTGAATCATGATGCAGAGCATTTAATCACTTGATCATTTGAATGTAAAAATCCATTTCCACCATAGAGAAAATAAGAAGATGGAATTCCTGTACAACTCGAGAATAACTTCCCTAATTCAATATGATACTGCATACTGCCAAATTAGAGTTCAAATTATTAGATTTGTAAGATTACAAATCAATAGACTGACCTAAATTTAAACTTTACAACAAATGATAGCTTACTGGTTACATGCCAGCTAACATTAAATACAAAGTAATAAAATGTAGAAGAAATGTTAATCTGGGTTTAATTGGAAAAATACTAAAGAATAAACCTCTTTAACTGCCTCATCTAAGAAATGATATTTGGGGCGGGGATTCAGGCCTGATCCAAAATATATTTTCCAAAGAGAAAGAAAGATCCTCTTCCATCACTTTTCTGTGTGTGTGTGTGTGTGTGTGTATGTTCCAAAACCCTTCCAAATTCTGAAGTTTTCAAAAACAGTGGAGTGCTCTATAAAAGTATGGTCAGACATTCCTTAATTTCTGGGGTAGAAAAATAAATCCATGCATTTTACTAATACAGTAATTCCTAGTTCTAAGGGAACAAATGGCTACTAACAGGATCACTTCAGAGCTAAAACAATGTGTTTCAGTTAATCATAAATCTATTTTAGAAGGTAAGAGTCAAGATAAAAGCAATCAGTATACTGTAAGAGCCAAGAAACCTAGGAGATATGGGGACTTCAGGATTACAAGATTACTAAGAGACAACAAAGAAAATTATATGTGTATACAAAAATTTCAGTAGCATATTCCTGAGAAATAGGTATTACTCATTTTCCTTGTCAGTTATATTTACTGTGAATAATAAACTATCTGATGTCAAAGCTGAGCTTCTCTAAATTAAATCTATTTTAAATTCATTTGAAAGCCTTTTAAAGGATCCTATAAAAAAATAAATAAATAAAAATAAAAATAAAATAAAATAAAATAAAATAAAATAAAATAAAATAAAATAAAATAAAGGATCCTATAAAGGAGAAAAAGGAGGGGAAAGTCTATTCCACCATTCCCAAACTAACCATATATAAAATGTCATAATAAATTATAAAGAGCCTCCAAATTTACTAGAAATTGAAATTAATGTAACTGAAAACTTACACTCTAAACTGCAACCTTTACAGATTCAACAACCACAGATGCAAAGAAACTTAGCCAACAGTGAATTTTAATCAAAAAGTTAAAAAAAGGGGATCCCTGGATGGCTCAGCGGTTTAGTACCTGCCTTTGGCCCAGGGTGTGATCCTGGAGTCCCGGAATCAAGTCCCACATCAGGCTCTCTGCATGGAGCCTGCTTCTCCCCCTGCCTGCGTCTCTGCTCCTCTCTTTCTCTGTATCTCTCATGAATAAATAAATTAATTTTTTAAAAAGTGAAAAAAAAAAAAAAGCTTAAAATCCTCCCTCCTTTCTCTTTCCTGGTTTAAGATGGCAAAGCATTTCTCTAAGTGGATAGTTTGGGAGTTTGTTTTATTCAATTCTGAGTATTTGAGATTAAAGAAAAATAGATGGGTTTAAATGGCAGGGAAAAAAAATTACACAGGATTAGGTGCAATGCAAAAAAACCAAAATTAAGGAATAAGAGTAGAGTTATTAACAGGTAATAAAAATTCTTGCATTATCTACGCAGATTAGAGAACTATCAGAAATATTTAAAATAATAATACAAATTATAATAATGAGAATACTTTTATGATGAAATTAGCTAATAACTACAATTAAAAGATATTATTAAAATGACTTTTTAATTTAAAATATAAATATGGGCTTTATATAGTAACAAAACAGTATAGGCAAACACCTGTAACATGTTAACAAGAACAATTTTTTGAATAAGGCAAAACTGGTTAACTAAAACGAGTATCACATTAAAATGAAATATATGTTCATCAGAAAGTATACAATTTCTTTTAGCTTTAGGAGGTGAAGATTACATCTAGAAAGAAGACTCAAGGATTTGGAATGTATAAATTTTCTAACTTTAACACCCCTAAAGAAAATGGAATAAAAGTTTTATTAACCCTGCCCTAAAAAAAAAAAAAAAAAAAAACCCTGCCCTATGATTTACATAAACCTTATCTAACTACCTAATAATGTTCCTATAGTATTACATTTGTTATTTCATCTACAGGTAATTATATTTATATTCATCATTTCTATTTCTAGTTTTTTTTTCTAGTTTATATTTTAAATCCTAATTTTCAGCATTCCTTTAACCGCTCTAATGTACATTTGAAAATAAATCAATGTTTATTCACGTAATAGACATTCACTTTGAGAGAATCTAGAATTTCGGGTTCTCATACACTTAAATTTACACTGCAACTTGCATGCCAAAAACAATCAAGTGTTTTTTATAAATTGACACCATCCCCCAAAAGTTAGCTATGATCCCTACCTGTACTCTCTAAACAGAAATAGACTAAATCAAGAGTCCTAACATTTAGCTTTAAAAGCCCTGTTGTAATTATTACTATACTTAAAATAATAATATATCAATGTAGATATCCCACCCAATCAAAATGATAGAGTATTTCCCATCTGGTAGGGTTTTTTGTTTTTGTTTTTTACAAATGAAGTAATTTTCTGATGAGGTTGGTAACTCAGATTTAACACAATTTTATGCTTTTCTACTATTACATGATTCCATGGAAACTGTTATTTTTTAAAGTAAAATTCAGTATTTAATACTTGGCTGGACTCCACTACAAAGAGAACACTTATATTAGACCACAATAAATGAATCTCATAAATTAAGGGACTAATTAATAGTGTAACCAAATAAAAAGTACAACCATTAAATTATGTTTTTTAAATTAGCCCCCGTGGCTCAGCGGTTTAGTGCCGCCTTCGGCCTAGGGACTGATCCTGGAGACCCGGGATCATGTCCCGCACTGGGCTCCCTGCGTGGAAGCTCTGCCTGTGTCTCTGCCTCTCTCTCTCTCTGTGTCTCTCATGAATAAATAAATAAAATCTTTAAAAGAGGAAAATGGGAAATTTATATTAAATTATAAAAGAACACCAAATCTTATATAATAGTTCACTACAAATATGTCAAAAAGGTTTGTAAGAAAAACAACGTTGTTTTAAGGTAACATATGATTGAGAAACCACTAATGTTCCTGAGAATTGTTCAGGTTTTTTAAAAATCACATAATAAATCAATAAAATCCATTGAATACCTTGTGGTACAGATCCTTATAATGAGCTCAACTTGCTTTACTTGTCCTAATATCTTAAGTTGCTATTGGTAATCCCTCTACTCTCTGTATGAAACATGACCTGCTTTTTCTTAACAGTTTTATTTAGGTACAATTGACATATAAATAAACCACACTTACTTAAAATGTAAACTTTGATAACTCTGGTCATAGGTAGACAAGGAAACCATTACCCAAATCAAGATAATGAATATATCCATTATGCCAAAAAGTTGCCACAAGCTTCTTTTAAATCCCTCCCTCCTATTCCTCTCTACTCCCCTACTTTGGTCTTAAGGCGACCACAGATAAGCTTTCTGTCATTATAGATTAATCTGCATTTTCTAGAATTTAATATGAATGAATCTAACATACATATGTATGTGCTGGTTTTTTGCCTAGCTTTTTTCACTTGACAACATTAAGATTCATCCATGTCATTGCCTCTCATCAGTATTTCATTCCTTTTTTACTGATTAATTTTCAATAATATCAATATACCACAACTTACTTTTTCATCTGATGGACAAATGTTGTTTCCAGTTTTTGGCTATTAAAAACAAAGCTGCAAAGAACATTCATGTACAAGTCTTTGTGTGGATATGTTTCATTACTCTTGGAAAAATAGTGAATGGCTTGAATACATGGCATATGATTATATAACCTTTTAAAAAAATTGGTAAGCTGTTTTACAAAGTGCCTGTACTATTTGAAATAGTACATATTGAATATGTGCACCAGCACTCTGTGGAGAGATCAAGTTGTTCTATGTACTCAGGGACATGTAGTTTTTGGTCGGACTTTTATATTTTAGAGATTGTAATAGGTCTGTAGTATCTCAATGTGGTTTTATTTTGCATCTCCCAAATGATTTATTTGCCATTCTGTGTCTTCTATCATGAAATGTTCGTATTTTTTTTTTTTAACCATTTTGATTGGATTTGTTTTTTATTGCAGAATTTTGACAGTTTCGCAAAGAAGTCCGTTGTCAGATATGTGATATACATATATTTTTCCTGTGTCTAGGATTTCTTCTCACTGTCTTAACAGTATCTTTCAAAGAACTAAGTTTTTAAATTGATGAAGTGAAGTTTATAAAATGTTTAAGGGTCATGTATTTGGTGTTGCATCTAAAAAATACTTGCCTAACCAAAGGTCACAGATAGTTTGTTTTCTTCTGTTAAGTTTTGTGGTTTCATGTTTTACATGCAGGTCTAAGATCCACCTTGAGTTAATTTATTTTTAAAGTGTGAGGTATGGGTCTAATTTTTTGGCATATATTCGATTATTCCAGCACTGTTTGCTAAACAGATCATTCTTCCTGAACTTAATGGCCTTTGCTACTTTGTTGAAAATCAACTACTTATTTGAGATTACACTAATCTGTAGATCAATTTCGTAAGAATCAACATCTTAATAATGAGTCTTCAGATCCATGAACATGATGTATGTCTCCATTTATGTAGGTCCTCTTTAATTCCTCTCAGGAAGGTTTCAAAGTTTTTAATGTACAGGTCCTCAGACCTTTGTCAGACTGATCCCTATTTTATATTTGATATTATCATAAATTACATAATTTAAAAAACTTCAATGTATTATTGTTTGTTGCTAGTACACATGTACCAGTTTCCTGGTAACAAACTACCACAAATTTGATGGCTTAGTACAACGGAAATGTATGCTGTTCCACTTTTTGGATGCCAGAAGTCCAAAAATCAAGTTGTCGGTGCTTCCCTCTAGATGCACTGGAGCAGAATCCATTCTACACTTCTCTCCTAGCTTTTGATAACTGCCAGCATTCTTTTTTGACATTCCTTGGCTTGGATCACATCACTTGTTTCTGTCTCTGTCCTCACATCACCTTCTCCTGTGTGTAATCTCCCTTTGCCTCATCAGGACACTTGCCATTGTTCAGGGCCCACTTAAATTTATCTCCAAATCCTTTAGACTCTTTTTCTAAGTAAGGTAGAATTTACAACTTCCAGGAATTAGGACATGAACTCATCTTTTGGGGGGCCAAATTTGGGCTGCATTCGTTTTTCTTTCTCTAGTTTCTTAAGGTAGAAGCTGAAGTCACTGACCCAAAGAATGCTTCTTCTTTTCTACTATAGACTTTTAGAGCTATAAATCTCCCTCATTATTGTTTTAGCAGCATCACACAACTTTTGACATACCTTCATTTTCATTCAGTCCAGTACACTTTCTACTTTCCCTATTTCTTCTTTGACCCACGTGTAATTTAGAAGTGTGTTATTTGGTTTCCAAATACTTGAAGATTCTCCAAAAATCTTTGCTATTGATTTCTAATTTAATTTCATCATAGTCTGAGAACATATATATCTGATCTGAATCCTTTTTTAAATGTACTGAAACTTGTTCCATCACCCAGAATTGGTCTTAGTCAATGTTTTATGTGACTTAAAAAGAATATATATTTAGTTGTTTGGGAGCACAGTGTTCCATAAATGTCAAATTGATAAGAGTTGTTCAAATCTCCCTTATTCTCACTGATTTTGTCTCTTTCTTCTAAATATGGACAGGGGTATTAAAATCCTATCACTGTCTACTTCTCCTTGCAATTATATTATTCTTTGTCTCATATATTTTAACCCTGTTATTAGGTACATAAATATTTAAGAATGGTACGTTCATGCTTGTAATGAGCTATCCCTTTATCTTTATCAAATATAACTCTCTTTGTTCCTGATAATATTCTCTGCTCTGAAACCTACTTTGTTTGACATGAATATAGCTATCATGGGTATATTGTATATACAGTGTATATCAGTGTACTATCTATACAGCTGACCCCTGAATAACATGGGTTTGAATTGTGCAGGTCCACTTACACACAGATTTTCTGATACGGTACAGTACCTGTAAATGTATTTTCTCTTATATTATTTTTTTCTAGCTTACTTTATTGTATGAATATAGTATATAACACATATAACATGCAAAATGTGTGTTAATCAAATGTTTATGTTATCAGTATAGTTTTCAGTCAACAACAGACTACTAGTCATTATGTTTTGGGGTAGTCACAAGTTATACAAAGATTTTCAAATGCATGGGGGGGGTCATCACCCCAACCTCTACATTGTTCAATGGCCAACTATATTATTATACTATATATATACATTATAATACGTGTGTGTGTGTGTGTGTATACTGTTTGTCTACTTCTTGCAATTATATTGGTCTTTGTCTCATATATTTTAACCCTGTTATTAGGTACATAATTAAGAATGGTACATCCATGCTCTTAATGAGCTATCCCTTTATCCCTTTATATACACATACACATACATTACATATAGACTGATAATATGCAGTAGTATATTACTATTACTACAACTACTATAATTATACTAACTACATATTATAGTATTCACATTATTGTGTGTGATATATGATATTAGTAATATACACACACGTCTTTTCTGACTAGTGCATGTTAAAACTTTAAACCTATTTTAGTTTTCATGTTCAAAGTGGGTTTTTTGTCAGTTTCATTTGGTTGGATCTTGTTTTTTTTTCAAATCCAACTTGAAAATCTCTGCCTTCTTATTGGGACATTTAAGCTATTTACATTTAAAGTCATTATTAATATGGTTAGATGCAAATCTATCATCTTGCTACTTTTCTATTTGTTCTCTTTGTTCTTTGTTCCCTTTTTCCTTTTTCTGCCGCCTTCTGGGATTAACTGATTTTTAAATTTTCTCTTTATTTCTTCTCTCAGCTTATTAGCTATAACTCTCTGTTGTGTTATTATAGTGGCTGCCTTAGGTTTTATAATACATATATTTAAATTATCACCAACTATCTTAGTCTGCTAGGGTCTTAACAAAATACCATATACTGAGCAGCTTAAACAACAGAAATTTATTTTCTCACAGTTCTAGAAGATGAGAGCCTAAGATCAAGGTGCCAGCAGAAGTGGTTTTGCCTGGGGCCTCTCTCCCTGGCTTGCAGACCAATCATCTTGCTATGCCCTCAAGGCAACAGGCCTTTTCTCTGTGCCTGTGCACTGCTGGTATTTCTTTGTCTTCTAAGGACAGTAATCATATTGGATTAGAGCCCCATCCTTATGATCACATTCAACCTTAATTTTTCTTTAATAATATAGTCACATTAAGGATTAGGGCATAAGCAATGAATTTAGGGGGAAACACAACTTAGTCCCTAACATCAACTATCATCTAGTCTTAAACTATTTCATATATACTATAGCAAGTTTACAATATTATACTCCCACTTCTCCTCTCCTAGACTCTGTGCTCTACTCATCACATACTTTAAATCTATTACACTATGAACCTTATAAGAAGTTACTATTTTTGCTATAAACAAGTATTTTTCAAAGAGACTTAAATAAGGGGAAAGTTTCTTATATTTACTCATGTAGTAACTGTTGTCAGTGTTCTTCATCTCTTTGATAGATCCTGATTTCCATATGCTTTTTGTTTTCCTTCTACTTGAAATACTTCTTTTAGTATTTATTGAAGTACACATCTGCTGGTGGTGAATCCTTCAACTCTTGTATGTCTGAAAAAAGTGTTTATTTTTCTTTTTTAAAAAAACTACTTCAAAATAATTTAGGACTCACAAGTAGTCTTTGCATGTCTACTAATTTTTGATTAGATGCCAAATGTTGCTACTTTTATCTTGTTGGGTCTGGGCATTTTTCAGCATTCCTATAAAAACTCCTGACCTTTGTTTTCCATCACGAACTGCTTAAAAAGTGGTCTCTGATCCTTCAGGTCTTGCTTTTAAACTTCATTAGAAAGGGTCAAGGCATCATTTATTATAGACAATAATTTGGTCCCACTATAAGACTTTCCATTACCTTACTAGTGCTTCATAAATCATGATTTTTTTTTCCATGTTGTCTGGTGAGAAGGAACTATACTTGGTCTTGTATGAACTCTGAGAGTTATTCCCTGTTATCCCTTCAAGAATTTTTTCTTCCAGCTCATGTAGCCTCCTCACTCATACCTTCTGATCAGTACTCAGCTGAAGATTCAAAGGGAACTTTGCAAGTGTCTGCAGTTCCTTCTGTTTATGAACTCTCTTCTCATCAGTACTTTTCCTTGAGACCAAAACCTTCTGTGAACTTCCAGTTTGGTCTCCCCAATTAGAGATCACTAGGCTCCACCTGAGTTCTGACTCCATGTGCCAGGCCTGGAAACTCCCTCCAAACAGTAAACTAGGCTCACCTTTGTTTCCCGTCTATCAGGGATGGTTGTCCTTCACTGTCTGATATCTAACGTCTTAAAAGTTTTGTAACTATTTCTGGAGAGAAGTCCAACATTCATTTTTCCACTTTGGCCATAAAACAAATCTAGTAGTGATATTTTCAAAACATAAGGTATTCCTAATTTGATCAGTTAATAAAATTTAGCCAATTCCTCATTTTGGTTAGGCCAGACACTAATAAAGAGGTGCTTTGCAACTATCATTTCAAACAATTTGTGAGCAAATCTATCACCTCCCTATTAAGTTGCTTTTCTTCAAGTTTCATTGTGCTTTCTATATCATCTCTTTTCTAAACAGATAAATTATGTTACAACTAACTATCCTTTTGATAACATAGAAATCTTTGAAGCATCAAATCAGGACATCTATTCTACATCCTAAATATTTCCCAAATTCAACTATTTCTACCTATGTCACCGTCAGTGCCCTAGTCTTCACCACCATCATCTCTACTCAGTGTTACTGTAACATCATCCCAATGGACCTACTAGACTCCAATTTTGCTCAACACCAATCTACCTTCTACTTTTCAACCAGGATTAAAGAGAGTAAGAGAGAAAAGCAGGAAAAAAAAGGAAGAGAAGGAAAAAAAGGAACAGAAAGTGGGAAGAAAGGAAGAGAAGGGGAAGTTTTGTTTAATAACTTTACTGATGAAATCCAATTAGATTGAACAGATCAAGTCTCCACCTGACTGAATTAATTTTAAAAAACAGGATATGAAATGTTATTAATCTTAGCCTTATCTACTTTTTTCTAAAACCTACTCCAATCTACCATCATCACTACTATTCTTTCTTCTTTAGAGTTAACAGAAAAGCCCAGTTAGGACTAATTTAAAAGATTTATGTCCAAGGGGTGTGTGTCTGTCAGTCTGTCTCCTTGCCTGCCTGCCTTCTGGCAAGGGCAAAGACCAGTGAATTATTTAGGTAGGTAAAAGAGGGGATACCGATAATGAGAAAGAAAGGCAGGAATTGGCAAGTATTTTGCCTTGATAAAATGATCTACAAAGGCATAAAAAGATGAGACCCAAGGACATAAAGAACAGCCCTACTCAGAGCTATTTTTATCAGTCTTCAGTGTTCATAAGTAATATAGAATAAAGAGGAACAGGGTGAGATGGAAAGGAGAAGTCAAAGGGCTAACAGACCCTCCAAGTTCACATTTCTACAAGATTTTTTTTTAATTTAATGGGTTGTTATTTCCCCTTATTTCAAACATATCCAAATATGGTCAATTTAAAATTTATTATCAAAATATACTCCACTTCTGGGTTATTCAGAAACTGACCTGTTTAAACCTTTTAAGTTAAAATTTCACCTTTTAAGTTAAAAGTTAACATCTAAAATACTACAACTACTACTACTACTACCACTACTACTACTACTACTACTACTACTACTACTACTGTGAAATTAGTCTAGTATCTTAATTTAAAATTTTTCTAAAGCAATTTGGGCCCTCTGATAAATATCCCAAGAGGAAATATGATTTCTAAATAAAACAGAGTGAAATTGGTGAAGATCGTTGAAGAAAGTTGATTACTAATGCTTCCAAGAGATGCACTTCAGTATTGTTTTAAACTGAAGTTCTCCTGTTTATAATTTGAATATCTTTAAAGTAGTATCAGTACATCAGAACCTACAAGTGAAAATCAATTAGTAATAAGCTTCATATTATGATAGTTAAACAGAAAAATCTTCGTAAGCTCAGTAAAATTATATGTAACAGCTTAAAACAAAACAAAACAAAAATAAAAAAAAAATACTCATCAGTCCATCCTTTACAAAGTGTGTCAGAAATAGCTAATAGTCTAAACACTGTTCCTGAGAACGGCTTGATAATATGTATCAAAATGAAAAATAAGCATAGCCTAGTACTTCCACACCTAGGAATTAGAGCTAAGGAGAAAATCATATATGTAGAAAAAAATTAAATTTTGCACATAACTTTTCAATTTATGATTTTTTTTTAAAATGGAAGTAACTAAAATACCTCTCAGTAGGGATTTAAGTCATGTGGATTTTGGTACCCATAATAGCAAGTAGCCATTAAAAATCATGTGAATTGATATATTTTTATTTACCATGGGAGTAAAAATAAAATAAAATTTGGGCTACAATAAAGCAATTATATCAAATACCTATTTCTATAAAATGATTTATTCTTATGCCTAAGAGAAAAGGAAGGACGGGAAAGAGGGAAAATGTGTGTTGCATACGTGCCCATGTATATAAAAGGATGTTAACTAAAGATGCTCACTAAAATGCTATAAGAGATGTTATCTTCGAGTGGTGAGGAAACTGGTGACATTTTTGCTTCCTTCTTTGTACTTCTCTATTGTATCTGGATTTTTTTCCATAAGTATATATAATTTTTACAAAAAAGTTGTAAGAAAGTTTAAGATTTGCCAATCATAAAGCCACTTACACAGTTTCATTTTCTTTGCATATCACCATCACTGAACAGCAGGTGTACACAAGAATTCATGTAAAATATGCAATATTTAAATTGAGACTAATAGAATCAATGTATATAAAGAAGCAAAAATCTGTTATGGAAGACAGAAGACATTTTCAAACAAAAATAGGTGAACTACTCCTCTTCCACTTGAAAGTTATTTATAGGTCACAAGTCCCCCCAAAACAGTAATCATTAATGGTCACGGAGGCATTATCTCCTAGCTCATTCTCAATATTGCTCTACCTATTTATGTCAAGTATCCAGAGAAAGCTTAAGAAAAAATTACTCTCCCTAAAAAGAGTAAAAATATCCATTTAGTTGAGTTAATG